>NW_006299390.1:2078261-2093843 GCF_000327345.1 Myotis davidii | reverse complement strand
AATCAGGACTGAACGAGGTGGGCCAGACATGCCCTGGAGCCCTCCCACAATCCTTCCCCAGCTGGCTAACCTCCTGTGTCTCTCCCCAGCCCTGATCATGCACCAGTGGGGTCCCTCGGTCTGGCCTGTGCCCTCTCACAATCTGGGCTGAGGGACCCGCCCGAGTGCATGAATTTTGTGCACCAGGCCTCTATTGTCTAATAATAACCTGGGAGCATATCCACTATGCCAATTCCACAGACGGGCAAAGGGAGGCGGGAGGTCACAACAAGGTTGCAAAGGCATCCTAAACCGCTCGGTCTCTTGAGCCACTATGTACAAGTCTGTCTCTGGATTGCTTCCTCTCATCTTCCTGTTCCACAAACTTATCTGAGGCCTGGGAATGAGTGATGTTATCAAGATCGAGTTGTACTGCATCTGTGTCTATCTCCAGCTCTCAGAATACTAATAAGCAACTCTAAGCTCTGGTGGCAGGAACATCAACATTTAGCTTTCTGCCAAAACTCATTCTCATTAGTAGGTTTACATGCGTGAAACACATACGTGGAGTTTTCGGTCTGCACAATTCTCTCATCGCCCTAAGTTGCAGCTAATCAGAATGCTGAGTGGTCTATTCTCGTGCAGAACACAACCAACTGCCTTCAGTGTCTGCTGAGATGACTCTAACTTCTGTTCTGATGGAATCTTCCGGTCAGGAAATGAAAGGGTAGATCATAACCTATAAGCAGATTAAATAATATTCCTTGGGAGTCAAAATTGTGAAACTGCCTTTTAAATAGTTATTACAGAAAGCCCTGATCCCATGTGAAAGCGGTACCAGAAAGCTAGAGGATGTGTTTGCTGCATGAAAGTCTGGAATTAGCAACTGAAAATGCTGGAAGTTTCGTAAAGGCAAACGGGCCTCCAAGAGTGGACACACCGTTTTGTTGGTGCTGTTCATTTCCCCACCGGGGTCTCTGTTCATGGAAAACACACTGGGGTGAGTCGAGTCTGGCGTACTAGTCCCCGCTCTGCCCCTTTCAGCTGTGTGACCTTAGGAAAGTCGCTGAACTTCTCTGAGCTTCCGAGTCGGGGAAGCCAGCCCCCACCCATCTACTTTACTGAGTTGTTCTGAACATCAAAATGAACAAGCTACAGAATGCTTCATGCATGGCAAATGCTGTAGACATTTCTAAAGATATATGATCATCCTCAAAAGGCGGTAGTGAGAACAGAAGCCTCTCATCTCGGTTTTCAAAAGCATCATCTCCTAGCGATATGGCTGAGAAGTGACATTTGGGAGTGTGACCATGGAAGGCGGTCTCCGTCACAGCCCGCAAAAGCAGGCAAAAGTGCACTGTTTCATTCGTTCACCATTCTGACTCACGCTCGCCCTTCAGTCCTTATCTTACCATCAATGCGATATGTGGCACCTAGTGGGTCCTCGGAAACGTGAGACAAATGAAAGAGCGCCAGGCAAAGGATTTCAGTGCCTCTGGCGCAGAAAGATCATCCGTGGGGGTGGGAGGGGCCGAGAGGAGGAATTTCTGGAAGCCTGGGATGCGGGTGACCCGTTGACTTGAATCTCAGGGATTTCCTAGGACAAGCTGGTCACTCTACCTGAGCCTCCGCCCAGCTGGCAGGGATGACAGCATCTGAACTCAGGAAAGATTGGCGGAAGGCAGGTGTGTGTCTCTGTTCCTCAAGAGTGGATCCCTAGAGATGTATAGCCTGGGCACTTCCCTGCCCCCCTTTTTGCCTCCATTCGTTTCCATTTCCCTAGCTGACACCATCTTCTCACTGTGAGGGGTCCAACAGAATCACACACACCCCATCTATTTTTCCTGCATCAGATTATCGCCTCTAAGCTATTTCCCTGGTCCCTGTTGGTGGCTTCCTGCCACCAGCTAAGTCTCGTACTTAACAGCTCGAGGCATTCAATGCAAACCTGCAGCCTCCAGCAGGACTCGTGCTGGGAATCGTCAGGAGAGCGCCGAGCGTCACCAGCCACACACGTGTGCTGCAGCACTGCCATCTGGACCGGGGCTGCCTGGTGCACATGGCAGGGAAATGACATCTCGGGCCAGCGAGGAGATGCGATCCGTGGGGATTTCCCCTTTAAAAACGTGCAGCAAAAGCCTGCCTGAGACCATTCAATATTCATAAATGGAAAGCAGAGATGGCGTTCCCGTTCCGCCAAGAGCAATAGCTATTTATCACGGCAAATGACTGAAATAGTTGTACGTACAATGCTTTACTCGGCGCTGTAAATTACGGTATACAGAAGATTAAACTCAAGCCTAATGCTACCCCTGAGCTTCAACAGCTGAGTCCTATAAATGGATACCCGTTAAGAGGAGAGACTCTTTTTCCTGGTTACTATTTAAAAGTGTACCTCTATTAAAAGCTTGTCTTAAAACATAAATTACCAGGAAGCCCGCCCCTGGGCCCTAGGCAGGCTCTTCCTCTGGGCACCGACGCACAGAGGCACATCTGTGTGACACAGTGATACGCCTGAGATGTGAACCGTGTTGTGCTGACCTGCAGAGGGATGGAGGGGAGAGGGACTTCGCAGAGGGCTGAATGAGCACTCACTTCTGGGGGCGGGAGGGGGCTTTGGAATGAAAATGATCCCGAACCCCAAACCACTTCAAAGAGAATGTTTCTTCTGGTATCTGCTGTTCTATGAAGTACCAAGAAACCCTGACCGAGAGCTGAAGCCCCAATTTTCCTAGCTGGATGTTATTCTCTAAGCACTTGCTCCTCCAAGTGCGGTCCAGGTAGCAGAAGCACCAACATCACCTGGAAGCGTGTTAAGAAACAGACCTACTGAGTCAGAATCTGCATTTTAGCAAGGAACTCCTGGGTGATTCACACGCACCTTAAACTCTGGGAGTCAAGGTATAAGTAAGCGTGAACAGGGAGAAGCTCAGTAGAAATCGTACGCGTGAGAAACAGGATTTGCAGGAACAGGCCCTAGCAGTGGACCCCAGGATACCGACTTCTCTTTTGTCCAATCCTGCTTTGGAACACTTTCAGGAATTTGAGGGATAGATTTTTATGAGCTGGGAATGAATGTCTCACTCTGAACTTGAGAGACGACCCAAAGCACCACAGGGTATGAAACTGAGTAAATGAGTACAAAGCTCATGCTTTATAAATCAATCAGGATGCCTCTAATCCCCCTCTGAGTGGGAGGCTGAGAATGCATGGCAATGTTTTGAGCCAGGATTTCATTCTTTGTTGTAATTACCAGTTGACATTAAGTAAGAAAAGTATGCAAAGGTCTTTGTGTTGTTTGAGACAAAAGATTCAGGAAAGCCGTCGTCTACTAGAAAAAAAATGTCTTTCAGTATGCATGTTAGAAATGTAATGGCAATCACTGCATAAATAGATATTTATATAGATCAATTTGGAAATAAAATAAAGTCTATTATGGCCAAGCTAGCAGAAGAAAAAAACAGAAAGAAGGTTAAGAAAACTTTGCTAATCTAATGAAAGGCAGGACAGGAGTACAAAGAAGCAAATAAAATGCAAGATGAACAGAAACACAAATTAAAAGATACAAATAAGCTCAAATATATAAAGTTATCACAATAAATGTAAACGGATAAAACTCACCTATTATAAGACACTATCAGATTGGACTTTTAAAAAAGCTAGCTATATACTGCTTACAAGAGAGACACCTAAAACAAAATAACACAGAAAAGTTGAAAAGATTGGAAAGAGATAAAGCAAATACATATTGACCAAAAGGAAACTGGGTAGCAATGTTAATCAGATAAAATAGTACCTAAGGCAAAAAGCATTAATAGGGATGAAACTCCACCAGTAAAAAGACATGAGTCATAAACTTATATGCACCCATTAGCGCAGCCTCAAAACTGTAAAGCAAAAGCTGTTAGGGCTCCAGGAGAGACTTAACACCCATCACAGGAGACTTAGAACCCCCTTCTCAGAGATTACAGACCAAGCAGACAAAATGGCTTAGATTATATGAATAATCACAAAAAGAGAGATTCTATGAATTTTCTAATCATGTGATACATTAAAAAAACTGATCACCTGCCTGGCCAGCATGGTTCAGTGGTTGAGTGTCGACCTATGAATCAGGAGGTCACAGTTCGATTCCCGGTAAGGGCACATGCCCGGGTTGTGGGCTTGGTCCCCATTAGGGGGCATGCAGGAGGCAGCTGATCAATGATTCTCTCTCATCATTGATCCCTTCCTCTCTGAAATCAATAAAAACACTTACAAAAACAAAAACCTGATCACCTGGTAATCAGTCACAAAGGAAGTATCATCTATAATAATAAAAGGGTAATATGCTATTTAGACTGGATGTCCTTCCAAACGACCTTCCTGATGAAGCCAGGGCTTCGAGGAAAGCCCGGGTCCCGGGTGCGTGCAGGCAGCCATAGGGAAGCCCAGGTCCCAGGGGCCAGTGGGAAACCGGTGCCAGCAGCCAGGGGAAGGAAGGCTTACTGTTGCACGATTTTCGTGCATCGGGCCTCTAGTTAAGTTATAAAATGGTTAACATCACTAATATTCTCTGGTGGCCATCGGAAGTTAAACTAAAACTCAAAAATAAAACAATAGTAATGCTCCCCCTGACCACGGTTTACGTGTGAAAACCAAAGCCACACACATAAATTACCACTTGGCATCAGTGTGATTTTTTTCTATGTGTGGCCTAGTTGCTATGGGACCAGGTTAACATTTATCAGGGGTAACACCAGAAGCAGTAAACTCCCAAGCTATTATAACCTCATTATTTTGTACTTGGAACTAAATTCTAAACCAAAGGGACAATGGAGTACCTGATTCCAGGAAGAGAAAAAGGGACGTGTGTGGGTTAATTATGACCCAGCCAGGCAGCACTAGAGGCTGCTATTGGTTTATTCCCCAGGCAGTGGCCTGTTCTGCCATCTCTTTTGACTCATCGACTGGATGGCTGGACGAAAGAGACTGTCCTGGAAGTGCTCCTGGCACCTGGGAAAAGGTGCTATTCAACAGACATGGCATCATTCAATTAATGGCTCCCTGGAATCAAGCGAAGACTGTCCTTAGCAGTGTGTATGGGACCTTCTGTCTGCCCTTTCACAGGGCCATGCACTTCTGAAAAGTGATCAGGGCACGCTGCATAGGGGACACACAAAAATACAGGCCCAAGTGCTTTGGGGGAGGGGGTGGAGGGGTCGGGGGGCGGGGAAGGCAGAGAGAGAAGAGTCCTCCCCAACAAAATCAAAACCAGGCGGATGGTCCTTCCCCTGCACTGTGCTGCCAGCCCAACACCATTCCAGTGCTGGCGAATAATAAAACAAATATTAAGAAGGAAAACACCAAACAACCTAAAAAGAATAGAATGCAGGGTCGGGGTAATTAATATTGATCAAACCACTGACGACAGGTCTGCAAGTTCTGCAGGTGAGTGGGGATGGGGAGATGGAGCAACAGAAAGAGAAAGGAGAGGACGACAGCTCTTCTGCCTGTGCCATGGGCATGCATCCGCGGTGGTCCAAACAGCTGGTGGTTTCCTGGCTCACAAGCGTTACATGCCACAGAGTGGGGCAGCTCTCACAGGCACCCACCTGCTCCGGGCCTCCTCGCTGGTGCCCCAGCCGCACTCAGCAAACATACATCAGCATCGCCCTCCTTCTAAGAATAGCGGAGGCAAAGGCTTACTGTGAGGGCAGAAGTTCCTCGCCACCGCACCCTAGGGTGAGCATCCGTAGTGGTAAGAATATGATGGTGGCGGTAAGAAAGTGGCACAGAGTTTTCAGAGAGTTGCTTCCGACCCCTGCCTCCTTAAATGCACCAGACGACACCCCAGACGTGACAGTAATGCAGGTCACAGTCTGGGCCAGTGTCAACGTGACCTCACTCCTGGGGACAGACGCAGCAGCGCTCCCATGGAGACGGGTGCTTGTTGAAGAGGGTTACGCCCGGGGGAGGGCAGCCACAGAGAGGTGAGCAGAAAACCACAGCTTCGACACAAATGAAGCCACACTTGTCTTAGAAAAACGCACCTCTGGAGGAGGCTCAGGAATTTGAAGCAATAATTCCTGGGGGAGAAAAGCAAAGCATCTATGATGCTAATACACAGCAAAGAACAGCGTCAGTCAGAAACCAAACCTCAGAAATCTGTCGCTCCAGTTTTGTCAACTAGAGACTACGGCTGCTTTCTCAGGAAAAAAATGATGATTTGCTCCATGTGAAGTAGGATTCATCAAAGTGAAATGATTTACTTACTCTTTCATCCTTTATTCCCCCCATTGACATTTGTGTGTCCTATGCAGCCACCCCCAATTTGTACTCATTTTTCAGAAGTGCCTGGCCCCGTGAGAGAGCAGGAGAGTCCTGCACAAAATGTTAGCTACCATAGTTCCTCAACTTCCGGAATCCACTCATCGTAAGAGGCCACATCACTTTATTTATTTATTTTTTAAGTATATTTTATTGATTTCCCACAGAGAGGAAGGGAGAGGGATAGAGAGTTAGAAACATCAATGAGAGAGAAACATCGATCAGCTGCCTCCTGCACACCCCCCACTGGGGATGTGCCCACAACCAAGGTACATGCCCTTGACCGGAATCGAACCCAGGACCCTTCAGTCCGCAGGTTGACGCTCCATCCATTGAGCCATACCGGCCAGGGTGAGGCCACATCACTTGAATAGCTCCTTTTTCCAGGGTGGAAGCGGGAGGAGGGAGGCAGACCTGCCGTAGTAAATACACAATGATGGGACAAGCACTTTGACTTTAGAAACAACAGGGCTTGGAACCTGCTTCAGAGACCTGCGGCGTCCCGAGGTCAGCCCACACGATCCTCACATGTGGCACTCTCGGAGGGGACTGCCAGTGACCTGGGCAAAGCGCTAGAATGAGCTCCTTGAGCAAATGCTCCAGAGGCTCTCGTTTTAAAGTATATTTTTAATTGATTTCAGAGAGGAAGGGAGAGAGAGAGAGAGAGAGAGAGAGAGCACACAAGAGAGACATCAATGATGAGAAAGAATCATTGATCAGCTGCCTCCTGCACACTCCATACTGAGGATCAAGCCCGCAAACCGGGCATGTGCCCCGACTAGAAATGGAACCGTGACCTCCTGGTTCAAAGGTTGACAATCAACCATGAGCCACGCCTCTGGGCCAGAGGCACTTCCAGAAGGAAAAGTGCGACAGCGAAGTTGCAGCTCAGATTAGAGCTGGGTGCCAGCATCGGGGTATGAGGTGCGAGTCATGTATAATCAGAAGCACCCTTCAAAACCCTTCTGCTCATAAAATACACCCCACATGGTCTGGGGACAGTGGGCTCTTCCCACGGCCAGTGTCTCCTCCAGGGGTTGGAAAAGATCTTTGATTCTCTGCTCAGGCACCAGATGAAGGAGTGGGATTGTGTCTGGGGCCACATTATTAGAAACAAAAGTGCATTATTGTCATTGCCAGGGCATGTGGTGAATTCAGATAAATTACGAGTGATGAGACTCCAGAGCGCGAGAGAGATGCGTTTTTGTTTTGTCCTCCAAGACCTCCGAGAGCCGTGACGGGCTCACGGCTGCTGTGAGTCTCCCTCCGGAACGGATCTGGCTGCAGCGCTTCCCAAGCATGTGTCCACCCAAACACGAGCTGCCAGAGCCGGATTGACTTCTCCGGGAAAGGAGCGCTGTTTGGGAAATGCTGCTGGACTCACTGCGCAGGATGGGGAGGATCCAACATGACCTTTGCATCAGAGCTGGCAGCATTCTTCCCTCGGATTTAAATAGAGCGATGACTGTTCCTCCAATCTTCCTCGGTGGAGGCAGCTCTGAGGAATGGACCGGAGGAGTTCGCACAGCACAGCGAGGACAAGCCAGGGATGAGTCAGAGGCCAGGGTCATGTGACAGTGCCAGCCCCCAGAACCCAGCTGTGGTCCGGGATCACAGCAGCAGCCTCCCCGCGCCCTGGGGGTGGACCTCTCCAACTGTGTTTGAACAGAGGCGGCCCTTCTCAACGGAGCGCTGTCTTCTCAGTGAGCATACTTGCCTCCATGTGACACTGGGCTTTTTCACAACCAGCAAGCCAACTTTCCCTCCTGCTTGCTACCTCCCTTTTTTATTGAACACCAACTACAGATCCTGCACTGTTTTAGCTCATAGAACATCACGGAGAGCATAATGACAGGGCTCCTTGAAATGCCTAGTCAGGTGTGCGCGTATGCGTGTGTGTGTGTGTGTGTGTGTGCGTGTGCGTGTGTGCACGTGCATGCGTGTGTATGTGTGTGTGCGTGTGTGCGCACGCGCGCGCGCGCGTGTGTGTGTGTGTGATGGATAAGCAAACAAGCATTGCAATAGCCCTTGTATATGCTCAGTCGGTGAAGTGGAGGAAGCCAAGAGCACCTGAATTGGGAGTTCAGCAGTCCTTCCTTCCACCTGTCTGGCCTCCATGTCAGGAAATGTACTCCCCGCTGGGACACAAAAGGCCCAGTTCCAGTCCTCAGGGGCTCAGTGTCTAGTGTTCACAGGTGACGGCTGCACAGGGATGGGAGCCATAGGACCCAGAGATCCGGGGGCAGCGGGACCAGCTGCAAGTGAGTTGGGTGGCAGCTGAGCTCCGCAGACACGCAGAAAAACACGTAAGGTGTTGCTAGCCTAGAAACAGGTCTATCAGTGACGTGAAAGGGCAGTCACCTGCGCTTGGAAAAAAATCCCAAGATATAACTGAAAGGGTTATCGCCAAGGTCAACAACAACCTTTGGTGGCAAATCGAGTAACCTCTTCTCTTTTCTCCTCTCACTCACCTCCTGGCATTCGACTGTGATTCTGAAACACTTTCTCTCTTAGCTTCTAGGTCGGCGTCCTCTGCTGCTTTACCTGCCAGATCACTAGGTGCTGTTCCTTCTAACTAACGCTAAACGTCGACTCCTTTTTCCAGTTCAATCCGTCAGCAAAGTCTGTCAGCTACATTTCCAAAATGGGTCTCAAGTTTATCCTTTTCTCATCTGCCTGGTTATGCATTGGTCCTTACGAAGTCTCCCAGGCTCCAAGCAGGTAGAGTGATCTTTTAAAAATATAAACCAGGTGATGTCTTTCCCTCACTCAGAACCCTCCAGTGTTTTCTCAACGTACCCAGAAAAAAACCCAAACTCCGGATGCTGGCCTAGAGGGCTCTGCAGTTCTGCTCTCCACTCACCTCCCTGAGCTCACACACACCTCACTGCTGGGCTCTCTGCTGGGACACTATTGTGCCAGCTCTTCATGGGGCTCAACTGAATTTTTGTTTACGTTATTTAACCTATCAGAAAGTAGGTTTCAAGAAAGTCACCCCTTACCTGTCTTGTTTACCACTGTATTTGCAGTTCTAGAACAATGCCTGGTATAGAGTAGGTGCTCAATAAATGTATTTTGAATAAATGAATAAATCAAAACCATGTGACCTGAAGAAGGGTAAATCTAAGACATTCAGCCTTCAAGATAAGCTTTGGTAAGATTATAGGCAGAAGTTCATTTTCAATTAAAATGAATTCAATAATCCTAAGGTTACAAAGATCCTATTAATCTATCTCCAACTCTGAGCAGCACCACTACATCGGTTATTTGTTTATTTATAACATTTCTACTTAACTCACAGAAACATGCAAAAAGAGGGAATTTTGCTGAATTTAGAGGAAATCACCTCTAAATTTGTGGGTCTCATGGTCTGTTCATTTGTTGGAGATAAACAAGAAATGAGAGGCAGACCTGCTGGTGGTGCCCACTCCACCTCTTCTACAAGTTTTCTTCTTTTTACTTTCTGATATTTAAAGGTGTATTAAAATGCTGTGGCTAAGGTTCTAAACACATTCACTATAACTGATTTAGTCTTCCCTTCCTCCTTCCCTCAAAACTGTGCCCAAATCTGTCACCAATGCCAATAAGCAGACAGGATCAGAGGCAGAGCTTACAAAAGTGAGGAGGAGACGGGAGCTCTGCTGCCCCCAGGCACCTGTCACTTAGTCTCCGGCATCCCCCAGGAAACAAAAACGACTTTCCTGTATTAAAGTTTAGTGAAGGGGTTGCAGATCCAAAAACATTCAACCGGGATAGTGGTTAAAGTGATCTGGAGTCAGACAGAGATGGGGGTCCTGGTTCTGCCTGACCTTAAGCGAATTTCTTAAATCCCTTGAGTCTCCCTTCCCTTGGGTGGGAGACCAGGATAACAAGACCACAGCACCTTAGGGTGGCCATGGGATTCAATAACACACAAAGAGCTTAGCACAGAGAAGGGCTCAATAAGCTTATTAGCTTTATTGTTGTTTTTGTCTTCCATTCGCAGAGTAAAAAGAAAAGCCAGATTTGAGGACATGTTGACCTGCTATGTTCTAGACCCAGCATTAACTCTAATTTGAGCAGTAGCAAGTTCAAAATATAAAAATGTAATGTGCAAAAAAATGTGGTCCTATTTCGTTGTAGATGCTCTTTGTTGTAATGCTTGATTTAAGGTTTAACCTTGTGCTAATCAGTCAGTCTGTCATTTCTTTCCGTCAGATCTATTACAAGGATTTCTTTAGGACCTATTATTCGACCTGCACTTTAAGAGGGACGATGGAAAGATGAAATAAAAAACAACAGCCCCGCTGGTGTGACTCAGTGGTTGTGTTCCTGGTCAGTCAGGGCACAATCCCCAGTAGGGGGCGTGCAGGAGGCAGCTGACCAATGATTCCCTCTCATCATTGATGTTTCTATCCCTTTCTGTCTCCCTTCCTCTCTCTGAAGTCAATGAAAACATATTAAAACAATAACAACAACAACAACAGGTATTGTTTCTGATCATAAGAAGCCCCAAAGACATATCAATCCAGGAGTTAATTCTGGATTGGAGATACAGTCATCAAATTAAAGTGAAAAAGAAAAAAACAACGACTAACACAATAAAGTTTGCATGGATTTACATGCTCTTGCCAAGTCTTATTAATACTGTCAGACTTGACAAGGAATATGTTTGATGAGACCAATTTCCTTTAATCATTTTATACTTCTCTGGTGTAATCGAGTCTCATAAAAGACAACTAACAACAACAAGAACAGAAGTTTAATCCCAACAAAAAAATTCATCTGAATTGACCAAAAAACCCCAACCTGCACTGTGTCCATTGGCATCCTCAGGCAAAAAGTTCTGCAGGCTAATTAGCCAGCGATGGTCCCAGGAAGCCAAGGGGCGCTGACATGGGGAGGGACTGACTTTCTCTAGGGCCCAGAAGCACAAATGGTTTGCTTCCTCCTCAACTAGAGGTCACCTGGAGGCAGACAAAATAACAAGAACAATTGCAGGAAACCCTGGAACCTCATTAACGAGCCTCCCATGTGCGACACGGCTGGGCTGGGCTGGGCTGCTCTCGGTACCCCACCGATACCAGCATCTGGATGTGCACGGGAGGAATGGAAGTGCCAGCCTTCGCCAGCAAGTCGCTGTCACTCATTTATTTTGCAGCTCAGCCTCTCTGCTTTAGCTCACAGTTCATTAAATTCTACTGCATCACCATCAACATGCAAAACAGCTACTTGAAGGGCATTCAAAAATATAATCAGAAAAGGGAATAAAAGCCCTCTCTGAGAAAGAGGGAAAAAATTAATCCTCTTGTCTATTAAATGACATCTAGATTCTTTGGTTCCAAGACATTTTTTTTTCCCCCACTAGCATGACATGCAAGGATTATCTTTGTCTGATGGATGGGGTGCGGGGCTGTATGTTCCTCTGCTCAGAGGGCAAGCGCCAGGTGTGGCTGAAAATTCTGAAGCAGCTGTGTGTATAGATGTGTTATTTCTTTTTCTTTTTTTTGACTTGGAGGTAGGGAAGCCTGCAGCTCATGGGCTTCTGTGAGATATCCTTTGTATGTGACTATATGCTTTATATGTGACTGTGATGAGGAAATTGTCTTGATGATCACCAGCCCTGTGGAAGCTGAAACAGTAAACTTTCTACATGTTGCCATGTGATTCCAGAGAAGTTATTTCTGAGCTTAGTGTACAAGTGCACATGCACACATTTTAACTTGGAGGAAAATGTAAATCTAGAAAAGCACAGAATATGATCTGATAAATGGGGATGTTTTATTTTATAGCAGTGGTGGTTAATGGGGAGGGAGGGTGTGATTTTGGCCCCTAGGGGACACTAGCAAAGCCTGGAGACAGCTTTGTTTGTCATGGCCGGGGATGGAGGCCAGAGAAGCTGTTCAATATCCCACAGTGCACAGGGCGGCCCCATAGCAGAGGAATACCCGCCCCCAGTGTTAACAGTGCCACTGTTGAAAAACCCTGCTTTAGAGGAGTTCATTATGTAATTATGTTATGTGATAAAAACAGAAAAAATCACACTCCTCTCATTTAGGCAAATCACACAACTTCACCAATGTTCAACCCAATTACAAAATTGTAACTGGGGTTCACCTATTATTTTTCTCTTTAATTATAATATCACAAGTTGATTAAAAATGTTACTATTAAAAAGAATAAAGTATTTTTTTTCCCATTGCAGGCACCTTGTTTTGAGCTTATCTATGTGCCTGTGCATACAGACAGAACTCCCTACACACACACACACACACACACACACACACAGGATTCTTTTTGGAGAAATGACAACACTACTTCCGGGCTGAGGTTGGGACCCACCACACACTAACACACAAGGGAGCGTCACACCAGGCTCTCTCCCACTGCAGCAATCACAAGGGAAAACCCTTCGGATTCATTAAAAATCTCTGCAACTGTTAACGGTCAACTGGTTAACGATAGCTTAACTTTTTTTTTTTTAAAGCAAACTTTCACTGCTGTGCTATTTTCCATTTGTGAGTTCCTTTAGTCATCACAACAACCTGATGGGGTAAACTACTCTCCCCATTTTAAGAATCGGACAACTGACGCGTAGAGAGGCAAAGCAACCTGCTAATAAATGGGAGAGCTGGACCTTGAATCGAAGCAGATGGACCCCAGAGAGGCTATTCCCAACCACGAGGCTCTCACATCACGTCAGTGCTTCAGCCACAGCTGGGACGGGGATGCCTTCCGTGGGGTCGGGCCCCCAAGGCTGGGCTTCTTGGTCCTGTTGCCCCCTTTCTTCAGCCAGCATACCTCAGGGGCTTTAGAAACAAAGCAATCCCTTCAAGTCCTGGGAAGCACCTAAAGGGCCCTTGTGCAGACGCAAGAGGCCAACACAGGCGGGGGGGGAGGGGGAGTGAGGGGGTGCACAGGTGGCTCCCAGAGGGTTTCCACACCATGCCAAGCAGAGGGTCTCCCAAACTTTTCGTGTCTGGGACTCCAGCTTGGGGCACAAGTCAGGAGCAGAAGGAATGTGGCCAGTCCTGGGAGGGGGCTTCATGTGAGCCCGATGGCGGAGGTGGCCAAGGCCAGATGGACCATGATAGGGACCCAGGAGAGATCCTGGGAGCTTCCAAGCATTTCCTAAGGAGCTCATATTGGGGGCCTAATGTGAATGTAAACCATATTTAGAAAGCCAGATCCTTGGGGCTCTTGGCAACGTGATCATCTTCAGGCCGACAATTCTGGCCTCCGAGAGTGTGGGAAGCAGAAGATGAATCATAGGCCACAGTTTGTAGGCTGACCTCAGCGTGCACATCCCCTGAGATGGGGCAAGAAACGAAGACAGGAAGCACTTGACTGAATTGGTTTTCCCATTTTTCATAAGGAACATTCAACTTAATAAAAAATAGCCACACTTTATTGACAATAATAGCTACCCTTTCTTTATTTCCTTACCATGTGCCAGGAAACTACTCTACCTCCGTTCCTTCTGTAACGCCACAAGGCAAGAACGATCGCTTTCATTTCGGAGGAAAATGAGGCTCAGAAAGGACATGGAAGTTAACCCACGCTCACACAGCTAGTAAATGTAAGTCAAGAGTCTAACTTCAGTCTGTTTGACTCTGAATTTCATGGTTTTTCTACTATGGGCTTTTTCACATTACCACTGACCTCCAAAGTCCCCATAACCGATGGCCTAAATACACACACACACACACACACACACACACACCCTTAAGCAAGTAGGTCCTGGCCAGGTAGCTCAGCTGGTTAGAGCGTTGTCCCCATATGCTAAGGTTTCAGGCCCAATCTCCGGTCAGGGCACATACAAGAATCAACCAAAGAATGCACAAATAAGTGGAACAACAATTCTATGTTTCTCTCTCTCTCAAAATAAAAATAAAGAAATAAACAAACAAGAGACCAAGATTAGAATGCTGCCAGGTGCCCATCTCTCTGTATATGCCATGATCCTCAAAATCCCGGGGCCGAATCACAGGTGCTGACAATGAGCAAGTTTCTAAAAGAGCACACAGTCCAGTCCCCTGTCATTTTACAAGTCACAAGTCTAGGGTCTCAGGGCTGCGCAGAGGCTGAGTTGGGATTTGGCCCCAGATGTGTTGGCCCTGGGCAGTGTCCCTCCTGCTGCATGGCAGCTCTGCTTCCCAACGCCATGGCAGGGATGATTCTGGGTGCTGGGAATACAGAGTTGAAAAGGACCACCCCTGATCCTGAAAGGATCCTAGAAATTGATGAATGTTCTGAGAGAGTCCACAGATAACTGCAGTGTGTGGCAGGCGGTGGGAAGTGGCACAGGAGAAAGGAGTTCTATGGGAACTGAAAGGTGTAAATCCAATCCAGGGGACACAGGGGAGAGGGATGCCAAGGGGAGAAGTGGGAGGAAATGCAGCCATGCTCTGGGTATATCTGCAGGAAGGTGCCTCACACCAGTCATTGTGTACCGTGAGGCAGACAGAGTCCTTATTTTGCAGACAAGATGGAGAGACACGAGGCAACCTGCCCCCACAGTTAATGGGGAGTCATGTGAATTGCTTTGTTGGCCTCTAAAGTCCATGTTCTCTCCACTATAACCAACTTCAAATGCTGTTCTATGAAGGCCTGGGGGGTTGGGAGGTCAGGAGTAGGCCAGGTCAGGAGTGGCTCAAGCACCCACCCCAAGTCCCACCCCGGTGGCTTCCTTTGCATATACAGTTATAGACCGAGGTTCCACATGAGATGCTATTTGAACAAAGCTCTGCAACTAACCAAATCAAGTCTGAAGCCCTGTACTATGTACCAGTTGCTAGCTGGCAGGTGAATGGGTCAGGCCTTGGAGCTTGGGCAGGGCAGGGCAACAGGCGATCTATGCAGCAAGGCAGTGAGGGACAATGACCAGCAAACAGGCAAAGCATGCACTTCCCTGATTTTGTGTTCAAAACCAGGCTCTACACCTGCCTCGCTTTGAGACCTGGGGCAAGGCATTCCTAAGCTTTATCTTCCTCAAGTTCAACATGGTATCATATTGGTCTTACTTCTTGGGGCTGTTGAGAGGATTATGTGCTCAAAGATATGGAGCCTAACACTTAGTACAGTGACATTCTTTTTAACTTGTTGAAAATAGTAAGACGAGGGGTAAAACACCAAAAAAAGAAATGTCATGAAACGATAGGAGGAATTCTTAGGGAAACAAAGAAATCTGCACTGTCTCCGGAGAGTTGGCATGGTTCTGAGCTCTGCCTTGCCTTCTCCGGGCCTCGATAAATATGGGCTGTGAATCGACAGGACACACACCTGGAAGGTGAGGCGTCCTCACTTGCTTGTCAC
>NW_006299390.1:2075991-2078239 GCF_000327345.1 Myotis davidii | reverse complement strand
AGGAAGCTCAACAGAGACTGGGCTTTGGGTGATGAGATCAGTAACTCAAACCCCAAACTAATGTACAGCCACGGCTCAAAGCAGATGCCACAAAACACTTGGTTATCCCCCTAAACAAGACTTGGCTCTTGTCCCAAAAGGCCTAGGATAGAGGAAGGCACGTGAATCAGCAGAGCCCAGCTCTAGAGGCCTCCTTCACGGGCTGGATGGGGCCTTGCCTTGGACAGAATTCTGCAGGGCACAGTGGAGTCCTGGGTTCCTTTCAGGTTTCTTTCATGAAAGTCTCTGTCAGTGAATGAAGATCCCAGTGAAGGTTTTAAGGGCTTTACGGGATTTCTGTCTGCCTTGCTTGCTGCTGTATCCCAGTGCCCAGAACGGCAGCACATCCCGTGAATGAATGCATGACGACCCCATTCAGGGTGATCTGGCCTCTGCATCTGCTGGACACACAGAAGCAATTGGCCACAGAGCTTCCATGGTCATTCACCACCCAACTAGTCTGGGCTCTTCTCTCCCCTGCTCTGCTCTCGACCCCACCGGCCACCTCAGCTGGTAGCACCAGCACCGGGTCTCTGACAGTCCCTTTGGAGAAGTTGGATCTTTTCTCTCTTCCCGGCATAAAGGGAGGGGTCATTTGCTACACAGCACTGAACAAGAAGGTCAGCTCGTGCTGGGCACACGGCTGGTTCCTCTCATGCTCATTCTGCCAGGTAGACAAGGTTAGAGCCACAAGCACTCCCAAAGCCACTCCTTATGGAAGAGACTAGAAAAACCAAAGCCTTGAGACAGTAAGCAAGTAGCCCAAGGTCACAGAGCTGGCTGCAGGGAGGGGCAGGAGACGGCCTCTAACAGAGCTCTCTGTAAACACTTTTCAGGCCTTCTCTGCCTGTGCAGGTCAGCAAGTGCTGGAAAGTGCCCCTAATTTCTGTATGTTATGAACACAAACTATACCTACAGTATATACACAGGTAAAATCGGATGTATCTAGATATGCACATATCACACATCTACATATTCATAAATGATATCAGGATACATAAAAACGACGACCACCCCTCAGTAGCCACGGGGTTAGTTCCAGCACCCCCTGCCAATACCAAACTTTGCAGGTCCTCACGTCCCTCACATAAAATGGCGCATAACAATGGATATAGTCGGCCCTCCACATCCGTGGATTCCAAACCATGGACTGAAATATGTACTGTTTTCAACTGGCTGTGGGTTGAACCCACGGATTTGAAATGTGTATGGAGCACCCACTGCATAGTTATGGAAAAACCTGCTTATATGTGGACCTGCACAGTTCAAACCTGTGTTGTTCACGGGTCAACTGTATTCCATAGTTCCAAATACATTTACAGAAGAGCTTAGATAAGCTCAACTCCTCTTATTTTATACTTATTATTACAGAATAGTGATAACTGAAGGGGCAGGGGGAAATGAGAAATTCTGAGTGTGAGAAAGGGATAACATGTAGTTTGTAAAATTATAATCTATCTATATAAAAGCCTAAGTGACCGGCTGACCGTTCGACCGTCTGACCGGTAGCTATGACACGCACTGACCACAGGGGGCCGACACTCAATGCAGGAGCAGAAACCATAGGCATGGAAACATGGAAAAGACTGATGAATCTCAGAGGGAAGGGGGAAGGAGGAGGGCAGGAAGAGATTAACCAAAGATCTTATATGCATACTAGAGGCCCGGTGCATGCACTGGTGGGGTCCCTCGGCCTGGCCTGCGCCCTCTCACAATCCAGGACCCCTTGGGGGATGCTGGAGAGCCAGTTTCAGCCCGATCCCCGCTGGCCAGGCTGAGGGACCTCACCAGTGCACAAATCTGTGCACTGGGCCTCGAGTAATATTAAAAATGCCTTGATTTATTTAAGGCACAATCTTTAATGTGCTTTGACATTTAACAGTGAAGGAAGGCACTTAGATTTTATGTTCATCAAAAGGGAGTATGGCTTAAATAAAAAGATTGGGACATACTGTTCTGGAACTGACAGCATATTACAGCCTTGGAAATCATCTGGCCCAACGCTCCCCTTTACAAAGATCTGGGAACTTCCACCCAGAGAGGTTAAGTAACGTCCCATCTCAGGTCAATAGCTATTTATTGGTTCCTGAGCGGAGCGGCAGGGTGGACTTTATCTGGTGTATGTTCATGGCGCCTGCACTGACAGGTAGTCCCGGGTTTGCTGGTGACGAGATGAGGGCAATTTATTACACCAAGGATATAAATTTTG
>NW_006299390.1:2061504-2075958 GCF_000327345.1 Myotis davidii | reverse complement strand
TTTTTTAAACAAGGAGGATTCCTCGAAAAGGAGAAGCCAGCCTCAGGGCAGTACCCAATGGCCGGGAGGGACTTGCTCCTGACTCCCAGGCCTCCTTGGTGTAGAGCTGGACCCCGCCTGGCCCTCTCTTTCAGGGGAGTGACTCCTCCAGCCACCACCCTCCCCTCCCTTTGTCACCTGCAGAGGCCGCGGAAAGGCTGGGCGGGTAGGTGGTTTCACTCTAGTCCCATCCACCTAAACAAGCTTCAGGTTTTCTCTCACTGGCTCTGACAGGACTGCGCGTTTCAGCAGCAGGACTACAGATCCTAAGATAGTGACCCTGCGAGCAGAGGCTGAGCCCCAGGAAGGATGTACCCACAGGCCTGGGCTGAGACAGACAGAGGGCCGGACCCCGTCTGGGGGCCCATGGGCGGCGCTGCTCCGCGAGGCGGCAGGAGTCCACTTACCGCAGTGCGACTGGAAAACCTGTGGCTTGACGACCTGATTACAGGCACTGCACACTACGAGATAGAAGTCGTCATGTGCTGGGTAATGGCCAAATAAGTGCATATCTGTGGGGGAAATGAAAACAGGTGTTTTTGAAAAAGCAATTAAGTCTCAGAGGTGAAGAGCTTCCTCAAGGACAGTTTTTCAAACGAGACACCCGGAAAGGCAATAATCGTCACTGGAGGGAACGTGGCTAGTCATAATGTAGCTCCCCAACTCTCAGAGAATACCTCCTCTTTCACCCTTGGAAATGGCTAGCTGGTGTAGCCGGTAGTGGCCGGGCTCCCTGAGTCCCATGTGATGGGGCATTAGCCTGTCCTGAGAGAGCCATGTGAGCTGGGACCCAAGGAGGCACAAGTTATTTTAGGAAGGGGTCCCCCAAACCCATTCTGACTTAAGCAGAGGTCTCTTAGGTAAGTGAGGGGGAAAGGGGGGGCGGGCAAGATGAAAGGAGCCTCAAAACGAGAGACTTGCATTATTCATCTGACTAACGTTTAGCAAGTGTCCGCATGCACCAGGCACCATGCTCGGTGCCGGGGATGACTGGTGAAGAAGGGCGAGGGCCCTGCTCCCCTGGTGCTCACAGTGAGCAGAGAGAAACATTAAGTAGAGAACCGCACAGGTCATCGTGTGGTCATAACTGTGGCACGTGCTGAGGAGATGTGCAGGGTCCCATCACAGCATGGGATGCTCTGGGGAGACTTCCCTGGGTGGAGCTATTTCCGCTGGCATTAAGGGTGGATGAAGGGATTAGATAAACACACAGCCAGGGGAGGGAGTGGAAAGTGACAGGCCTGCCAGGGAAGGAGGCTTCTGTGCTGGAGGAACCTCTCAGCTGGGACCGAAGAACAAGGGGGACGCCCAGCAGAGGTCAGCCTTGTAGACCGAGATTTCAAATGAGGATTTTGAACCTGATTTCAGGAACAATGGGAACTTACAGAAGGTTTTTAAACAAACAAAAAATGACTGGATCAGACATAGTTACATGGACCAAGAGACATAAACGCATGTGTCCATACAAAAACTTGTACAGGCATGGTCACAGCAGCATTATTCATAATAGCCAAAAGTGGAAACCACCCAGATATTCACCAGTGGGTGAATGGAGAAACAAAATCTGGCATAACCAGACAATGGAATGCTATTCGGCCACGAAAAGGAATACAGTACTGAGACCTGCTACAACATGGGTGAGCCTTGAAAACATTATGCTAAGTGAAAGGAGCCAGACACCAAGGGCCACATATTGAATGATTCCATTTATAGGAAACATCCAGAATAGGCAAAGCTACAGAAACAAAAATTAGATTAGTGTTTGTCTTGGGCAGGGGGGCTTAGAGGGAATTGGGGAGTGACTGTTAAAGGGTGCATGGTTTCTTTTCTTTTTTTAAAAATGATTGATTTTAGAGAGAAAAGGAGAGAGAGAGAGAGAGAGAGAGAGAGAGAGGGAGAAACATTGATTTGTTGTTGTTCCATTTATTTATGCATTCACTGCTTCTTGTATGTACCTTACCAGAGATTGAACCCGCCACCTTAGTGTATTGGGATGATGCTCTGACCAACTGAGGCAACTGGCCAGGGCCTGAGGTGATAAAATGTTCTAAAATTGATAAAGGTGATGGCTGCCCAACACTGTGAATCCTATATAATAAAAGGCTAACATGCAAATTGTCCCCGCGACTGGGAGTTCGACCAGATGGCGGGGCTGGCCAGCCAACTGCCCACACCCCACCACAGCTCCCCCTGCCCCCAGCCAGCCCCGCCCCCGATCGCCCCCAACCCACCGCAATCGGGTGTGGGGCCAGCTGGCCAACCTCCCACTTCCCTTCCCCCTGGCTGGCCCTAATCAGCCCGATCAGGGCTGGCCAGCCGGACCCTACCCGTGCAAGAATTCATCCACCGGGCCTCTAGTATACTATAAACCACTGAATAGTATACTTTAAATGGGTGACTTGTTTAGCATATGAACAAAAGTTGTCAAAAAAAAAAAAAAAGAGAGAGCAGTTCTGAGGAAACAGGCGGTCACATCTCCTTGTGCACCGCTGGGTGGAGGCAGGACCCTGGAGACACCTGGCCTACTTCTCAGCCCACTAGCTCTAGAGACACCTCAGCCCTGAGAGCAAGGCTCTTATGAATCACCAGAGAGCTGACGGAGGAATTGAGACAGTGTAAGCACGACAATGCCTTCTGACACAAACCCCTGGAACAACTTCTCCCCAACTCCCTGAGCCCTCACTGCTAGACCCAACCAGTGTTTTTAACAGAAAACACCAGACACACAATGGTTTCCCCCAGCTGCAGGGCTAGGCCACAGGGAAGAGCTGAGTTCCTCATGATACGGGGCCGGCTCTTTAATAACCAAGCAAATGTTTCATTAACTAAGGTACACATCACGGCTCTGCGTTCTTTCCTCAAGGCAGCCTGCTTCTTAGTGGGAAGTAGAAGCGACACCTTTGTCGTATGCAAGGAGCTGAGGCCCCTGTTCCCCAGGAGGAGGCGTGTTTCTAGAAGGGGGAGGCCGGCTCCCCCTGCAGGGTCCTGCTCGGGTTCCAGGTGCACGTGGACCCAGCGCGCCCACAGCACGTGACGGGACAGGGCTGGGGACTAGGGTGCACTGAATTTCCAACTTGCTGGTGGTCCTGGGTGAGCCCCCTGATTTCCCCACTCTAGGACTCGACTCTATTTCCACTTCTGACTAAGACTTGTTACCGAAGGGGAGCATTATTAGTCAGTGCCTGGTGGGCGGGGGCCTGTGGAAGCAGAGGTTGAGAGAGAACCCAACTGCGACAAGAGTCCGGTGGGGTGAGGAGGCCCCCGCTGGGCCCACCCAACGTGCCCGGGGCCTCGGTTCGGAGCCGCGCAGCATGGAAGGGATGCCTCTCACTTCTGAACGGCCGACACCCTGCTGTTTTACTTTTTACTTACGGGTTGTTTTTATCATGAACATTTTTAACAAATAACAAAAGTGATCCATGTTCTTTGAAGATACATTTGAAAACTACAGAAAAGCAAAACACACACACACACAAAACGTCTCTGGCAACCTTTATTAACACCTTGCATCTCATTTAGATTTAGTTACATTTTATATCCAGGAACATGTGAGACCAGGAGCTGGAGGACTAAGACACTTATTAATTCAACAAACCTTACTGAGCTGCCTTACACCATTTCTGCAATAGATCTAAAGGAATAAAAGAAATTCATTAGCTTTTTAAAAAACAAGCATTAACAAAAATTTCTTGAGCACCTACTCTGTGCCAGAAGCTGTACCAAGAGCTGGAAGCTGAGACCAGACACTGCAGGGTGTGGGCACTGTGTCTGCACCTTTGCTATACACGCCAGATGACCTGGGAGGCCTGGCGGGATTCCACCGGATGTACCACTGTTTCTGTATTCCTTTGGAAATCTGCGGGGCCTCCACCCTGTGCCCCACACACCTCTTATGTCAGGGGTTGAGGGTAAAGGTCAGGCTGGTCAGAGACTGGCCACCTGGGGGGGTGTTGCACTCCAGGCCCTTCACTCCACTGGGACTTTTCTTGATTTCGTCTAAGGCAGCTTCAACTTTGCACACGTCTGCTCAGAGCATGTCTTCTGTAGAAATCGAGAAAACCTGCTTGCCTACGTGATCCATTCCTCAGTGGGCCGACCTTAGAATTTCCTCTACAGACTGCCCAGTTCTGAGAACCTGGCAGATGGGGAACAAGATAAGGGCACTTGGCCGCTCGCAAGACCACCACTTCGGGTGGCTGGTGATCACAGTCATGTGCTGTTTGCTCAGGGAGGAAGGACAGGAAGAACTGAAAATTAGTATGCTCAGCACAAAGCTAGGTATTCTATTCTCTCTCTCTCTCTCTCTCTCTCTCTCTCTCTCCCTTCCTACCCTAAAACATTCAGTGCACAGTTAAAGACAAAACCAGTGGTTTGTTGAGGTGGGCTTGTGCAGGTTGGAAGAGCCAGCTGTGCATGTCTCTTCCCAACCCCTTCAGTGATACCACGGTGGCAGCTTGAATCAGCCATCTGTGAGCATTCACACCAGTGGTTCTCAATCTTCCTAATGCCGCGACCCTTTAATACAGTTCCTCATGTTGTGGTGACCCCCAATTTCATTGTTACAAATTGAACATAATTAAAGCATAGTGATTCATCACAAAACAATATGTAATTATATATGTGTTTTCCGATGGTCTTAGGCAACCCCTGTGAAAGGGTCGTTCAACTTTCAAAGGGGTCACTACCCACAGATTGAGAACCGCTGATTTACACCATGGAAATGGGCAAACTCTACAGATCAGGTCTTTTCTTTTAGAGCGCTGGTTGTTAAACATTTACCAGTGCACCACTGAATAAAAATGGGAAAAAGAGGGAGAGTGAAACCACCTGTGACAACACTGCCTAGGGCAGTGGTTCTCAACCTTGGCTGCACATTAGAATCACCTGGGAATCGTTTTAAAATCCTGATTCCTGGGCCGCATCCTCCGGAAATTCTGTTTCTTTGTGACTAATGTTGTGGCCCCACCCCATAACAAAGAAACAGAATTTCCGGAGGATGCGACCCAGGAATCAGGATTTTAAAATGATCCCCAGGTGATTCTAAGGTGCAGCCAAGGTTGAGAACCACTGACCTAGGGGAACCACTGCTGACAGAGTAGTATTCCTCCTTCTAGACTTCGTTATGTGATAACATCATCTTAGTTAATCCTCATAATTAATCTGTGAAGTTACCATTATCACCACTTTGCAGGCAAGGAAACACAAGTAACGTAATTTGCTTGAGATTCGCAGCTGCGATTTGTAAAGGGGAATGAGATTCCATGACACGGACTCTGAAGCCAACGCCCCCTCACGTTATCAACTTCGTCTAGCAAAACGGGCCTGTTCCCTGACAGCACCTGAGGCAACGGCAGCCTTCACTTCCCCGACACCCACCCAAAACCCACCCGGAAGGTAGTGGAGGGGCGGGGGGACCAAGCTCAGCTGTGATGGAAGGAGAAACACTGTTTAGGAAACGGAGTAGTTTCTACAAAAGTAAAATAACTGATTTCCTGTGTCGTTGCTTAACTGTTTCTTAAGTTAATATTGAAAAAGGAATGGACAGGACGGGAGTAGCACTGTATTGGAGACACACAGCTTTCTGAGGGGAGCACTTCTGACAAAGTCACATGCGTGTGCATCAACGTTAGTTGGGATCCGTACTCGCTTTTCGAAAATGGCTGCAGCGAAGGAAAAGACCGGGTGGCACCCCCGCCTCACTGTTTGCACAGGACTTGTTTCTAAGATGGGAAGGCAGCTGGTTTTGTAGATTTAGGATCAAACTAGATGCTGTGCACTTTTGAATCTGCCCCCAGACACCTTCCAAAGCTCGGGACTGGCATTATGAAGCCACAACTGGTGAGAGTTTAAAAGATGCAAACCGTGAGAAAGAGTGAAGAAGGTCTGACTCCTTCCTCTTGCGAGTGGGAACGCCACGTAAGCACAGGGTGCCGGAGAAGCTGCGGGGAGCAGGCCCGCTTTGAAGGCAACGGGCCAGCTCACCAGCCGCGGCTGACACCTGTGCTCGCCGCAGAAACCCCGCAGTGGGAAAAGAAAGCAAGACACACAACTCTGAATTTTAGTTTCCTAAAAAAAGGTAAAGTCCCGGAGAAAGGCTTGGCTTCCCTAAAAGTCTTTGCCAGAGTTGTGAAACCACCTCAGTTGCGATAGGAATGATAAAAATGGCAAGGTAGTACTTACTACTCTAGTATAAAGACCATTGCATTGCATTTTAAAATCATGCCCCCCCCCGCCACACACACACTTTTAACTGACTCTGAAAAATATTGAAATGAAGACACTGAAATGGATTTATGTAGTTTCAACACTCCAGGCCCTCTCCACTGCGAGTCCTGCTTGCAGTGCAAACCTCTGCCCGCGGTGGGCGCCGGGCACAGACCCTGGTTGAACCCCAGGACGTGACACCCAGCGACGACAGCCAGCGAGCCGGGTGTTACTGGACTCCTTTGGAAAACTATCAAAAAGATGAGCTGGTTGCTGGCAGCGGTTTTGATCTGTGGGCTTCCGCCCACATAAACTCAGACGTGGGAAATTATTGGGAAGAACAGTCAGTGTGTCAAGGACGCACGTGGCTGCCTCCAAGCGGATGGGGATCCGGACACGGAAAGGCACCTACAGAAATGAGGCGTGTCAGATCAGAAGGAGCGCCCCTCGCGCCGGGAGAGGCTGGTCCTCTGAGCCCTCCGCCCCCCGCCCCCCAGCACCTAGTCTTAATGTGCTCATTATACAGTTTTTATTAATTCATCTTTTCTCTCTGCTAGTGGAGTTTTCAGCTGCATTTTAATCACTTATGTCAGACGGAAAGCTTGAGGGGATAGAAAAAACGCTTCTCCTTTGCTGACAGGGTGATTCTCTTGGTTCCCCAACCCTAAAATCTCCTTCAATTCACAGAACAAAACAACAGGAGGTCTTCAAAGCGGGGGACGCCAGACCTGACACCTCCTACTTCCCCAGTAGAACTTTCAGCTCCCCTCTAGGAAAATGCAAATAAGGCGGCCACTTTCTGTTGTTCAGACCTCTGAAAACCCCGGGCCTGATGGGAGGGCTTCAAAACAGCGAAATCTGGGCAGGGAAACTGAAACCCGGGGCCTGGAAAAGCAGGCCTCGGCGAGCTCTGCAGCATCGATGAGGGCGGCGAGCGAGTGTGTGCGGGTGGCAGGTGCTGAGCTTTCTTCTCAAACACGCCAAGGACTAAAAGGGGCCCCAGCCTCCTCCTGCTGTGGCTGGGCAGGAAGTCACCCCCTGGCAAGGCCCGGGCCAGGAGCCAGGTGGTAGCTCCCCATTATGCTGCAGGCACTATTCTGTCCCGATCCCCAGCCCGACCAGCCCACAAACCCCAACCAGCCCGCACGGCCACGCGAAACAGCAGAGCCTGCTCCCTCAGAAGGGCCTTTGCACACATGCGTTCACGGTGTACCGAGGCAAGGGGGCGGCAGGGGTCCCTTCAGGCCTCGGGCCACAGGGCAGCCCCTCTCACCGGCCTCTCCTCTGGCTTCCACCAGACCTAACAGGACTCTCATCCTGCAGCCGAGGAGGGAAGGCAGAGGGTCCCAGGAGGTGACCACAGCCCAGAGTTTAGAGCAAAAAACTACAGGTCACGGGCCTTGTAAGTTGCAATGCCTGAGAGCTGGGCCCTGGAGTCTGGCAGTCTCGGGTTCAAGTCCTAATGCTCCCATTTGTTTCTCATCTGGAATTAAATGACCTGTGTGAAGAGGCTGGTACACAGTCAGGAAGGAAAAAAAATGCAAGTATTGTTATCTATGGCTTCCTTCCTGTTTCTCCGACTCCCCTGTCCGCTCCGCGGGAAGCCTTCTTTGATGCACCCAGAGGAGAGGCCTAACCTCCCAGACCCTCAGACCATGGCTTTCCCAAGGCAGCAGCAGAGCAACCGGCAGACACCTCTCCCCAGACTGGGGTCTGGAGGACAGGAATCACGACTTTATACCTTCCTAGCCAACCAGTCTGGCACATGGTAGCTGCCTAATAAATGAAGTTCTCAGGAAATCGATTTACTTTTGATGCCCCTTAATTTTCTCTTCTCTCAAAGGGGGATGTTGTAAAGGATAATAAATTGCCCTAATATCCATGTTGTTATCTAAGATTACAAGGTCAATAATGATGTTTATTTGTTCATTCTCTGAGAAAAGGGCTGTGTGAATCTGAGAACACACTCCAGATGGGCCCCCTCAGGGAAGAAGGGGTGAGCTCCTGCCCTCACCATGCTCCGGGCATGAAGGTGGGCTCTGCCTCCTCCGGGAAACACGGCCTCCACCCCCCATCCCCAGTTATGGTTCCTCAGAGCCAGTGTTTGGGGTGGGCTTTAGGGGTGTTTTCTGGGTGTCCCCTCTGGTCCCATTTTCTGTGTCCTCACCTGGGGGCTGCATGGTGTTTTGGACAGTGAGTGCTCAGGGCCTGGAGACCTAGACAGCCCACTCTTCCTGATTTAACTCCGTCCTGTACCACACTGGCCAGCACAGCAGCCAGGTGCAGCCCAGGGCACACTCAGTGATCTGAGTCCAACCTGGCAGAGGATCTGATGAGCTGGCTGGGCAGTGATATCCCTGGTAGCCAAGGGAAGCATTTTGCAAAGGGCTCCCCTTTGCTATGCCTGGCTTAGGCAACCATGCAACAATTTGTCCCTAAAAATATTCCTGGAGATGTAAACTTAGCCCCGATTCTCCCCCTTAAGCAGATTCAGGACAGCCAGGGTCCCCCTGTCCAGTCATACATATCTTTGCCCATCATTCCAGCCAGGTCAGCAGGTCGCTTCTGGCCTGACATCCTTACCTCTGGCCCTTAGGACAGATGAGAAACATGTAATCACTTTGGCTGGTTTCTGGGTCCTGATAAGATATCCTGGCTAAAGTCATTTTTAGAGCAAGGGTAGCTCGAGCTCAGAGATCAGCTTCATGGACAAGAGAGCCCCATTAAGCCCCCACCAAGTCAGCCCCAATGTCCTAGGCCCAGCCTGGGAGAAGTTCTGTGTAGAGGACCAGGATGGGTACAGCATATTCAACTAAGGGCCTGGAGGTAAAAATTGTATAGTTCACGATGACTTAGAGCAGTGGTTCTCAACCTTCCTCATGCTGCGACTCTTTAATACAGTTCCTCATGTGGTGGTGACCCCCAACCATAAAATTATTTTCGTTGCTACTTCCTAACTGTAGTTTTGCTACTGTTATGAATCATAATGTAAATATCTGATCTGCAGGATGTATTTTCCTTGTTACAAATTGAACATAATTAAAGCATAGTGATTAATCACAAAAACAATATGTAATTATATATGTGTTTTCCGATGGTCTTAGGCGACCCCTGTGAAAGGGTCGTTCGACCCCCAAAGAGGTTGCGACCCACAGGTTGAGAACCGCTGACTTAGAGAAGAAAAACACCAAACTATTGGGGGAAATTCCAGTCCGTTCCCCATGCTTCATGCCTAGTGGCACTTAAAAGGCTGATTAGTAGAGAGGACTGTGACTCACTAGAGTCATCACCAGGCGCCTTCCCTCTCAGGTTCTCCCAGCTGGGTCACTGAAATGTTTAAATGTTCACTGAAATCCTGATGCTCACATTACCTCCAACTTGAGGACTACAGTTGGGATAATATTTGTTTTTGCAACATCACTATGCCTCCCTGGGCATTTTTTCTCAACGCTCCTTCAGGAGGCCTCGCTCTGCATCTCTGGAACAGGCATTTCCGACCGCGAGCCTCCCCAGTCTGTGTGCGGGCAGCTTCCAAGTGACTGGGGTGACTCGGCACCCCCATCTTGGGCATTTCCTGGGTCCAGGTGAGTCTCCTAGCGTAGTCTGTGATGCCCTCCCTTTCCCACCCACTCAGAGAGATCTCTGTGGGGTGGGGGTGGGTACCATATTTAATGGAAGAGGGCAGTGGGTTTGGGGAGAAAGAAGTGATAATGCAATATGATGCTTTTCCTTGCAAGAAAGGTATGATCAAAGAGAATTTTCAGACTGAACAGGACAGTGCTGTTAAGAACAGCTGAAATGGGTCGAGGGGAATCAATAGGACATCTCCTCTAGTGTCTTTTTATTAAGGCTTAAAAAATATTGATTTTAGACAGAGGAAGCTGGAGGGACAGAGGGAGGGAGGTAGGGACATTGTCTGGTTGCCTCCCGCATGCACCCAACTGGGGATTGAACCTGCAACCTGGGTATGTGCCCTGACTGAGAATCGAACTGGTGACCTTTTGGTGCACAGGGGCAATGCTCAACCAACCAAGTCACACCGGCCAAGGCTCTTCTGGTGTCTTTTCATATAGTCCAGTGTCCTGTTGTGGCAATCTAATGGAGTCTGGAGGATGGGCATCTGCATGCTGACTGATCCCTTAGTTCCTTTCTGGCTCTTCAGTTATGATGACTGGTCCAACACAGAGTGTGTCAGGAGAAGGATGAGCAAGGAAGAGGAGAGGAGGGGAGAATACCACATCCATGTTACAAAAGAGCACAAAATTTGAGTGGTTTATTCTTAAAAGGAGTTAGTGAAGGCCATCTATCTATAGTTCATCCATCATTATCTGTCTATCTATCTATCATCTATCATGTCTCATCTATGATATCTGATCTATCATCTATATCTATTTACCTATCATATCTATCACCTATCTCTATCATCTCTATCAATCATTTATCTTGATCTACTTATCCTATATACCCTATTGATTATATCTATATCATCTCTCCTACCATATATCTCTAATTGTCTATCTAATCTATCATATCTATCTCTATTTCATCTATTATCCATCTCTATCATCTTTCTATATATATCTATCAATTATATGCCATTTATCATCTATATAATCATCTATCTTGATATATTCTATCTATATCTATCTTTATCTCATCTATCATCTATCTATTATATCCATTTTATCTCTCTCATCTCTGTCCATCAAACACCTCTCTTGATATATCTATCCTATTTATTTTATCTATCTCTTTTCATCTATCTATCATCTATCAATCATATATATCTATTGTATTTATCTGTCTCCATCTCATCTATGTATCATTTATCTACCTATCATCTCTACCTCTATCTTTTTACCTACCTCTCTGCCTATCGGAGGAAGCATTACATTGATTGAGTCCTGTGGTTCTGAGGTGGACTTCACTCAGTCCGAACCTGTTTTATTGCTACACCAACTGCTACATTTTTGGGGTGATATATGGCTTCACAAAAATAAAAATTAAAATTAAAAAGAAAAAAAGAAACCTAGACAACAGCAAAAATATTAATTAGTGTTCAAGGCTGTATTATAAACTACATGAGAGTGTGGACTACGCCTCCTGCATGGCTTCAAATTCCCTTCCGTTCATGCAGTGGGAGCCAAGCAGAAATCTGAATTGAAATTCTTGTAGGCAACTGAATTCAGCCTTCTCTCTGAAACAGACTTCGGGCTTAAAAAACAAGGGCTGCTCTGAGGCAGACCAGAGAACCTGATGTCTACCACCTTGCTTCTGGAGATTCATATGCCAGGAGGTTCTCACTCTGTCCTAAAGAAAACAAGACGGAGGGCCCTGAGCAAAGGAATGGGGTGGGGATAGGGTACCCAGCTGTCTGTGGGAGTCAAACCGCATGTACTGAGGGCGTTCACAGGCCTCCTAAGAACAGGAAAACGATGAAAGAAGCGCTTCTCTTAGCTTTCGGCACTGTTCGAATATTTTAATTAGGAAATGCACTGAGGCCAGGCCGCATCTACCTCTGAGATGTTCCACCTGCTCCAAATCGCCAATCCGGGAGCTTTCTCAGATGACAGGTTGCCAGACCAAGCTGACATCCGACCCGCGTAGAAGCCCCCCAGGGTCCCTCATGAATGCAGGGAATGTGCATTCCAAAAGGCACTGCACAGGCCTGCGTGAGATGGTCACGGTCGGCAGGCCTCAGCCAGCAAGTTACTGCTCCTACTGCCATCCAGAACATGCAGCAGAGACCACAGAACATGCCCACCCCTGAAAGTGCCCTGTCATTTCCTACCCCCTACCCCCTGCTCCGCTGTGGGGGCTCCGTGAACGCTCTGCTTGCAGATTCAGGAGGAAGGAGAGGTACACTCAGAGCTGGTCAGACTGGGGCCAGGCAAACAGGCGGCCCCAGTGCCTGAGGTCTTGGCGAATCCCACAGCAGTGGGAGTGATTCCTGTCCAGAGGGTCTCAGGCGAGAGAGCCCGGATCCCATGGCACTTGCCAATGGCTCTGAGTGCAAAGCAGAGTTGGCTCTGGCTGTGGTTTATCTGTAACTGACAGAGATTGCGGCAATTTCCCCCCAGAGGGTGTTTGTGAAGGCTACGGAGCCCTGCATGTGCCCGCAGAGATGACAATGATCGCCCAAATGCAGCTGCCACAGCTCAGAGGTAATGTGCCATCTGGCTCCGTTACAAGATGCGTCCACTTGGCACAGCCAGAGGGCAGTGGCAAGAGCTGCTTCATGTCCCCGGGAATCAGTGTCCAAAGCACTCAAGCCATGGGGACAGTCAGGCTGCAGGAAGTGGTTGACAGACGTTCCGGGCATTCCCCCAGGAACAGGTTGCTCACGGGGAAGCCAGAGCTACCCCAGCTGGACCCGCCCCGGCACCAATGCTCATGGAGGTCAGAAATGCGCCTCTGCTCTAAGAAACAAAAGTGCTTGAGCATCGCCTCGCATCTGGGCTCCTCACCCCAGTCACACACAGCTGGTAACGACTCCGATGGGCTGGTGCTCAAAGCCAGCAGCTTTCTGAGCCCAGACGGCCGGGAAGAAAAAATCCACCATGAGAGGATTACAGAAAGCTGTTTTAAGGTAATGGAAAATAGGATCGATCAGCTGGAGGAGAAAATCACAGTGTCTTCAATCACAAATCAAGCATGAAGCCAGTTCTGTGCCCAAGGAGAAACGGGCAACTCAGCAAAGTTCCTGAGGCTCTGGGTCTGGTCATGCCCCTGGGCGCCAGTTCACCTCCCACCATGTCCTCCCCCACCCCGCCCTTTCCTTACCCTCCCTCCATATCCCCCAAAGGCCTATACATCCTTCCAGGCCAGCTCTAGGGCCACCTCCTCCAGGGAGCCCTCTTTGATTTCTGCAGAGACAATGAACCCTTTCTCATATGTGCACAGTCCTCTGTATTTACTTGGCCCACTCTGCCTGGTGTTTACAGTGAGTGGTGGATATGCCTGTCCTCCTCCTTTATACACTACTGTTTTATACTAGGATATGGTCTCCAACATTTAATAGTTAAAAATGAAGACTGCCAGAAACATGCTCAATGCTTAAAAGAGTGCCGATGCATCAAAGCTGCCTTACTTTAGACTAAGAACCACTCAGGAGACTTAACTGTGGGGTATCGGGATTAGCAGCACATTTCCACGCTGCCTTCTGCTGGCTGTGCAACGACGGGCAAGCCCCAGAACCTTCTGAATCTGCCTTTCCTCTGCTGGAACACAGTCATCAGACCTTCCCCAAAAGGTTGCTGCAAGGATGAGGTGGCATCTTCTAGGCACTTCACTAAATGCCCATGAAGTTGAACTGGACTTTAGCCTGAATTAGCTAAGGCAAAAGGCAAAGTCTCCGCGGAACACGGCTCAATGTCAAGCTTTTTTTAAATTTTAAATATATTTTTTATTGATTTTAGAGAGGGAGAGAAAGACAGAGAGAGAAACACCAGTGATGAGAGAGAATCATTGATTGGCGGCCTCCTGCAGGCCCCACACGGGGGATTGAGCCCACAACCCAGGCATGTGCCTTGACGGGGAATAGAACCATGACCTCCTGGTTCATAGGTCAATGCTCAACCACTGAGCTACAGCGGCCGGGCTAGTGTCATGCTTTTAATGAAGGTTCTGGAGCCAGACTGCCTGGATTTAAATCCTGGCATCACCTCCTTGGGAACTTTCTCTGGCCTTGAGTTTCCTCATCGGCCAAATGGGGATGGTAATAATTGGGGAGCTGTCCAGATGAGAAGGGGGTAACATGTCTGGTGCCTGGTGCTTGGGGGGCTCTGAGTAAATGTGAGCTATTATTATGATTTAGAACCAGAGTTTGCATGGAGGGACTTTGAAAACAACAACCCTGCCCAGCTAGTGTGACTCAGTGGTTGAGTGTCGACCTATGAACCAGGAGGTCACGGTTCGATTTCTGATCAGGGCACATGCTTGCGTTGCGGGCTCAATACTCAGTAGGGGGCGTACAGGAGGCAGCCGATCAATGATCCTCTGTTATCATTGATGTTTCTATCTCTCTCTCCCCCTCTCCCTTCCTCTCTGAAATCAATAAAAATATATTAAAAAATAAATAAGAACCACCACCCTGTTGCACTGGAGCAAAACAGTGAGTGTTGAGAAAGAAACCATTGCTAATAGCCACCCAACTATGAACCTCTGTTTACCGCAGGGTGAGCAAACAGGAGGGAGGGGTTCTCAAACTGT
>NW_006299390.1:2053951-2060339 GCF_000327345.1 Myotis davidii | reverse complement strand
ACCCCTGCCCAGCCAGTGTGACTCAGTGGTTGAGTGTCGACCTATGAACCAGGAGGTCATGGTTCGATTTCTGATCAGGGCACATGCTTGCGTTGCGGGCTCAATACTCAGTAGGGGGTGTACAGGAGGCAGCCGATCAATGATCCTCTGTTATCATTGATGTTTCTATCTCTCTCTCCCCCTCTCCCTTCCTCTCTGAAATCAATAAAAATATATTAAAAAATAAATAAGAACCACCACCCTGTTGCACTGGAGCAAAACAGTGAGTGCTGAGAAAGAAACCATTGCTAATAGCCACCCAATTATGAACCTCTGTTTACCGCAGGGTGAGCAAACAGGAGGGAGGGTTTCTCAAACCGTGAATTCTACCTGTAATTTGGTGGCCAAATGTAGATGCTTGGACCTTATGCCAGATTTATGAAATGGGACTCCCTGAGGGTGGAGTCCAGGAGGATGCATGCTTAACAAGCTCCCCCAAGGATGGGATCACCCCTAAAATTGTCCAGTCTAGGAAACTACTAACGTGGAAACATCTGGTCACTCGACACCCACTGGTAGATCCCTATATTAGCCTGGCGACATGGAACCTCTCTCTGGTTAAAAGATCCTGTCAGCCAAGGGGGAGTGTTCTGCACAAGTAGGGGTGCCGCTGTGGCACCCCGACCTGTGGCCTGGTGGGCCCCTCTTAGGCACCTCTACTTCTCGCTCTTTGGATCTATGGGTTGGACACACATTCAGTGGTGAGCTGGAGACAACTGTGTGCCTCTCCTCCCAACTCCGCATTTAGCGCCTTTGTGTTGGTCGTTTGAAATTCACCATGCTGGGAGGACTGACACGGCAGAAACCAGCAAATGCTACACATCATGGCTTTTAAATTTGTTCAGTGAGCCCATCTACTAGCACACCACTAGTTCTCATCTGTCATAAAGTTCTGGAACCCAACTCTGTGGAACATGGACCAGGGCACTATATTTAGGTCTTTGGATGGTTTGGAGCCATTTCTATCCTGGTTTTCTAAAATACGTTAGTGGCGTTCTGGTATTTTAGTCCTCACGGCCTGGCTCAGGAGAAAACCTCCTTTGTGCTCTGTGGTCATACCCTCGACCCCAGCACGGGGCTGGCCATCTGGCAAGTCGCACTCCACGCAGAGTGGGGTCAGGGGTGGATGCGTCAGGGCCAGCCCCTCATCACCACGGGAAAAACAGCCCTGCTCTCCGGAGGGCTGCCTGGTGGCCTTCCCAGATGCAGGAAACCCACCCACAACGTGCAGGCAGGGCCGAGGTTCTACAAAGAAATCTCTCTTCCTCCCGGGAGCAGGGTTCAGGTGCAACTAAGGTCTGGCCCCAGTCCCCAGGCCGCTGTTCAGACACCACGGCTGCCTTTCAGGGGGTGTCAGCCCTGCTCAGCAGGCACGCTGGGGAAACACACTTCTCCCTTGAATGCCTCCACTCAGCAATCAGGTGAATCAAGGAGAACTCAATCCAATTTCTCAGTAAATCCTACTATGCTCTGGAAGGACACGGTTTGAAAAATCTATTTCTGTGCTTTTATTTACTTAAGGGCTGCAGGCCTGGGGAAGCTTTCTCATAGTGCCATCAAAGTGTGCCTCTCACCAGAAAAAAAATAGTTCCTCCCTCCTAGAATACCACCAGCAGCAGCCCAGCCTCACGCCTTTGCTTCCGGTCCCTGCAGACCGCGCCCCCCTCCAAGCCCCCCCAGCAAACTGCCATCTACAGCCCTGGGGTGAGCAGTTTTAGAAAGATGCTTTCCCAAAGGGAGTGCAGCTCTGGGCCCTGATTCCCGCAGCGGGCGGCTCCTGCCAGCACCCTGCATAGCTATTTTTCCCCATCCAGGGCTGCCCAGGGTTCATGTATTTTTGTTTTTCTGGCTTAAATGCTGTGTTTGATCCAGATGCACAGCCCATCTCCGTGGAGCTTGCATCTGCTATTCCAGAGGCTTCCAAGTGTGAAGTGCTGGGGGCAGGGCTGGGTGTCTTTGGACAGCGTCAATGTGCTAGAAGAGCCACAAGCTCAGATCAGAAGACAAATGTACTCAGTGTCCTCGGGGCCCGGGGCTGTCAGTCTTGGTAAACTTAGACCTAGTCCCAATGCTATATTCTACCTCAATGTCAAATCTACCCACTGGGGTCACCGTCCAGTCAACTTCAACATGGACCCTTTACAGGACCCCAGTGTGGGTCACAGAGGTGCCATGGGCAGCGGGAGAGGGTGTGGGTGAAGGTACAGGGTACATATGTGTTTACACTGCAGGGCTTTTTAAGGAATGGCCTGAGAGCCCCTCTTCTCTGTTCTGGTTCATTCCTCAGCTTCCCTAAAACCATGGGCTGCTGGGCCCCTTGAGTCAGGGCCTCATGGCTGGCCCTCACACCAGAGACCCAGATCCCATCCAGCGGGAGCTGGGAGGAGGGAAACAGCTCTGGCCCTGGTGGTCATGAGCAGTCAGGGCTCAAGTAGTACCTGTGAAGCTTCAGGCCTCTCTCTACCAGTAACTTGTCAAGACAGGAGATTTCTCTGGGTCCCCAGAGCACCCCTGACCCTGCTGGCAAAGTAAGGTAATGGGACAGGCTTGTGGTGCTATAACTCAGCGAGGGTCTGAATCTCCCAGGAGCTTTTTTAAATTTTTAAATGTTTTTATTTATTTATTTTTTAAAAAATATTCTTATTGATTTCAGAGAGGAAGGCAATGATGAGAGAGAATCATTGACTGGCTGGCTCTTGCATGTTCCACGCCAGGGATTGAGCTCACAACCAGGACGTGTACCCTGATTGGGAATTGAACTGTGACCTCCTAGTTCATAGGTCGATGCTCAACCACTGAGCCACAACGGCTGGGCTGTTTTTATTGATTTTAGAGAGAAAGGAAGGGAGAGAGGAACATTGATCACTTGCTTCCTGTATGCACCCTAACCGGGGATGGAACCGGCAACCTTTTAGTGCATGAGACGATGCATGAGCCACACCAGCCAGAGTTCCCAGGAGCTTTTAAGATACAGACGGACTGAACTGGACATTCTGGGAGTGAGTCCCCAAGAATCTATAATTTGGAACAAAGCTTCCCAGGTGATTTTGATGCAGCTATTCAACCCAGTGCTGGGCTAGACTCCCTCAAAGATTTCTTCCCTTAAAAAGTCTATAATCTTATATATCTTCACCCCGTTATGAACCAGGATGGGAAAGGGAAAGCACAGAGTGAGACTCAGATGCACAAGTTGCCTCTCTGGCAAACAGAGATGGGCTAGGATACTGTCTCCTCTCTGACCCAGCCAAGTAGCCACCAGTTTACCCCCTAAGGCAGCTTGTAAGGTGAAGGATGTTAAGGTTACAGTGCCCCCCAAACCCCTTATGGACAGGACTTCGAGAAGAGAAAGAGGAAGAGCCTCAACCCAGCCATAGCCCTGAGGCTGGACAGGTGTGGCCCAGGCCTCCAGTCCTGGCCTTGGAGCCCAGTCTGCCCCAGATGTTCTGTCAGGTCCCCCTGGCCCCGCTTCCCTCTATGATGTGCCATGAAAAGCACTTCAAGATAAGGAACAGCTATGCTGAGACGATCAAACGGGGAACCGTGAACCCTAAGCACCTGATGTGAATGGATGGGAAGGGCCTGGCTGTCTTATCTCTTTAAAAGCCTGATTAAGGGGATGCCTGTGCCTGGCTGTCCCGGGTGCTGGGTCAATAGGTAAAGAGCAACCACAACCCACCCCGGACCAGGGTAAGAATCAGAAGGGTGGTTAGGGTCACAGAGAAGAGAAGAGCTCTTGTTGGAGATGAATGGAGGTGCCCCCGTGCTCCCTTCCCATCCCAGGAGAAATTAGCCTCTCATTCCCACTAACAAATAAGGGGTAGAATTCAGAGGCAGCCTGTGGAGCCACTGGCAGGCCAGTCTGACATTTCTACAAACACTCATTCCATGTGGTAGGTGCCCAGGGACTGACCTAGGCTAGATCCTTAAGGGGAAGGTTTGTTGATAAAATAATATTATTGAAAACAACATCAATCACAGTAGCCAACACTTACGGAGTATTTCCTTCCTGCGAGGCACTGTGATAAGCGCTTTATATTGAATGTTTTAGTTTAATCCTCACAGCAGCCTTGTTGGGTGATAGTATCTCTATTTTCTAGGTAAGGAAATAGAAGCTCAAAGAGGGTAAGCTATTTGCTTGCAGTCTCACAGCTTGAAAACGGTGGAGTCAAAAAAGCGAGGCCAGGTCTGCTGAGCTAACTCCTAAGAAAGACATGGCAGCTCGGAGAAAGGGAGACGGGTCGGAAGTGCCAGGAACAAGGTGAGTTAGGAATAAAGACCTGTGGAGTAGCGTTTGCCAAATGTCCAAGGACCGAGAAACAACAAAAGAGACAAAAACCAAAGTCCCAGTTTACAATGAGGGCACAGCTAGGACAACATACACACTCCAACAATGAACAAGCCCGACTGTAGAATGTACTGATACAATAAAGGGCTGAACTTGCCAGACAGTTAGAGGATAGGACGCATAAAGTGATGTGAGAGCTGAGCAGACAGGCAGGCAGGGCAGCAGGAACTGGAGGAGGGGGTGGTGAACTCGCTGGGGTGGCAAGGGGCTGGCTTTCTGAGGGTAGTTTATGTGGGCAGGAGAGCAGGTTTGGCAGGGCCCCTGCTGCTGTGGGGCGGGAAGGGGAACACCCATGCCGCCCAGACTTGGTACGTCCTGTGTGTAGGCTGGCAGCTGATGGCACCTGTGCCTAAAGGGCATCTGAGTTGATTCAGTGCAGGAAAGAGGAGGTTATGGGCTCACCCACTGCCTTATCCATTCACTTACCCATTCGTTCATTCAACACTTACTTATGGTCATTGATCATATGCTAGGCACTGGGGTACAGAGAAATGAATGAGATAACTCCTGCCCTCACGGAGCTCACAGACCATTAAGGGAAACAATACACCATGGCACATGTTAAAGGGCAGGGAACCGAGTACCAAGGAGGGAGAGCTCATGCTGCAGTGGGGGGCAGGGGAGGCCCGGACCTGGGTAATGACATGAGCTGTCGTTTCTAGGATGGAGGAGCAGCGCATGTAAGGGCACGAGATGACCTGTTCAGGGTACTGGAGGGTAACTGAATGCAGCAGGGAACAAGGATGCCAAAAAGAAGAGCAAGAGTCAGGGCAGAGAGGTGGGATTTCACTGTGTGTGAGGAGAGTGTGGAGGACAGTGATGGGTGTCTGTCTGGGAGGCAACGTTGAACTTGCTGGGACACGCCTGGAGGTGAGTGGGCTGCTTCAGGGATCTGTGGGGAGCATGGCGATGTCTGACCTGGGGACAGGGGGAGAGAGGGTGAAGGACCCAAAACCATCGGCGCTGACCCACGGTGGGAAATGACGTATAGCTTTCTGGCTGGGGTTACTGACGGGGGGAATGGACGGGAATACAGCAGGAGGGCAGGGGGTGCTATGGACTGAAGTGTGTCCCGTCTGCATTCCTATGTTGAAGCCCTGGCCCCCAATGTGATGGTGTTTGGAGATGTCCTCACTGGAAACCAACCTCATGCTGACACTCTGGCTCTGATCTCGAACCTCCGGCCTGCAGAACTGGGAGAAATAAATTTCTGTTATTTAAGTCCCCGCTCTATGGTATTTTATATGGCAGCCAGAATGGACTTAGACAGGTGGGACAGATACATTTATCTTGCAACCTATTGAGTCTGAACACGAGGCATGTTGGGATCAGAGAAAGATTCAGACAATCATGAGTCGGGAACAAGGCAGGGGTCAGCCTGTGAAATGACACTGCCCATGACAGGGTTCAGGATGGAATCTGGGGAGCACCAGCCAGGAAAGGAAAGGAAAGAACAAGAAGAGGGAAAGGGGCCAGCGCAGGAAGCTAGAAGGAACACTCGGAAGGCGCCAAGGAGGGCACAGGCAACGGAGTTCAGTGCACGGAGATGTCAGGTCGGACTGCAAGGTGTCCGGTGCCTCTGACAACTAGGGACAAAAGCTATTTTGGGGACAAGCAGGTAGGGAAGCCAGGCAGCCTCTGCTGGGTCATGAGCAATTAAGGAAGAGTGACCTGTTTGTTTGGATTGTAAACAAATATTTGAGTAAAGTTTCAGTTTGCAAGACACCAGGAGAGCCGTCTTTGCTCTTCTGGTGTCTTCTCCTGGCCTCTGGGGCCTGGGAGTGCTGCAGTCCAGGGCTCACCTTCTCTGCCCAACCTGCCACCACAAGTACCCTCTTGCTGCCCACGATGAAAGCAGACCTGACACCAGATACGACTCTGTTTCCCGAACACGGCCTCACTCAGTCTTCTGAAGAGCCTCGTGAAGTTTACAGGCGAATAAGCTGGGCCTCGGAGAAGACAAGTTACCTGCCTAGAGTCACACTGCTGGTAAATGGGATAGGC
>NW_006299390.1:2050774-2053795 GCF_000327345.1 Myotis davidii | reverse complement strand
TCTTCCACAAAATTCCGACTTCTGCGCATGGGCCACGAAGTTTCAATCGCGCTGTACGTGCGCGCCTGCGCATGGTATTTTGTGGAAGAGCCACACTCAAGGGGCCAAAGAGCCGCATGTGGCTTGTGAGCCACGGTTTGCTGATCACTGGGATAGGGGATTAGAACCCTCACGTGTCAAACTCCACTATATTCTGCCTCAAAGAACCTCTCCTGTTCTGAACCCACAGATTCCCATATAGGCACAGAGTAGGACACGCCTTTGACATGCCAGTCCTGGGACAGATGTTGCAGGAATGACCCCCCAATTGTTTACTGTTCCTCATATACACACCAGTGGGTGTAACCCCCCACCCCCAATTCTGGGCTTGGTCATGTGACTTGCTATGGCCAATGGGACAACAGCAAATGTGACACAGAGACCTAGAAAGTGCTTGTACATTGGGTTTATTTGCCCTCTCTTGCTGGTTTTTGGAACCCTGACCCCTCACATGCAGAAGCCTGGACTGGGGTGTTTTGTTTTGAAGCAAAAGCTGACTGATGCAAGTTCTGAAAGAAGGACCAAACCAGCCTCTCCTAGCTCTGAAGCAGTGGAAGCCAATTTTTGGATCTCTGGTGTCTACAGACACCTTTAGCGGAGAAAGAACCTCCACAAGAATACAATACCGTCTGCGGCCTGGAGGGTGGGTGTCTGTGCTCCTGGAGGGAGCGGGCAAAGGAACAGTCCTCTGTGTACCTTTTCTCTGGAACACACAGTGCACCGGCCCCAGCCAGCAGGCAGCCCCTGATAGGTTCCAGGTTATCTGGGGACAAAGTGACACAGGAGTGTGCTTCTGCCATATTGTCCCCGGCCTAGTGTTTTTCCACTGATGAGAAAGAAGCACATCTCTTTAGTGAGCACAACTGCAAAGGCTTCGAGGCAGCATTTCATCAAAGGTGCTGGAGGAGCTTTATCGGGAGACGGCAAAACCCAGCAAAAAGCCTGCTGTTTCTGCTTCCAGAGAGGCATAAAAATGAATGAGCACGCAAGAAAGCTAACCCGATCAGTGGCACTTTGATAAGGTGACAAAATCGCTCCCTCCTCCAGTCCAAACCCACTCTCTGTGGTGAACTATGATAGGAAAGAAGCACTGACTAATTAGAAGCATCTCTAGGGCATGAGAAAAATCAGCACCTAAACTGCTGGAGCAGAGAGAATTCCTTGTTAAGAGAGGAGACAACAACAGCGAAATGCTGGGGACATCACTTTCCCCAAACATTTTTATAAAGGGAGGAGGAGATAAAATTAATTAGGACAGGAGCTTCCACCCAGTGACACAGCAGACACAATTATTTTTTTAGACCAAGTGCCCCTTTCCAGGTGGGGACGGATGCTTGACGCCGCCCACTATTTTGAAAAATGACTTTTAGTCTTTGCTAGTTCTAATGAAGCTTGAAATGAAGACGGTTCTTTTGTTTACTCCCGTGTCTAAGCCACGCATCAATAACACCAGCGTCTGGATTATTTATTTCTCATTGGCCAACCTATGGGGCATACAATATGATGGAGCCAAATTGTGAGGCATTTTCTTCCAAGGGAGTGTGTACATGCCTCTCCAGTACTGTAGAGCATGGCTCTTTAACAATCTGGATTTTGACAGACAGGGCTGATGCCCAACTTTGGGCAGGAAGCAGAGCCTTGAGAGTCAGGGGCTTGATTCTTGTCATCCCCCACCCACCACCATTTGCTAGCTGAGAGGTTTTGGGCAAGTTCCCTTACCCTTGAGCAAATTCAAGACAATGAAGGAGTTAGTGACTAACATATTCTTTAAAAAAAAAAATTGTGGCAAAATAAAAACTACATAACATCAGATCTACCCTCTTAAATGTTTAAGTATACAGTACAGTATTGTTAACTATAGCACAGTGCTGTACAGCCGATTTCTAGAATGTTTTCATCCTGCATAACTGAAACTCTATGCCCACTGAATAGCAACTCCCCATTTCCCACCCCCAGGCCCTGGCAGCCACCATGCTGCTATCCGCTGTTTCTATGAGTTTGACTACTGTAGATACCTCATGTACGTGGAATCATACACTAGTGGTCTTTTTGTGATTTAGTTCACTTAGCATAATGTCCTCAAAGTTCAAACATATTATATCTCATAATAAACACAAGGTATTCCCTGTTGGAATGGTAGTTACATATATTAGCTGATTTAATCCTCACAGAAATCCTGTGAACTAGTTATTTCATATTTTATTAATTTATTTATGTGTTTAATATGTTTTTATTGTTTTTGTTTTTGTACAGTATTTTTATTAATTTCAGAGAAGAAGGGAGAGATAGAAACATCAATGATGAGAGAATCATCGATCGGCTGTCTTCTGTACGCCCCGCAACCCAGGCGTGTGCTCTTGACTGGAATCGAACCCAGAACCCTTCAGTCTGCAAGCTGACGCTCTATCCACTGAGCCAAAGCAGCTAGGGCCAGTTTAAAATTTTTATTTTAGGTAAATAGGTTTACAGAGATACTGACATCACTGAGGACAATGGTGGAAGGTGGGCAGCAGGGAGAGTAAACAAGAGGTGGTGTCTGAGGGAGTTACCTTTGTGTAGTTGGAAGTGGTCCTTTAGAGCAGAAAAGGGGGAGGCCTTGGAGCTGGGGGACCTAGGTCCCATTCAGGCTCCACCCCTGCTCCAGGCACCCAGGAAACAAAAATGAACACAACCAACATGATCCCTGTCTCATGGAGATTCCATTATAGCAGGGGAGACAAAGAATCCTATATAATAAAAGGCAAATATGCAAATCGACCAAATGGCGGAATGACCAGTTGCTATGACGCGCACTGACCACCAGGGGGCAGACACTTGACGCAGGAGCTGCCCCCCGGTGGTCAGTGTGCTTCCACAGGAAGAGCACTGCTCAGCCAGAAGCCGGGCTCAAGGCTGGCAAGTGCAGCGGTGGTGGCGGGAGCCTCTCCCACCTCTGCAGCAGTGCTAAGGACTCCTGAGGGGTCCTGGCCTGCAAGAGGGAGG
>NW_006299390.1:2030574-2041641 GCF_000327345.1 Myotis davidii | reverse complement strand
AAAAAAAAATTGTGGCAAAATAAAAACTACATAACATCAGATCTACCCTCTTAAATGTTTAAGTATACAGTACAGTATTGTTAACTATAGCACAGTGCTGTACAGCCGATTTCTAGAATGTTTTCATCCTGCATAACTGAAACTCTATGCCCACTGAATAGCAACTCCCCATTTCCCACCCCCAGGCCCTGGCAGCCACCATGTTGCTATCCGCTGTTTCTATGAGTTTGACTACTGTAGATACCTCATGTACGTGGAATCATACACTAGTGGTCTTTTTGTGATTTAGTTCACTTAGCATAATGTCCTCAAAGTTCAAACATATTATATTCTCATAATAACACAAGGTATTCCCTGTTGGAATGGTAGTTACATATATTAGCTGATTTAATCCTCACAGAAATCCTGTGAACTAGAATATCACGATCTCTTTGTGAGGCCGAGGGAGGTGGAGTGACGTGACCAAGCTCACCTGGTGTGAACGTAACAAACACACGATTGTTTCCGTACAGTTTAAATTTAAAAAACAGTATTTTTATTAATTTCAGAGAAGAAGGGAGAGATAGAAACATCAATGATGAGAGAATCATCGATCGGCTGTCTTCTGTACGCCCCGCAACCCAGGCGTGTGCTCTTGACTGGAATCGAACCCAGAACCCTTCAGTCTGCAAGCTGACGCTCTATCCACTGAGCCAAAGCAGCTAGGGCCAGTTTAAAATTTTTATTTTAGGTAAATCTGATCGCCCCGCAGACAGCAACCAGCGGCAAGGGTTGGGGCTGCCGCCCAGCCCTGATTAATCGCCCCACAGGTAGGATGGTGGAATAGGTGAGGGGGCGGCACTAGGCCAAGGTGGAGTGCCAGGTGGGGCTGCAGGGCTGTGAGGCTGGAGGCACAAGCTGGAGCCCGATCTCCGCAGGCCAGCCCAAGACTCCCCTGTGCATAGATTTTATGCACTGGGCCTCTAGTAAACAATAAATACTTCTAATAAAGTTTAGTATGTAGAAGGGGGAAAGTATTATGAAAAAATACTTGAGCAGATAGGGGATTGGGAATGCTAAATGGGAAGCGAGTTGGAATTCAAAAAATTTTATCACCGAGTAGATGATATTTGAGCAAAGAATAGAAAAAGGTGAGGGGAAAGCCACTATCATGAAGCAGATGGATACCAGGAGCAGAGGGAAGAGTTAGTGCAAAGGGAGAGCTAGAATGTATGAGGGTCTGGAGGCGTTGCTCAGTGGTTGAGCGTCAATCCATGAACCAGGATTCCTGGTCAGGGCACATGCCTGGGGTTGCAGGCCCAAACCGCAGTCGGGGGTGTGCAGGAGGCAGTTGATCGATGATTCTCTCTCATCATTGATATTTCTCTCCTTCTCTCCCTTTCCTTCCCTCTCTCTGAAATAAATAAAAACATATTTAAAAAAAAAGAATGTATGAGGAAGAACAGGAAGGGCAGTGTAGTTGGAGAGGAGCAAACAAGGGCCAGAATAGAAGGTGGTGAAGCCAGAAATGGCGGGGCGGGGAGGGGGTTGTTCCCACAGGACTTCAGGCACAGGGCTGGAGGCACCCACACCAGAGGGAAGGGAAGGGGTAAGTCAGCAGGGCTGGCTGCAGGAGAGGCTGGAGCCAGACCCTTCCCTAGAGGTTCCATCTAACCTTCCTCTTTCCCCATCCCAGCACCATCAAGGCAGTGAGAGCCTTATTCCCAGGAGAAACTGCTCCAGGCCGGCTCCTGTCAGGATTGACTGTGGTGTTGGATGAAAACAGGGATTGCAGTGAAAGGTTGCGGCCTGAACAGAGGACCAAGCCCCAACCCAGGCTCCATGGTTTCCACCACCCAGGAGGAGAGACAGAATGGCCCCATGTCCTTCAACAGCAGATGAGCACCCTGTTGGTAAAAATCCCAGACATTTGAGCAGAGCCTCCTAAAATGAAGACATGAGACAGAATGAGGAGGAAGGGAAACCGCCAATTCAGGAAGATTAAGAAAACCTAATGAGAGAGGCAGAGAAAACACACACACCACACACCCTATAATTAATATCACTAGTGATTTAAGACACTGTATTCAGAAAACAAGGTGCTCTGAAAAAGAATCAGAATAGGAAGAACTCCTAGAAATTAAAAATACGTCAACTGAAATAAAAATTCGCTGGAAGGTATTGGAGAACAGAGTCAAGAAAATAGTGCAGAAAGCAGAATAGACTCATAAAAGGACAGGGAATAAGGAGAAAAGGGAAGGGATTCAGAGGCCAGTCTAGGTTGGCCAACATTTAACTAACATGTAATTCCAGAAAAAAAGGAACAGGAGAAACAATCAAAGGAATAATTTGAAATATGAACATATTCCAGAATCAAAGAAAGGCATCTTCAGAATGAAAACTCCCAGTGAATGGCCAACTCAATGAATGGACCAAGAAAAAAAGGAAGAAGGGAAGTAGGGAAGGAGGGAGGGAGGAAGGAAGAAAGGGAGGAAGGAAGGAAGTATCTAAGGCATGTTATTCTGAATGATAAAGAGGAAATCTCAAACTTCCAGAGAGAAACAGATCATTGCATTAGACATTTCATTAGCAACAGCAGGAAGGCAGTGGGGTGCTACCTTCAAAATTTGGAGGGGAAATTATTTGCAAACTGAAATTCTATATCTAACTAACAACCATCGTTCAGGTTGAGGGAGGACAGAGGAATGTTCCAACCTATGTGGCCTGAAAAACGTGCTTCCCCTGTACCCTCTCACAGGAGCTACTGTAGGATGTGCTCCCCCCAAATAGGGGGGAAAAGTATAAAAGAGGAGGACCTAGGGTCCAAGAAAAGCAGGGACCTAAGACACAGAGGGGCAGGGAAGGGAAGTCTTCAGATGATGCCTAAAGAGTGATAAGTTCAGATTGGAGCAGGAAGATGGAGGACTCAGGAGGTTTAGGGCAGAGCTGAGCCGACAGATTATATGATGCTTGTGAGCATTCGGCAAACGGCACAGGTAGGCATGTGACAGATTTGCAGGGGGCATTTGGAAAGAATGTGCAACGGGTGTGTAGTAAACTAAGCAATGTTTTAAAGGCAATTAAGTCTGAGAAAAACAAAAAGTTGTATAAGAAAGGAAATGTAATTCCAGGACACTAGTTGGTACTCTAGCAAGCAACAGTTAAATCATCGTACTGTAAACACTGACCACAGATTTCATTCCCCTTGATGTATAATTGCTGGGGAGGGGAAGTGAGGCTGGATGCAGGGGCCAGATTCCTCCAACAGGAAGCCAGCAGACAACGTTCAAAACCTATCAACCAGGAAATGCAGCATAAGCATCTGATTCACGGAGAGCAATACCGGAAGCAGCAGCTGAAAGATTTGAGAGGCTGCTCTGGGGAGTGGGCGTGGGGGGCTGGAGAGGGGCTGAGAAGGCACTGCTGTTGGACTTTTAAACTATGATTTTACAAAATTCTGATGAAATATAACTTAATTTAAAAAATAATGCATCCCCTTGAAATCTTTTTGTATAAACAAGTTTTTAATATGGGAAATGGAGTGACAAAGCAAGTCAAAATGAGGGAAATTAAGGTGGAGGAGGACAAAGAGGAAATAGCACAAACCTGTCAGCGTGAAATGGTTCAGACTCAGAAGCCATCAAAGTGATTTTCCTGCTGCCGGAAACGCCTGAGCCGGGCCCTCCTGGAACACCCTGCTCCTTCCCCTCCGCCTGGAGCACAGGGAGGTCCCCATCCCTCAGGGAGGAGGTCAGCCATTGAGAAGTTTCCCCAAATTCCCGTCACCCTACCACACCTGCTCTGGGCAAGTGGAGGCTTCCAAAGGGGAGCTCTGTTCTGTGGAGACTTGTCTCCAGCTGTGAGCCGGAATGCTCAGGAATGTTCTGGAATGTCTACTTCTGAGGCGGGATAAGCCAAGAACTCACGGAAACCCGCAGGGCGTGGGAGCAGGGTGAGATGCAGCGGATGATAGGTATCACAGTGACCTCAGAGTTCAGAAAACAATCAGGGAAGAACAGAGTCAGCGGATGGAGGTCGTGGTGGAAGTCAATCAACAAGGGGAAGCCCGTAAAGAGGGTGTGAGTGGCGGGTTAGTGAACTGAGAGCTTGTCCTCCTTACAGGTTATAGACGTCAAAAGGCAACATTTTCCCACCGGACTAGGAAAGCACCCAATTATACTGGTGTCTACTCTTTTATTTCTAAGGTCTGGGAGTCGGGTGGAGTATTTATTTTTACTCTCTTATATATTTAGAGACCCTACTGAGAGCAGAGAGTACACAAATATTTGATTGAAAACAGAAATGACGATATGTACCCTTTACCTATTGTTGATACAGGAGAAGGCGATTTCAGTAAGACTGAAACCATTAGACGGGTCGATCGCCGCATGCAAACCGCATGGAGATGGGAGCCTGGTGCTCGGTGTGCAGAAGGGAAGAAACCACTGTTGGCTGGTGGTTTCTTCTGACAACATTAGATGCTTGGAGGTTATATGTACTGGAGCTGATAACTATTCTGAAGTTATGAAAGAGACTACTCTGCCCTAGCTGGTTTGACTCAGTGGGTAGAGCATCGGCCTGCAGACTGAAGGGTCCTGGGTTCGATTCCTGGTCAAGGCACATGCCCGGGTTGTGGGCTCGATCCCCAATGTGGGGCATGCAGGAGGAGGCAGCCAATCAATGACTCTCTGTCATCACTGATGTTTCTCTCTCTCTCTTCCTCTCCCTTCCTTTCTAAAATCAATAAAAAAATATATTTAAAAAATATATTTATATGTTCACCACTAAAATTTCCTTACCGAAGGTCACTAATAATAGTAAAAGAAAGAGAAAGGAGCAAATTGATTTTGGGCCTTAGTTTCCTTATCTGTGAAGTGGTAATAAAAACACTGTAATTTCTCTGCCTCTCCTGATAGGGTGGTTGTGACAAGTAAAATGGGCTGATGTATCTGAGGGTATTTTTTAAGCTGTAGAGCATACAACATGCAAACCCAATTGTGTGACCAGTTAGTTCCCTCATGTCCCTGGCCAAGTGTGTGTGTGTGTGTGTGTGTGTGTGTGTGTGTGTGTGTGTGTGTGTTTTATCATCCAGAAATCCTTCTGCTGGTCTTAGAAGTAAGGAGTTGAAAGTGGGCAAGTAAAGTAGTAAAAGTCTCCCATCTTTACTTAAAGAGATAAACAAAACCAGAAAAGCAACCCCAAGCCCAAATCCTGCAGCTAATGTATCAATAGCATTCTCTCCATTCACAGAATGGCCTTCAAGAAAAGGCCTCCAGCCCAGCAGGTATGGCTCAGTGATTTGAGTGTTGACCCATGACCCTGGAGGTCACGGTTCCATTCCCAGTTAGACACATGCCCGTTGTGGGCTTTGATCCCTAGTAAAAGGTGTGCAGGAGGTGACCAATCAAAATTCTCTCTCATCACTGATGTTTCCATCTCTCTTCCCCTTTTCCTTTCTCTCCCTTAAGTCAATAAAAAAAAGAAAAAAAAAGAAAAAAGGAAAGGTCTCGAGATGCTGGTAACTGAAAATTCTCTCTCCCTCCCTCTCCTTTCCTCTCTCTCTCTAAAAATCAATAAAAATACATATGTTTTTAAAATTAGTAAGGACACCAGCCTGGAGACCTGAGTTCTGGCTTAAGGTCTGCCACCAGCCAACTGAACACGATGCTTTGATCTTCATAGGCGGCTTCACCTATGAAATGAGGAGTTGAGTCTGATGTGCAAATTTAGGTTTTCTTCCAATGTTGGGGTGTCATCCAAACTTAAATTCCTGGATTGTAACTAATATCAGTTAGCACTGGTGTTAAGCGATAACATTTGATGACATTAAAACATATACATACTAAAAATAGAGGCATTTGGGAAGAACTTGCAATAGAGGCATGTGGTGTGCCAGAAAAACAGGAATGGCAGCCTGCAGCTATTCTGAAGAGGAGTGCAACATGGACAAAAACAGGACAGTCAAAGAAGAGAACTCAACCTGACCACTAAGAAAATCAAAGCAACAGTAATCAAACAGCCCAGCAGTGTAAGACTCACGCAAGTCTAAGTTAGATGTAGGGGAGTGAAGGAAGAGGGCCTGCCCCAGGGATTTACATGAGCAGAGAAGTCAAAGGGGTAAATGATTTTGGCGTAAGCAAGAGATTGAAGATAAAAAGAGATGAGAAAAATAGAAGCTGTAATATTCTACCAAGGGATTCAAAAATACTTTTCCTTTGGGGATAGAGAAGATGAGTTCCCAAAGTAAGACTGATAGGGTTTGACATAGAGGACGACGTTTGAAAAAGATGAGCGACATCAGGGACCAACTGAGTTAAGGGAGTCAAACAGCATCTGTGGGAGGCAGTATATGACTCCACTCCGACCCATGTCTGATGCGTGCAGAATGGAAGGCAAGATTGAAAAGCAAAGGTTGGGGACGCTGCCTTTCCTGGTATAAATAAGCCCTTGGGATCAAGAGTACAGAAAAAAAAACCCCGACAGTCATAGTGGCATCAATATTTGTTTAAATGGACTTTCTTGTTGGAGTCTGAATCTCTTTCCAAAATAAATAGCATACTTTCTTCTTGTTCGGGCAGTAAAGTTCATTTTTCTATCATTCATTAAACATTTAAACCCTTCAATAAAAAAATAAACATTTTATTGAGAAAAAATAAACATTTTATTGAGGTAAAATAAATCATTCATACTTAAGGACATAGTATTTTTTTCATTCTTTGGGATAATAGTAGCTAATGTTTGAACACTTCCAGTCCAGTGACCATTATTCTAAGAATTTTGCATAAAATCCCTTGTTTAATCTTGCCAACAAACTTATGGGGTAGCTACTATAGATCCACAATACCTTATCCAAAACTCTTGGGCTAATTGGGTTTCCCAAAATAGAATTTATCAGATGTTAGTAAGGTAATATGATACACACTGTACAAAGCACCCAACCAGAGTCTGGGACTGTGTCCTATAATAAAAAACATTAGTATTTCTGCAGTGAAACATAGGACTAATCATACTAATTTGGACAAATAAAGAGCATAATAAATAGATTTTGATCAGATTTTGCTTCAAACTTAGGTAAAAACTTTTCGTTTTCAGAGTATTTAGGTTTCAGAAATGTAGGACCCTAACAATCAAGCAGTATTATTATCCCTATTTGATAGATGAGGAAACAGGAGCACAAAAATATCATTTAAACTTGTCCAAGATCACACAGCGCATAAGTGATGGATCGGGTCAGAGTTGTCCCCAGGCAGACTAGCCTTAAACCTAACGGCAGTGCCATATTGCTTCCTTGTGTACGGCTTACAGTTAGGCTCGGGGTTGGTGGAGGGCATAAATTAAATTTTCATCATCCAAGTAGTCAAGGAATCTGGTACCCAGATCCAACCAGAGTCCTGCTGATATACAAGGCAGCCAAGTGACATCCATGCTTCCCATCCCTGGAGAACAGGGAAGGATAACTTGTTAGGAGACCAAGGCTTGGGGTTACACAGGCTGACCATGAACCAGGAAGGCCTGGACACACAGAGCACCTTGGAAAGGGCTGTGCTTGCTCTAAATTCCATGGAAAGGTTGGGGTGAGAAAAATACAGAAAAGTTCCAGCTGTAACCAGGTAAACCAGTCTCAGTAACCAGTGAGACTGATGAATACAGATATAAGAACTGAGAAGACAAGGAAGAGAAGTAACAAGAAGAGCTGTTTACCCAGAGTATACTAAACACCAGATGGTGCATGGATATGCCACATCACATTTTATCCATTCAACAATCTTTTGGGGGAGGAACCAATATTACTCCCATTTCACAGAGGAGGCTTCCAATCTCCAACACGGAGAAGACAACCACTATCTCTGACGGGTTCAGTCCTCAAACAACAAAGTCAAAATACAGCCATTTTCCATGCAGACACAGCTCCTGGGCCAGCGTGGCGGAGGGAAGAGAAATAAGCGCACAATTTTATGATAATCTAGCTAATTTCATTAATAGCAACAAAACACCCACAAATACACTCAGTGAGGCGAGCCACACTACTGCCAGCTTCCCAGCTCCAAAGCTGACCAAAATCGTAGACTTCGGTGGGAACCACCGGAACGCACTCACTGAAGGAAGGCGATTTCCACTAGAGGGAAAAACACGAAAACTTCCTTTCTGAACAAACGCGCCAGAGGCGGACCGCTGTTTACATTCCAAGCAAAATCACAAGCACTTAAGCTCTGATGCTGTGCTGACCTTACAAGGACCTTCTCTGAAAAGAAAATACCGACTATGCACACGACTGCCTAAGGTTGAGGTAGAGCTGGGTTTTCTCAAACATCTCCTACGTGAAGGCCGGGAGGATGCCCGAGGCTCCCCCTTCAGTGCCAGGGGTTCTGAGCAGGAGGTCACGAGAAGAGTCCGTGTCTCCGAGGACACTCTGAGTGCCCCACTCAAAGCTGGCCGCTGCAACCCCGCTTCGCTGATGAGGAAAAGGCGGCTCTGGGAGGTTGAGTCACTTGTTCCAGACCATGGAGGTGGGACCAGAGATGCCACGGGGTTCTGTCCCCATCGCCCAGGACTCTGGTAGAGGGTCTTCAGCCCTCCTCCTCCCACCCCTCAACCGAGCTGGGGTTCCACTTTACCTGTTCTATTGATCAAACGTTTGCTTAAAATCTTTGGGGAAAACGGTACTATTCTGCACACATCATCATCAACCACAAAGACGGCAATTTTGAAAACCACAGTCCCAGGCAGGGGGCACGCCTCTATTTGTGACTGGAAGAGTTTTCTACATTCTTTTCCCTCCCCCTGCGGAAGTGTAGGGTGTGGCCAGAGGTGACAGTGGAAGAGGACGGATGCTACTGTGTGGGAAATGGTAGACATACCTAACGCGTGACTTGGCAACGGAAGATAACATCTGAGTCATACAGCCGTCCTACATCAAAACAGTAAATCAAAACCAAACAATGTGGGAAGGCAAGTTCCTGTATTCTTACAGAGCCTGCATTGGGAGGAGGGCTCCCATTCCAAGGATCTTAACCCGTAAATCAACAAATCCATCCCTTCTCTACGAGGCAGCAAGAACCCACAGTCCTGCCTTCGCACCGGGAAAGGGAGATTAGGACGGGGTGTGCCGTGCCTGACACGTCCAGTGCCCTGGAGACAGGAGGGGGTTGTGTGTCCTGTAACCCCACTGGCAAACAGCATTTTATCATGGACTCCTGCAGAGCAGTGGACATTTTAAAGGGCAAGGTTCACAGAGGTGCCCTATTGAGACGTTAGAGACATCTGCAAATCCAGCGCTTCTCAATCCAGGTCCCCAGGAGCCCTGGGTGCCTCAGAAGCACCTCAGGGCTCACCCCGGGGCCATCACCTAATATCAGCTCCTCTGTGTTTTATTCAGAGCAATCTCAGTAAAGTTTGGCTAAGGAATGAGATGAAGTCCACCTTTATCACATCACAGAGGAGGCCCCGAGAGGGGAAAGGAAGTTGTGCACCGGGATGCAGCTGGTTAGTAAACAAGCTCCAGCCACCTGCTCAACGCCTGCCCCTCTGGCCACCCTGGTTGCAGGAAGGATTCTGCTTCAAGCGACTGAATGTCGAATACCGTGTAATCTCATCTCTGTGGTGAGAACGAAGGCACATCAGGCCCATTCAGGAGGCCTTCTGAACTGCTCTGGGAAAGTCATGGGGGGTTTAAAATGCCTAGAAAGCAACTGGCTGTGGTATGGTTCTTCCAAACTCCTAGCTTCCAACTCTGTGGGCTGAGTGGGGCAACAGGTGGACAAGTTATTACATAAAGAACATGTGTTGACATCCATGATGAAAAGACTGTGGGCCAGGAAATGTGAAAAGTGCTCCGGGAGACTTCTGGTTAAATATGGCAGATTGACCACATTTATCTCGACTCTCTCCTGAAGCCCCACTAACATGACAGTACATTTAATTTTGAAAAGGCATGCCCCACTGATGTGGCTCAATGGTTGAGCGTCAACCTATGAACCAAAGAGGTCACGGTTTGATTCCCGGTCAGGTTGCAAGCTTGATCCCCAGTAGGGGGCATGCAGGAGGCAGCTAATCAATGATTATCTTTCATTGTTGATGTTTCTATCCTTCTCTCCCTCTCCCTTCCTCTCTCTGAAATCAATAAAAATATATATATTTTTAAAAAGGCATGAATTACAAGAACAATGTGACTAAGAAAGGAGATGAGAGTGGGCCCAAGATGGCCACAGAACTTTGGATGCTACTGGGGAGCAGCTGGACAAATGGTAAAGGACTTAGTAAACTTCAGTCACTGGGTGGAGGGGGTGGGAGGTGGACTCAAGCTGAATCCAAAGGCCCAGGATTTCAGGCACAGGCTACTCTCAAAGACAGGCGCGAGGGCGGGCTAAACACAGGCAGCTTGCTAGAGTGTCCTCAGGATGTCCCCCCAAAAGGTGTATACACTTCAAAAGTTGATAGCTCAATTGATGTTTCATTCTTTTCAGATTTAACCCATTGGAATGAATAATTATTCAAAGTGTATACACATTTTTTGGGGGATACCCTGTATGTAATCTTATACCCTCATACTTTTGGCCTCACCCCAGCACAAGACTTTAGAAACCAAAGAGTTGCCTAAGAAAGGACATGGAATACAGGTGGTGACTCAGCTGTGAGTAATACTTGCATAGTCAGAATGGTACAAGCCCCCAGTAGCTATTTAGTGAAAAACTGCCTTGTAACTATAATGGAAGGGTGGGTGGAGGAGAATTGTGTGTGGGGGACCTATTAAAGAAATACACCTTCAACTTTCATGAGAGGAAGTTATTAGATAACATAAAATGTAAAAAAATAAAAATAAAAATAAAAATCTAGAAGTAGCAGAAAAGGCCAGATATTTTAAATTATAGAAGTAAACATCAGGGGGGAAAGGTGAAAAGTATGTGGGAAGTATTTGCACCTGGGGATAGAAACTGATGAAATGGAGGGGATTGCTGATTCTCTTAAGCCTTACGGTACAGTTTGATTTTTAAAAACTGTGTCCAAGTACGATTCTGATAAAACTAAAAGTTTGTTATGCTAGGGCGAAGACTTGTTAACTGAATAAAGAATTTATACTGACAACACAAA
>NW_006299390.1:1989095-2030415 GCF_000327345.1 Myotis davidii | reverse complement strand
CCACAATAACCTCTTAAAAACTGGTTCCCCTGCCTCCAGGACCAACTGCCTGGCATATTTAGCACATGCTTTGCCAGGGTCATCTGCAGGCAGACCTCTGTCACACTCTGTTAGAAGCCCATGCGCTTGGGCCCACCAGCCGTCACAGCTTTCTCTCTGATGTTCCAGTCTGGCCCTCTGCCCCTCCCTCCCAGGCAGGTGTTCACCTCAGGAACAGGCCGCTCCTGCTCCCTGTCCTGCTGAGAGCCTGGGTGCCCTGTGCAAGCAGATCTCATCTCCTTGCCCAGACCCTCTCTCGGTCCTGGACAAAGGCTGCCTGCATGGGACTGCTCTCCCACCTCCAGCACACTGCCTGCATCCAGATTTCTCTTTTCTCACCAAGCAGGCCTCGGCATGAAGGTCAGCTCTAGTCTTGCCTACCTGCCCCTCACATCACCCTGTCTGATTGTTTTCAGGGTACTTTGCATCATCACTTGGGATGATCTTGTTTTCTTATTTATTGTCTGTCTCCTTTCTACACCTGTCTTATTCACAGTTGTATTCTTAGAGCTGTGCCTGGGACATAGTAGGCACTCAATAAATATCTGGTGATGAGTGACCGAAAGGATTTTTTAAAAATGCACCCTCTGGCCCTGTTTGGAGATGAACAGTAAAAAATGCTCTTTCTTAGCCCATTCTACACAGAAATCTGCTCCCATTGTGTCACTCTTCTGCCCATGTCACCCATGACCTCTGACTGGTCAAATCCAGGAGTTAATTCACGAAAGTCGGATCAAGTCACTCCCCTGATTAAAACCCTCCAGTGGCTCCTCTCAACATTAGAATAAAATCCTAACTCCTAACATAACCTGAAAGGCCCCATCTGGCTTGGTGTCTGCCTCCCACTCTGACCTCACCTCCTATTACACTCCCCCTTACTCAGTTTCTTTTAGCCATGGCAGCTGTCCTCCCTCCCTGCCTCAGGACCTTGGCACCTTCTGATCCCGCTAGACCAGCGGTTCTCAACCTGTGGGTCGCGACCCCTTTGGGGGTCAAACGACCCTTTGACAGGGGTCGCCTAAGACCATCGGAAAACACATATATAATTACATATTGTTTTTGTGATTAATCACTATGCTTTAATTATGTTCAATTTGTAACAGAAAATACATCCTGCATATCAGATACTTACATTATGATTCATAACAGTAGCAAAACTACAGTTAGGAAGTAGCAACGAAAATAATTTTATGGTTGGGGGGTCACCACAACATGAGGAACTGTATTAAAGGGTCGCGGCATGAGGAAGGTTGAGAACCACTGCTCTGGACTCTTACCTGGTTCTCTTGCATCATCCAGTTCTCTGATTAAATACCATCTCCTTAGAGAGGCCTGCCTGCCACTCACAGCCCCATCACTCACTCTCTGTCTCCTTGTTGCATTATCTTTGGTTTCCTGACTATTCCTCTAGTTGATTATCCTATATAATAAAGAGCTAATATGCTAATTAGACCAAACAGCAGAACTACTGTCCAGACAACAGTCTGGATGATCTTCCAGATGAAGCCAGGACTGCGAGGGCCAGCCAAGGCAACCCGGGCTTGCAGGGGCCGAGCCCCTTGCACCAATTTCATGCATCAGGCCTCTAGTAAGTTCCATAAGGGAAGCACATTTTGCAGTTTTGCTAACCACTGGATTCCTTATATGTAGCTCACAGCCTGGCACATACTAAATGATCAATACCTGTTCAATAAAAGAATGAACGGATATATCTACTGTATAACACTTAGAAAATAAGTAATAACATAATGAAGAAAATAAATAATCTCTAGAGTCCTATTTTACAGATATACACATATACACAAATAAGTATGGGTGCTTAATAAGAAAAAGAAGCCTAATTGGTAATATTCTATATCTTGATAGGGACTTGAGTTTCATAAGAGTTTTAGTATGCATTTGTCAAATTCAGCAATTGTACACTTAGGTTTGTTTATTTCAATGCATGTAACTTTCTCCTCAAATGAAAACAAATATTGAACACCAGTTAATAATATGCATGCTGAAGTACTTACAGGAAAGTGTACTGATGTCTATAACTAACTTTGAAGTGCATATAAAAATAAGATGGCTTATTGGGTGGATACAAGGTAGGTAGGTGAATAGCTAGCTATGTATCTATCTACCTATAGTAAAGCAAATATAGTAGAATGTTAATGGAAGAATTAGTGATATTGATAAGGAATAGTTCACTATAAAATTCTTTCAACTATGCTGTACGTTTGAAAATTTTCATAATAAAATGTTGGGAAAAAATAATTTGGGAATATACTGAGTACTGTTTTGTGTCCTATGTGGTTCATTGAATATTTTATTGTTATTTTCCTATATCATTACTGTCTTTGAAAGCATGGTTTCAAATGGTTGCATAGGATGTACCATAACTTATTTAACTGGTCTCCTATCTTTGGACATGAGACCATCTTCCATTTTCACTTTTATCACCACTACAGTAATGAAAATTCTTGTATATAAATCTGTGTGTAAGTATGTTTATTTATTCCATTTACACTCCCAGAAGTGCGATCACTAGGTTCAAATGTTGTAACATTTTAGAATCCTGATATGTTCCCACTGCCAAGTGCCTCCTTGAAAGGTGGCCACAGGAGGGGTTTATTCTTAGTATCTGAGGAATCTGTAGATTTCTTACGAGAGAGTAGAGACACTGTTTTCCTCTGTCTCCACCCCTGGGCTTAGGAACTGCCATGCACTCTGTAGGTGCTGAGAAAAATATCTTGAATTAAATAAAAGAACATATGACCAGAACTAATCCTGCCATATCCTGGAGAAAAATGAGGGGGACTTTCCTTTATGGGACATCTGAGGCTGCCCCTTCCTGACCGGGCGAGGGGAGGGCTGCAGGCAGGAGGCAGGGACGAGATCTCCCTGAGGCCCACCATGCCCCCGGGGACCCTCCCCCAGTTTTCCCAGGGTCAAAGGTAGTCCCTGGGACTCACTGAAGAAATATGGTTCACCAAACAGCGGTACATTCTTGTGGCCTTAAACAGAGGGAGGCCAAGCCATATGAACCCTGGCGGGAGGATGACTGGGATGGCCGCCCAGGGAAGCAGTGAGCACTTTGCAGAAGGGAAGTGCAGTGTCCTCAGGGCTGTCTGTGCAGGAGGAGGGCGGGGGTACACCTGCTTTTACTCCATGCCCCTCTGGACTGTGGATTTTATCTTTTGTTGCTGTTGTTTTACAATTTTATAATTTTTTTTAAAGTTTGTTCCTAGAGGTAAAGGGGGCAAGGTTGGTGGGACAACTCTTGGGGACCACTGTTTGGATTTAGCATGTCAGTATTTTGGCTGAGACGTCAGTAAACTAGCATTTCAGTTTTCAAATCTGGGCCTGGTTTTGTTCCAAAAGTTCAATTGTACATTCTTGTTTGGAACTTGGGAGTATATTTCCCCACAAAAGGGAGGCAATTTCTATTCAGGCTGGCAGGCGCTTTTCTGACCTTCATAAAACCAAAATAGAGCTGGTTTTCACAAAGGATGGCAACCCGTTGACAGAGATCCTGAAGGGGACTGTCTCCAGATTGGTGACAGAGGCTGTCATTCTTCTTTAAAAAGAAATCCTTCTGCCTGGCCAGCGTGGCTCAGTGGCTAGGCATCGACCTATGAACCAGGAGGTCATGGTTCAATTCGCGGTCAGGGTACACGCCCGAGGTTTATGGCTCGATCCCCAGCTGGGGGTGTACAGGAAGCAGTTGATCAGTGATTCTCTCTCATCACTGATGTTTCTCTCTCTCTCTCTCCCTTCCTCTATGAAATCAATAAGCATATATTAAAAAACACAAACCAGTATCCACGGTAAGAAAGTACCAGGTGGTGGTGTACAGGAAGCAGTTGATCAGTGATTCTCTCTCATCACTGATGTTTCTCTCTCTCTCTCTCCCTTCCTCTCTGAAATCAATAAAAATGTTTGTTTTTGAGAAATCTTTCTAAGAGGGTCTGCCTAGTGGCACTCTTATCTCTCATCTGTTTTTGTTTGTTTAAGAGGGAAATGCGGTGGGGGAAACCCCTCAGAACTTTGCTGAGGTAACTGGTTAAGGGGTGAAGGTGGGCGGGGTAAGAGTTCCTCAGTCAGTGTGTGAGAACCAGCTCCTTCTGCAGAACCCACCCGCTCTGGAAAGTGAGGAGGGGGGGGGACAAGTAGCCGGCATGGGTGCACCCCTGGGGTAAGCTGGAAAAGGGCAGTGCCATCAAGAGGGGCAGTGCCCCAGACCCGGGGGTTCAGAGGAGGAGTGTGGGCTGGGGAACTTGGACCCTCCCAGCGAAGGGAATGTGTCTATGGCCCAGAAACAAATATTCTGGAACCCTGTGAACAGCACAGAAATGAGGAGCTTCCAAGGGTCAGATTTCAGCAGGTCCTAACCACCGAGCACTGCCCTCGGGCCACTAGTTTATAGACAACAGAAGCAAATGCAGTCAACAACGCATGTTTCTGGCACGAGGAAGAGAATGTCTACTGAGCGGGAAGTCCTATTATACCAGGAAAATGTAAGTCCTGGAGTCACACGAGAGCTACAAGGTCACCCAGACAACTGAAATAATCCAAGGAGCAGAAAAACAACCTAAGAAATGAGGCGAATGTGTTCAAAGCCCAGGAAAGAGCAATTAGGGAGAACACCGGCTGCTAGCATGCACACAGTAGGGCCACGAGGTGCCCGTGTTCGGTGCAGAGTGATGCTTCCACAGACAAGGTGAAGGAAAAGGGAATGACCAGGGACAGACGGTGAACATGATCAGGGGGTGGAAAAGAGCTGGGCCTGGAGACACCAAGGATCATTGGTGCCTTCATGCCACTGCCTCCTCCACAGCACCCGGCCCTGTGCATCTGAGGTTATCTTTTTATATATATATATATATATATTGATTTCAGAGAGGAAGGGAGAGGGAGAGAGAGAAACATCAAAGGTGAGAGAGAATCATTGATCGGATGTCTCTTGCACACCCCTACTGGGGATTGAGCCCGAAACCCCAGCATGTGCCCTTGACTGGAATCAAACCCGGGACCCTTCAGTCTGCAGCCCAATGCTCTGTTCACGGAGCCAAACCAGCTGCTAGGGCCATTTGAGGTTATCTTGAAGGCAGTCATATTACTCCCCATTTCTTCAAGTCTACCATGCCATACGATGTGCCTTATTTTATGTACGGTAAGAAAGAAAAAACCTACTGATTGGTTCAACTACCACACGCAGCGACTTTCAGATGCAGCTCAACTTTACAGACGTTAAAATTGTGAAAACAGTGCGCATCTTAGAAACATGAAATGTGGTACACTGAAAGGGATGCCTGGAAAAACCTCTCCCTCCCAGCCTCCCTCCCCCCAAACCCCTCTCCCCAGCACAAGGAAAGGGGGTACAGAGAGATAGGGGGAAAGCTGAGAAGGAGGCAGAAGCACAAGACTGGATCCACAGAAAGAGCAGGCCCAGGACAGATGGTCTCCCTGTGGATCTGATTTATGGTTTGTGTGGACAATGGCCTCCACCATGGGGCGCAGGTCTCTGGCCTCCCTTCTCCACTCACAGGGTGAGCTGATGGCAAGCTTGCAGCCTCTATGGGTCGAGCGGTGGGCACCATGGGCCTTTGGGGACATTTGCCAAGCGCTGGCCAACCTCGCCAGTGAGGTTGCCGTACCCAGCAATCTCTTGCTGCGGTGCACGTCCTAAAAGCCAGGGGTCGGCTGCACAAGAAGTATTTGGGCAAAGAATGAACAAAGTCGTCTCCCTCGCTAAACAGCTTCCCTCTGTTCTCCTTCAAGGGAGTTGGAAAGGAACGCTGTCCATTTGCAAATCAATAACTTACACTGGCTGTGTAAACAATAAAGCACAATATGTGATCCTAGAGACCCTTCATGGCCCAGTGTTCTAATATAACCCTGTCCTCCAAGAAGCAGACCGGAGAACGACACAGGCCTCCTGGCTGGGCTGCCCAGTGCCATGCCGAGGGTTGGTGGTCTGCCTGCTTATTATTTCTTTCTTCCTTTTTTTTTTTTTGGCGGAAAATCAGAAGCTTCGGCTGCGAATGCTGCCAGGAATCGATGACACTCGACATTTTACCACTTCCTACTTTTCACAGTTATTTGCATAAGAGTTGTTAGGAAAATACCTGTACCAGAAGGGCGATGATTTAACGGAAAATGCATTTGGATCATTCCCTTTCAGCCAGAATTTCACACACTCGGAGGCACTTGACATTATCCTTGGAAACCTGGAAAGAAACAGCTGCCACACAGGCCACACCCCCAGAGATTTCAGCCTTTTGATACAGGGGGAGTCGCAGTGCAGAGATTTGTTAGATTCTGTGAAATCCTAGCCAGAAGCAGAGGCTGGGAGACCAGGTAATAAAATCGATCTCCATCCATCCCCGGATCAGGCCCCTGCTCTGCCAGCAAAGACAATAAAAAGGGCCAGTGGCTGGCGAACTTCATTTTCCCCGAATGTCCCACTCCCTTCTAATGACTCCCAGTCTGGCACCGAAGCAAGAGCCGTGGGCAATGTAGAGACTATCTGAACTCCTGAGTCCCTGGGAACCAAGCCAGCTAGTGCTCTGGGAATCCAGGAACGAGCCATTATCAACCCACTCGCCCATCGGAAGGTTGGCTGCAGCACGCCTCTGCTTCCTATCCACTCTCAAGGGAGACCTGGGAACCTAACTGGCTCCCAGCAGAAAAGCAAAGGAATCCATTCCTTCATGAAGGACCATCCCTGCTCAAATCCGCATTCCTCAGCTCAGACAAAATCACAGAACCCTCTGAATTGCCCACTCAACTTTAGGGAGCTAGCCCCAGCGGGAGGCCCCATGCAACACCACCCACCAAAGGAGCCAGCATCTGACACATTCAGCGGTGGGTGTTCTAGATACAAATGCAGAGGTTTTGTCTTTGACAAAGGCCAAATGGCATGCTGTTATGGGCAGCGGCTCAGCTGAGAGGTTTTTAGGAAGCTGTTGCTGCTGCACGGGGGGAATAAGAGCTGGTAGATTTTGTGCATTTGCAACGAAAATCAAAACTTGAACCTGCGAGATGGCTGCCTGGTGGTTTGGCATCTCTCCCTGGCCTAAGCACGCCAGCTCCAACACAGGGATTTCCACGCCTCAGCCCCACATACTCTTACTGGATCTTGCTCCCAATTAGTTGGACACATGGGTGTAATATGCTGGCAGCTTTCTCATTCGGACTGGGTTCCAGACGGTACCTGATTAGCACGTAGGTGTCTGTTTTGGCCATGTGGCCTATACTGAATGGTCCATCTGGGGTGTCTGAATGGCAGCTGTGAGGCAGTTCGAGCACAGGGCGGTGAGCCTTCTTCCCTACCTCCCTGCATATTTGCTCACTGTACCTAGAAGAGAGGGAGGGACTGCAACACCCCATGAGGGCTGTGTTCAGGACAGAGAGGACTGGCAGTCTACATCTCCTCGCACTCAGGCAGCCCATGAACACCCATGGGAAAAGACATCTATTAAGCACCTACTGTGTGCTGGGCACAGGCAAGAGGGATATAGATGAGACATGGGCCCCGTCTTAAAGGAACCAGAGCCCACTAGGCAGAAAGATAGGTGAAATAAGAAACAATAATATGATATAACAGATGCCACCTGAAATGTGCAAGGAAATGGATGAGGACTTGGTTAATTATGCATGGGACTGGGGTTAGGGAAACCTCATTTAAACTGGGTCTTCGTGGATGCACAGGAAGTTACCAGGTGGACCAAGACACAGTCAGAAACAGAGGAACAAGAGAAGAAGGTGAATGTGGCTGGGACTTCAGCTGTATGAAGGGCCATATGTCTATTTCACTTAGTAGACCCCAGGGAACGACTGACATGATTTAAGGAGGAGAGTGACAATGAGATCTGAGTTTTGGAAAAATCACTTGTCAGATAATAAGACTGGATCAGAAGGGCAGTCACTAGAGGAGGGAGATCCACTAGGAGGCCGCTGTGAAGGTTCTGGAGAATGGGGGTGTGGACAGGGGCCACCTCTGTGGGAAGAGGAGGATGGGCCAGAGCATGCGTGCTTCAGGAGTGAGGTCTACCGGCTGCAGGCAGGAAGGGACAGAGCTGGCCTGGGACCACCCTGCACACTGCTGGGTTACACAGCCTGCCAGCGCATCTCTCTCTGCCACATTTTCTGAGCTTTCCTGATCCCCAATTCCCTTGCCAGAACCTGAGCAACCATCTGGCTTCCAGCTCTACCTTTCATATCCTCTCCAGGTCATGCATCCTGCCCCCACAGCTTCCAAACCTCTCACCCACCAATGGGCAAATGCTGGGCCATGGAGCCTTCCTGTCCTCCCCTGCTTCTCCTCAGGCTCCAGGACGAGAAGCCCCAAGAAGAAAATGGGGTGCACTCCCCCTGGACCCTATGTATGGGCCCATTTCCAAATACAAACAGCAAATAACTTGCTTGGAGGTGAGTTCACCCTTCTGGGTTTACCTGCCCTGGCTGGTATCAGGAATTCTGGGATCCATCCATCTGGTCTACCATTGCCTCCAAGTCCTGGCCCCTGGAGTAAGGCAATCTTGGAGTCTTCCCAGAAACCTTTTTGGAAGATTTTTTTGGACAAATCTGGACATGAGTTGACAATTCTAATTTCTTTAGCGAAGTCCAGAAGAAATGCATCTAGGGTGGGACCCAGAGAGATCACTGGGGCAGATGAGCTCCAGATGTTTTTCCTGTAAATATAATTGCTCATATTTAAGGCAATAGTCACACTGGGTCTTGGGTGTAAGTGTACTGTATAGCATTTATGTTTATAAGAGGATTTCATGGTGTATAATCGTATTGGATCCCTACCATGATATGGGAGGTGGGGTTACAAACGCCTAAGAGGACAGCATGAGAGATCTGTGGCCATAATGCCTGGGTTAGAACCCTGCTCTGCCACTCACTGGCTGTCTGACCTTGGATAAGTACCCTACTTCCTGTTTCTCAGTTTATCCAGCTGGGAAATGGGACTAATACTAATAAACGCACATAGCACTCTATAAGCATTAATTATAGAAAGGTCTCAGACTCAGAGATGATGTAAACACAGTGCTGACCGGCTGAGGAACTTGCCTGAGGCTGACTGGCTGGAATGTGAGATAGAGAACTAGAATTCCTTGGCTCCGAGGCCCTACTCTTCATGCCACGTCACGCTACTCTGGGAAACACCTATTTTCTGGCAAGTCCCTGGTCCTTAGAAAGGGCCTTTACAGGGAAAACAATGTTCATTAGCATCCTACAGCAATAACCCTTAGAGTATATCTTTTTCTTGAAAATTTTTATTGAGATAAAATTCATGTAACATGAAATTTATCGTTTTAATCATTTTAAAATATACACTTCAGTGGTTTTCAGTATATCCACAATGTTGCACAACCATCACCACTGTCTAATTCCGGAATATTCACCACCCCAGAAAGAAACCCTGTGCTTCCCAATTTCCTTCTTTCCCCAGCCCACGGCAAGTGACTTTCTGTCTCTGTCTCTACTCTGGATGTTTCATACAAATACAGTCACACAATCTGTGGTCCTTTGCTTCTTTCACTTAGTGTCATGTTTTCAAGGTTCATCTATGTTAGTGATGGAGAACCTATGACACGCGTGTCAGAGGTGACACGCGAACTCATCTTTTTGGTTGATTTTTCTTTGTTAAATGGCATTTAAATATATAAAATAAATATCAAAAATATACATCTTTGTTTTACTATGGTTGCAAATATCAAAAAATTTCTATATGTGACGCGGCACCAGAGTTAAGTTAGGGTTTTTCAAAATGCTGACACGCCGAGCACAAAAGGTTCGCCATCACTGCTCTATGTTGTAGCAGGTATCAGTACTTCATTCCCTTTCATGGCCGAATAGTATTCCCTTGTATGGACGTACCGTATTTTATTTATATATTCATCAGCCGATGGACCTTTAAGTTATTTCTACCTTTTGGCTATTGCGAATAGTGTTTCTGTGAACACCGCTGTACAAGTTTTTGTATGAACTTTGGTATAAGATAAAGAGTGGACTTGCTGGATCATAACTATGTTTAACCTTTCGAGGAACTGCCAAACTGTTTTCCACAGTGGCTGTTCCTTTTTACATTCTCACCAGCAATGTGTAAGGGTTTTAATTTCTCCACATTCTTGCCAACACATGTAATTTCCTCCTCCCCCCCTAAATATATATTATAGCCATCCTAGTGGAGATAAAATGGTATCTTATTGCAGTTTTGACTTGCATTTCCCTAATGACTAATGATGTTGAGCATTTTTTCATGTGCAGTACATCTTTATGCTCTTGATACATTATCATGCAAATTGAGATAAAAGCAATGGAGTCTTTGGCCCCTTTTCTTAGATGAAGAAGGGGCCTGGTGTATACACACAGAGCTGACCCACATACAGATCACAGCAGGAAAGCCTAACGGTCAGGCTCCTTTAGTCAGTTCCTCCACGCAGGGAGCAAATGGTGGCCTTTGGGGTAGGGTGAGATTTGGGAAGGCTGCTCAGGCCCACAAAAGCCTTCAGGTCCACCTGGGGCCCGTCCTGCTCTGTTCCTCTTGCTGGCTATTGGTCACATCTGTTTTTATGAGCCTTCTTGGCTGCTCCCACCTTTAGAATGGGAGCCCAATTTGGTCTACAGGCGTGAGGGTGGTATTAACAACGCTCTGCAATCCTCAGTTGGTACACCGACTGCAAGCTGGGGAGCCAAGCATAAATACCACATGACAGATCCTTCGCGGAAGCTGAGATTGCAGTGGCCTGAAATACCAGCCCATGTCTGGGCACACACTGACACAAACGCCTCCTGTGGTACAGGGGCAGCAAAGTTGCCCCCGGTTGACGTGGCAGTGTGCAAACCAGGCACAACTTTGATGCCAAAGTGGCCCTTGCTGCATGAACACTGAGATTTGGAGCTACTCCACCAAAAGCAAAGGCAGATACAGCTGGGCGGCTCCCTTTCTGAAGACAGGTCACTGGCCACCCTGGCCAAGGGTGGTTACCCCAAGTATGAGTGTCCCTGGCCCAACGCTGCCTCTTCTTCTCATTGCTGCCTTCTGGTCATTTCCTATTTTTTTTCCAGGGCCTTCCCCAGTAACAGGAGAGAAGATGCCAGGGCACACTCCCAGGATTCTTGTAGAAAGGTATGGTTGGATGAGTCAGGATGAGCCAATGGATTCCTGTTCTATCTTTTACTGAGTGATAAACTACCCCCAAAATCGGTGGCTTAAAAGTATGATTTGTTATTATCTGTCACAGTTCTGTGGACTGATTAGACTCACTGGGCAGTTTTTTCTTAGGATCAGATGTCAGCTGAGGCATTAGTCACATGAAGGATCTACTGAGCTGATGTCCAAGATAGCCAATGCACACGGCTGGTATTTAATGTTGGTTTTAGCTGGATTGCCAGCTGGTTGTTGAACTAGGGATGTCCACTGACGTGCTTACACCTCAAGGAGTGTGGGCTTCTTATACCAAGGCAGCTGGGATGAAAAAGGGAGTATGCCAATAGTGAATGTTCCAAGAAACTCAGGAAGAAGTTGCAAGACTCCTATGACCTAGCCTCAAAAGTCACACCGTGTCACTTCTGCCATATTCTATTGTGAGTCCCAGAGAACCCTTCCCAACTTTATGAGGCTAGTATTGCCCTATCAGACAAAAACATCGCAAGAAAACAAAACTACAGACCAAATCCTTTATGAATATAGTTGTGAAAATCCTCAACAAAATAGTAGCAAATCAAATTCAGCAACATATAAAAATAATTACATACCACAAACAAGTGGAATTTGTTGTAGGACTGCAAGGGTGGTTCAACATATGAAAGTCAATCCATATAATATAACATATTATAGAATAAAGGACAAAACCACATGATCAACTCAGTAGGTGCAAAAAAAATCATTTGGTGAAATCCAACACCTGTTTATGATTAAAAAACACTCAGCAAACTAGGAATAAAAGGGAGCTTCCTCAACTTGTTAAAGGGGACTATTTAGAAAAAGTCCACAACTAATATCTTACTTAATGGTGAAAGTCTGACAGGTCTCTCTCCAAGATCAGGAACAAGACAAGGATGTTCGTCTCACCACTGATATTCAATATAATCCTGGAGGTTCTAGCCAGGGGAATTAGGCAAAATAAATAAATAAAAGGCATCCACACTAAGAAAGGAAAAAGTAAAGCTATCTTTATTTGCAGATAGCATGATTTTATATATAGAAAATCCTAAAGAATACACACACACACAAACTATTTGAAATAACAAGTTGAGCAAGTTGTAGGAAAAAAGAACAGTATACAAGAATCAGTTATTTCTATATACTAACAATGAAATTAAAAAACATTTCTCTTTGCAATAGCACTGAAAAGATTCTTATAAAGAATTCAGCCAGTGTGAAAAACTTGTACACTGAAAACTACAAACATATTACAGGTCAGTAATATGGGCCACTCTTAATTTCATAGTTGATAGAAATTAAGATCTAGTGCAAAGATCTTAAAGACACCGCATGTTCATGTACTGGAAAACTTAATATTGTACAAATGTCCATATTCCTAAACTGATTTCCAGATTTAACATAATCCCTATAAGAATTCCAGCTGTCTTTTGTGGTTGTTTTTTTGCAGAAATTGACAGCTTATCCTAAAATTCATATGGAAATTCAAGGGGTCCATAGTGTTTCCACTGAAACAATCTTGAAAAAGAGAAAACTTGGGAGACTCACACTTCCTGGTTTCAAACTTACTATGAAGCTAAATAATCAAGACAGTGTAGTACTGGCCTAAGGAGGAAGATATAGATCAATGAGATCGAGTTGAGAGTCCAGAAATAAGTGCTTATATTTATGATCAATTGGTTTTCAACAAGAATTCCAAGACAATTCAATGGGGGAAAGAATAGTCTTTTCAACAAATGGCACTAGGACAACTGGATAGCCACATGAAAAAATAAATAAATTTGGTCCCCTACTTCATAGCATTACAAAAAGTACCTCAAAATGGATCAACGATCTAAATACAGGAGCTAAAACTATACAACTTTTATAAGAAAACATAGGAGTAAGTCCATGTGATCTTAGATTAAACAAAGCAAAAAGACAACTCATAGACTGTGAAAAAATGTTTTCAAATCATACATCTGATAAGAAACTTATATGTAGAATGTAAATATAAAAATGCTTACAACTTAATAAAAAGGTTGAAATAACAGTATTAAAACTTGAGTGACAATTTAAAAAACTTTTCTCCAAAAAAGATTGCCAATATGTGCCAAAACAGACATTAAAAGATGCTCAACATTATTAGTCATCAGGGAAATGAAAATCAAAACCACAATGTGATACTGTTTCATACCCACTAACATGGCTATAATAAAAAAAGACGGGTAATAACAAATGTTGGCAAGGACGTGAAGAATTGGAACCCTCAAACTTTGCTTGTGAGAAGATAAAATGATGCAGCTGCTTTGGAAAATAGTTTGGCAGATCCTCAAAAGTTAAGCATAGAAATGCCATGTAATTCAGCAATTCCAGGTCTAGATTTATACCCAAGAGAACTGAATATATATGTCCACACAAAAACTTGTACACAAATGTTTATAGCAGCAAAAGTCACAATAGTCAAGAGGTGGAAATAACCCAAAAATCAACTGATGAATGGATAAACAGAATGTGGTGTCCTATATAATAAAAGACTAATATGCAAATCAACCAAATGGCGGAATGACAGGTCACTATGACACACACTGACCACCAGGAGCTGCCTCCTGGTGGTCAGTGTGCTCCCACAGGGCGAGTGCAGCTCAGCTATAAGCCAGGCTCTTGGCTGGCGAGTGCAGTGGTGGTGGTGGCGGGAGCCTCTCCCGCCTCTGCAGCAGCACTAAGGATGTCCGACTGCCAGCTTAAGCCCGTTCCCCGTGGAAAGTGGGCCTAAGCTGTCAGTCAGACATCCCCTGAGGGCTCCTGGACTGTGAGAGGGCACAGGCTGGAGTGCACGAATTTCATGCACCGGGCCTCTAGTATTTATATAATGGAATACTATTAAGTCATGAAAAGGAATTAAGTACTGATCCATGCTATAATGTGGATGACCCTTGAAAACATTATGCTAATGAAAGAAGCCAGATACAAGAAGCCATTTATATGAAATGTCTAGAATTGTTAAATCCATAGAGACAGAAATTAGAATAGTGAACTGGGGGAGTGTAGAGGGTGAGGAGAGAATGATGAGTGACTGCTAATGGGTATGAGGTTTCTTTGGTGGGTAATGTTCTGGAATTAAGTAGTGGTGGTGTTTGTACAATTTTGTGAATTTGCCAAAAATATGGAGTTAAAGGGAAAATTTTATGGTAGATTAATTATATCTCAAAAAAGCTATTATTAAAATAGTCACACACGTGTGAATCACAAGGTCAGCCAACTGTCACACAGCGGGCACCGTATCACGTCCCAATTTGCCAGCTCTTTGCAGGATGATAGAATTAAAAGCCTAATATATACAAAGTGCCAGGTAAATAAATAATAGTTATTCAGTAAATGGCAGCTCCTGTTCTTAGTCTGTCTTGTCAGCATAATTATTAATGCTAGTGGTCCCTACCAGCATTCAGTAACACCTACCACGTGGCTTGGGAATTATCTGGGCATGTCTATTGTCCTAGCTACTTTGGTCCTCTAGGCTAGATCAGAGAGTCCCAGAATGTTTGAGCTATGAGATTTCCTAAAAATCATGTGATCCAAAAATAAATTACAGATATGGTAAATTGGCCTAAATATGTACAGAACACTTACCAATCAATGAAAAAAAGATTGAGAGACCAACAGGAAACTAAGCAAAACAACTCACACAAGAACATACACAATGGCTAACAAATACATGAAAAATATTCACTTATTTGATCATGAGTTTGTAAATTAAAAGAAGATTTAAACTTATTAAATCATCAAACATTTAAAAATCTTTAATGAGGTATTGGCCAAAGTTCAGAAAACAGCCACTCTCATACATTCCTGATAGAGTGTCCATTGGTACAGCATTTCTAGAGGGCAATTTAGCAATGAGTATCCAAAGACTCAAAAACAGCATTCCTCTTCTAAACACATATACCATAAAAATAATTGTGAATATGTGCAAAAATGTAGCTACAAGTATATTCATTTATTTATTGCAATATTATTTTTCATAATGAAAAACGGAAAACAACCAATATATCCAAGGACAGGGAACTGACTAATTAAATTATGGAACATGTATACAATAGTTAATAACTTGAAAAGATGCTTACCATATTCAAAACTATACAAAATCATCTCATTTTTATAAATTATTATTTTTTTAAAGGCCGGCACTGGTTAATTCTAGATGACAGTATCATAGGCTAGCGTATTTTTTTCTTCTTTCCTTGATGTGCATTTTCTACAGTGATCATGTATCACTTTTGTATTAAAAAAACTCACAAAGATATAAATATATTTACTCATGGAGGCCAAAACCTCCACAAATGCCTGCTCAGTGTGCCCAGCCCACTGCTCCTCAACTCACTGAATATCTACCCTCCATCTTTAAGTCCCTTCCTCCTCTGGAACAGTATCCTCAGGGCCAGGCCCCTGCTTTCTGTTCCTCTCTGGATCCTCCCAGCAATTATTATTACCCCAGGAATCCCAACGCCCTCGGCCCCTCCATTCCCCCATCTGCAAGCCCCTCGAGGTCATGTCTGCCTCCCCGCCAACCAACACTCAAACAGAAACTCTCCACAGAAGTTGGTCGGCGATTCCCCTTCCCGGCCAAGAAGGTGGCAGAGGGCTCCCTGACACCGCCACAGGCTGCCCAGAGGCCTGGCCCCACGTGGTGACCTGCAGGTTGGAGCAGAGGGGTTCTGGCAGGGAGAAGGGAGCTCAATCAGGCCCCTCTGACCCAGCCGAGACATGTCACAGATTTTTTAAGGGCAAGAGAGTGAGGCTGGTTGTCCTCCAGAATCTGCAGCAAAACCATTGCTAGATGCTGTTTCCTTATGAGATATTAAGCCACTGGCAGATGCTGGTGTGTGGGTCACAGGAAGCAGCCTCTCCCAGGGGCGGGGGTTCCCGCCCTTTCGGGGGGCGAGTTTTTTACTTGGTTTCATGACCCCGCCCCTCCTCCTCAAAGTGCTGTATGTGGAGTTTCCTCCTAAGTGAATGAACACAAATGATGTTCACATGAGGATGTGCAGGCCCCAGGATGGCGATGGGTGCTCTGGAGTCTGGGGTCACATCCCCCCCACCCCAACATCTAAACTTACAGGGAGATCAAACTCAGCAGCTCCTCCTGCCCCACTCTCACCCCTTTAAATGGAGGCACCCTGATGGTGGAGGCAAATTCGCACACACTTTTTCACATTCTGAGGTTCTACCAAGAGTTTTCAATGTTTCTTAAACTTTCTTGTTTTATTTTAAAAATTATGTAAATTTTGCTTTATATTCTATTTTGCCCTCCTATAGTTCATTAATGCTAAACTGTACTCCACTCCCCCACCCTGCACATTATAACATCTGTAAAATCAGAATGAATTCTTAGGAACAATAATGGCTATAGTTTAATTGGCGGTGGTTTTTGTTTCCCCCTATGAAATATAATGATAAAAAAAATAACATTTCTGCTAAAAAGTACCCTTGGAACAGAACTGCTGTTCTGAAAGTTGTGCCAGGTTTGCACACTGCCAGCTCCCTGCTTAGGGCCCCAGTGTAAGGGCCATTGCTAGATGCTGTTTCCTTATGAGATATTTAGTCCAATGGCATCCAAAACACAGCCTGCCAAGGACTGCGTCTCCTTCCAAACATATCCCGTCTCCCCCTCTGGGGGTACTTCATGGCAAAGGAAGGACGTTGACTGAGCATTCACTATGAGCTGTTAAGTGCTGTCTGTCCCCTTAATTTACTCTTCCCAACATCCCTATGGGTTATCTGTGATTATCCCATTTAACAGATGGGAAAAATGAGGCTCTGAGGGCTGATGTGTCTTTCCCAGTACAGCACCGAACACAGGTCTCTCTGACTCAGGAGGACTATCGCTGCCTCCTACGCCTCCTAATGAGCGGGCACCAAACAAGCATGGGGCGTCTGCTGTCACACATGCCCTCTGGTCACAGAAGGGGGATCTTCGACCACGTGGCCTGAATGAAAAGTAGGCCTCGTTTACCCGCAGGAAGGCCCCTCTCAGGAGCTCCCCACCTCCCCAGTCTCTACACCCCGTCACTGGGAACGCTGGTGCACAGGGTGACCTGGAGGACCAGATAAAGCCAGAGCCCAGAGAGCATGCAAGCCAGTACGAAAAGAGACAGAAAGCAGGTCTCTGTCCCCAAGACACCCCAGTTCTCTCTCCTTGTTGCCCCTTCCTTTCTAACCCATCTCTTCATTTTGAAAGATGATCTTCCAACTCACCTTCCCATAACACCTCCCTCCCTTCACTCTCAAATTCTGGGCCATTTTTTGCGCCTCCTACAATTTATTCACAACCTCGCAGTTAACCTGCGGAAACCACGTGATTTCTTAGATCTGCCCCTCTGTCTGGCAATGATAACAGCTGCCATTTCCTGACCATTGACAGTGTGCCAGCTCATGAGTCAGCTTGACCCTACCCTATGATCAACACCGTTGTCGAACTGAGTAAGCTGATCCACAGAGAGGCGAGGTAACTTGCCTAAAGTCACACAGCGAGCAGGCAGAGGGGCCAAGATGCCAGCTAAGAGCTGAGTGCAAAGCCTGTGTTCTTCCTTCTCTGCCAATAAACTCCTCTCCTACCAAAGCTACACAGAAATGAGATTCAAAGGTGGCTTCCTCATCTAGCATTCCACGCGCCGTCTGTCTCTCAATCTCTATCCCTGTCTGTCTTGCAGGCAAAAAGCCTGAATACAAATCATGTCAACAGGGCTAGTTTTCCAAGTGGTTCCACTACCCAGGCTTCTCCCCAGGTCTCTCCTCTCCAACCCAGAGAGAAGAAGTCTTCCTCAAAGGAGATTTAAAAGTGGTATGGCCCTAACCGGTTTGGCTCAGTGGATAGAGCGTCGGCCTGCGGACTGAAAGGTCCCAGGTTCGATTCGGTCAAGGGCATGTACCTTGGTTGCAGTCACATCCCCAGTTGGGGGTGTGCAGGAGGCAGCTGATCGATGTTTCTCTCTCATCGATGTTTCTAACTCTCTATCCCTTTCCCTTCCTCTCTGTGAAAAATCAATAAAATTTAAAAATAAATAAATAAATAAATAAAAGTGGTATGGACCTAACACCAAGATTCAGCTCTTAAAGCAGCACACGCATTCCTGTTAGCTTGGATCCTGTCCCATGTAGTGCACTCCATGGTATATCTGGGTACATGCATGCCTCATGCATGAGCTGTAAATTTCTCTTAATCCTTTTTTTTGAAAGGGGGAGGGAGGCCCACATCTTTGAGGGGGATCTTAGGGAAGCCACAGAACCCACGCCACAAAAAACTGCACACACAAAATACGCCCTCACACCTCCTCGAGTCTTCATGCAATTGGAGGGCTTCATACATCACACAAGTCAAGAGTCACTGTTCTGTGTCCCTCCCATACTCCAGCAGGGGAATCTGTGCACAGTTAGTGCTGAATAATTCTATTAAGGAAAAATGCTACTACTTTTTTCTCCTCCTCTTTCCACCACCACTTTGGTCAGAAAGAAAGTAGCCGATCGCTTTTTTCACACTTTCTATGAGGCACTTTCCTGTTGCTCCCTCCCTAGGCCTCTGTACCATCTCCCTTGTTCTCTGTGAAATTCCACCAGCATCCTGTCTGGTTCCAGGCCTGGAGTCTTCGAGCCTGTGTCCCGCCCTGTGCCACCCACAGCCCACCCCCAGAGGCCTGCCCCCTGTGGTCTGAATATTTGTGTTCCTCCAAATTCACAGGATGGAATCCTAGCACCCAATGCAACGGCCATAGGAGGTGGGGCCCTTGGGGGTGATGAGGTCATGAGCAAGGAGCCCTCAAGAACAGGATGAAGGCTCTTATGAAAGAGACCCCACAGAGCTCCCTGGTCCCTTCTGCCACGTGAAGACAGTGAGAAGTCTGCAGCCCGGATGAGGGCTCTCACCAGAACCTGACCGTGCTGGTGCCCTGATCTCACACTTCTGGCCTCCGGAACCGTGAGAAACAAAGGTCTGTTGTTTAAAAGCCACCCGGTCCGAATGCACTCAGACACTGCCTGTTCCTTCCCCTCCCTGACGGATCTCGCTGGTTCTGTGTCCCAGGGACCGTGCAGCCCTACCCTTCTCAGAGATGAAGCTCACGAGGCCTTGCCCCTGTAACCGCCCCAGGCTGCCCTGATGGCTGGCAGAGGGAGACCCAGTCCCAGAAATCCTGACCCAGTTAGTTCAGCTCTTCCCACTGGCCTCTACCCAGCAAGTGCTCCCTCCCGCCCGGGAAGCAGGAGCACCGGTGGCCATGTGCAGCCTGGCCTCTCAGATGTCCAACCCCGGCAGGCTCCTCTGGAGAGGAAAGCACCCGTGCAAGTCAGGAAAGGTGCCCCTCCGGGCAGATGCAGCCTGGCCCTGGGCTGGCACACCTGAGCAGGGCCCCCTCTACACACACTAGGGCCCCTTCTACACACACTAGGGCCCCCTCTACACACACTAGGGCCCCTTCTACACACACTAGGGCCCTCTCTACACACACTAGGGCCCCCTCTACACACACTAGGGTCCCCTCTACACACTAGGGCCCCCTCTACACACCACCGCCCCCCCTCTACACACACTAGGGCCCCCTCTACACACACTAGGGCCCCCTCTACACACACTAGGGCCCCCTCTACACACACTAGGGCCCCCTCTACACACACTAGGGCCCCCTCTACACACACTAGGGCCCCCTCTACACACACTAGGGGCTAGGGAATTGTCCGATTCCCTTCAGGCCTCCACCTGACACCTGGGTCCATAGCAGCACTAGGTACAATGGCCAAAGGGAGCAGGCAGCCCACCAGTGGAAAAATAGACAAACAAAAAAAAGAGAAGAAATTCTGATACACGCTACAGTATGGATGAACCTTGAGGACAGTATGCTACATAAAATAAGCCAGTAACAAAATGGCAAATACTGTATGATTCCACTGATCTGAGGTCCCTAGACTAGGCAAATTCCTAGAGACAGAAGGCAGAGGGCAAGGGGCGGGGAAGTGGGGAGTTATTGTTTAATGGGTACAGAGTTCCTGTTTGGGATGATAGGAAACTTCTGGAAACAGACAGCGGTTATGATGGCACAACATTGTTCATTTAGTGCCACTGAGTTGAATACCTAAAAATGGTTAAAAAATAATAAATTTTGTGTTATATCTTTAAAAGTTTACAAATTAAATGTGCTCTATATTATTTTCTTTAAAAAAAAAAAAAAGAAGAAGAAGGAAAGAGCCGCACCTGTCTTTTCCTCACTTTGAAAAGATGAGGATGTATTATACTTCCCATAGGGGCTGGACGCATCCACAACATTACCTCAACACCTAATCTCCCGCCACAGCATCCCCAGAGGGCTGCGCGCCTTTGGACGGGGGCAGTTCGAGGCCCCACGGGAGGAAAGGTGTCACATAAATGGAAACATCCTTTCCCTGCTGCCCGTTTCCTCCACCCACAGACCCCGTCCCCACTTCCCCCACTCCTCACCCTCTCCTTCTGTCCCCACAGGCAGCCAGGCCCAATCTGGGGAGGCATAAACTGACATCCTGTTATAAATCCGTCCCCTGGAGACTGGCCCTCTTGCTGCGCCAAGAAGTCTTTTTCTGACCATCTGTAATCCATTCAAAGGCAACTGGCAGGAAATGGCAACTAGGAAAACCCCTGCACAACGCAAAGCAACCGGTGGGACCACCTCTGCTCTCGCTCACGGCCAGAGACAGGAAGTGGGCCTTTCTGGGGACACACAACCTCTGGGAAAGCACTGAGAGCTGCCGGGCAGCTGTCAGGGGCTCGGTGGGCTGGAGACAGATGCTTGCAAAATTCGGTAAGAAACCCATGCTGTACTGAGTTTTTAAATGAGCTCTGCAGAAATCTCATTTGAAAAACCAAAACCAACCACAGGCCCTAAGAGGGGGGAAAAACACAACATTATATGAAAACTAACCTCAAAAATGCTTTCTTCTGATTTCTATGGACTATTAGACCACAATTTCAAGTAGTTCAAATCCTTCTTATTATGGCTCCCCTTCCAATCTGGTATCGTCAGCTGCTTCCTCCTAACCGTGGCAGCTTTACATTTTGGCACTAAAAGCTGAAGCCCCGAAGCACAGCAGGAGGGACCTGGAGCTGCCCTGCACAGGCTCGCCAGAGCCAATTGTTAAATTTTCAGGAATTTGGTGAGCCGATCAATAAATTATTAAGCGTTATTTGCTATAGCTACAATGAAATGTATCCTATTAAAAAAGAATACTCAAGACTTATCACTTCCTACTTACCTTCCTATATTGTATTATCATCGATGCTTTGAGCAAGGGTTGGCAACTTTTTCTAGAAAGGACCAGGGGGTAAATATTTCAGGTTTTGAGTGTCTTTGTCTCAGACGCTACGCTCTGGCATTGTAGTGCACAAGTAACCAGAGACAATACATAAATGAATGAATGTGGCCATGTCCAAAGAAAACGTTATTTACAAATAGGGGTGACATGCAGCTTTTATCCGTGGGCCACAGTTTGCTGACTACTGCTCTTGGAGTTATTTATATCTATTGTACTTGTAGGGTGGAAATCCTATGTAGCAGTGTTCTTGCCCGGCTGGTGTGGCTCAGTGGTTGAGTGTCGACCTATGAACCAGGAGGTAGCTATTCGATTTGTGGCCAAGGGCACATGCCTGGATTGTGGGATGGATGCCCCGTAGGAAGCGTTCAGGAGGCAGGCAATCAATGATTCTCTCTCATTATTGATGCTTCTATCTCCTTCTCCCTCTCCCTTCCGCTCTGAATTCAATAAAAATATTTTTTTAAAAACACCACTAACAACAAAACAACAACAGTGTTCTTATGCGCATCTCTTCAGTGACAGAATAAGGAGCACTTGAAATGTGGTAGTGGGAGGCCTTATACTACAGAAATCAGCAAGTGTGATAAGCCAGGGATTGATCTGTTATTATTTTTTATTATCTAGATTTAAGAAAGGGATGGAGAAAATTTTAGTAATGCAGAATTAAAACTATATCACGTCCATAGCTGCATTGTGAATGATGCAAAAAATGAGGACATATTTTCTTGGTATTTGAAAACTATTATCCAATTTAGCAAGGCCTTTGCTCTCATCACCAACAATTGAGTGATGGTTCTAACATATCTCTTTGTTCTTCCATTTTCGTCTTACTCACTGACTTAAATGAAAATATCAACTAACACTTATGTTGGATTGACACCTGTTTGTCAATGTCAGTCTCAGGTTGATCAGGGATAGAAGATTTGGCAAAATTTAACAAAAGCATTCTGTGAGAATCAACGGACTATGTGAAATTTTGCAATAAGGAGTATTAAATATTTTATTATTTGTAAATTACATGCTAAACAGCCCTTTAAGAGTAAAATGTATAATAAAAGTATCTCTGTGTAAATTTATTTAGAGAGGGAGTTGTTAAACATTTACTAGCACAACGATTGTGATAAAAAAAGAAGTTACAAATTAATTGGGCAGCAAGACCTAAAACTGTGTGTGTGCAGATACACTTCAGAGAGAGAAAGACAGAAAAGAGAATAACTCTTCCCCAGCACACTGAAACAGCAAAACACACACACACACACACACACACACACTCATACAAAAAAGGAGCCTGTTGTCTGAAAACTCTACTTTATAAAAAACAAAACAAAACACCTCAATTGTGTTGGTATCAAGTAGATGTACAACTGAAATGAATTATGAACTGGTTCTCTTTGGTAGTAATGGCAGATCTGGGACTCATTCTAACTCCTTTTTCCAAAAGAGACTTTTTGGGGAACTCATAGCCTTTACTTTATGCTATTCTCTCTCTGTAGAGCGCTCAATGTCAAATCCTAACCATCTGTGGTGGAGCATTCATTCATTCATTCATTCATTCTTCAAACATTAACTTGGCTCCAACTATATACACTTCACTGTGCTCCAGGTAGAACCACAAACTTAAGAGCCCCTGCCCTCAGGTCAAAGGTCTTGTAGAGGGCAACTGAAATCTCTTCCTTCCCTGAGCCCCAGGGCATTCAAGCCATACTGAAGTCTCTAGGTGGCATCAGAGCTTCTAGCCTGCTGCCTGGGGGAGTTCCTGAGTTTCCAGTTGGAGGGCAGGGCCCGGGATGCTATTCCACCTTAACATCCTGCACAGAGCCCAGCCCAGTACCTTGGCGGTTGGCCACTTTCTAATGAATCTGTGATACAGGAAGCACAATGAGCCTGTGACACAGGAAACACGGTGAGCCTGTGATACAGGAAGCACGGTGAGCCTGTGATACAGGAAACACGGTGAGCCTGTGATACAGGAAGCACGGTGAGCCTGTGATACAGGAAGCACGGTGAGCCTGTGATACAGGAAGCACGGTGAGCCTGTGATACAGGAAGCACGGTGAGCCTGTGATACAGGAAGCACGGTGAGCCTGTGATACAGGAAGCACGGTGAGCCTGTGATACAGGAAGCACGGTGAGCCTGTGATACAGGAAGCACGGTGAGCCTGTGATACAGGAAGCACGGTGAGCCTGTGATACAGGAAGCACGGTGAGCCTGTGATACAGGAAGCACGGTGAGCCTGTGATACAGGAAGCACGGTGAGCCTGTGATACAGGAAGCACGGTGAGCCTGTGATACAGGAAGCACGGTGAGCCTGTGATACAGGAAGCACGGTGAGCCTGTGATACAGGAAGCACGGTGAGCCTGTGATACAGGAAGCACGGTGAGCCTGTGATACAGGAAGCACGGTGAGCCTGTGATACAGGAAGCACGGTGAGCCTGTGATACAGGAAGCACGGTGAGCCTGTGATACAGGAAGCACGGTGAGCCTGTGATACAGGGAGCACGGTGAGCCTGTGATACAGGAAACACAGTGAGCCTGTGATACAGGAAACACGGTGAGCCTGTGATACAGGAAGCACGGTGAGCCTGTGATACAGGAAGCACCGTGAGCCTGTGATACAGGAAACACGGTGAGCCTGTGATACAGGAAGCACCGTGAGCCTGTGATACAGGAAGCATGGCTCTAGCTTTATAACCTGTGGAGGGGCATCACTCATCCTGGTTTGCAATTTAACTCTAGCAGTTTACTGGGCCCAGCTAAATGCTGACCTCCGGTTGGAAGGTGGAAGAAGGATTATTTTAAGTGTAATTATCTCCTTTCTTCCCCAAATTAAAGAGGGTCACTTGGGTGTGTGGGACAGTGTTTCTTAATATTTTTAAACTCATGTTCTATCAACCAAGATGTGGTCACACTTTACTTCTGATGTTTGCATTGCAGAGCTCACTCTATCTAGAATTTTCATGAATGATGGGTTGTCACACTGTACTTGCATCTTATCGAAAAGTGCCCACTCCTTGCCCTTGTTCCTCCTTAGCTTAAATCATGGACGTTCAATTCCTTGCTCTGAAAATTGCTAATTGGAGGAAAAACTTTGCTCTGCTTTAAAAAACACACATCTTTTTACTGATTTCAGGGAAACACCAACGATGAGGGAGAATCATTGATCAGCTGCCTTCTGGATGCCCCTCACTGGGGATCGAGCCCGCAGCCCGGGCAGTGACCTCCTGGTTCACAGGTTGACGCTCAACCACTTAACCACCCCAGCTGGGCTGCTCTGTTTTTGTAGGAGGCATTTAATAGTTCATTCCCTGTTGATGAGAAAGAGGTCTCCTTTATAGATGAATGTCAGCCAATAAATGTAGATCAGATTAGCATAATGTGAAAATGACCATTCTACAATCCCCCAAAGAAATAACTGACCCAGGCAAAGATCACCAATAAATACCAAGACAATTCCATAAAATGTCTTGTTGGTATTCACTTGGTTCTAAAGCATCACCCACAGAATGATGTGCTAATTGAAGGAAGAAAACATATCTACGATGGAGAGAGGTGGTCACCACCCCACTGAGTGATCGATACCTAATAATGGGCCTCCCTGACATCATGTGCCCCCTGATGAGATGCTTGATGAAGTGCTCAGAATGTTGTATATATGTACATGCAAAAATATATGTATACATATATGTATACTGTATACACACATACAGGGGGCACTGTTCTAGATTAAAATTGGCACAAGAGGCATAACAACCAAATGTAATGCATAAATCTTGATAGGATCGTGGTTATATGTGTGTGTGTATGAAAAAGCAGCTATGGAAAAAGGAGCTATACACTTTTTTGGGAGTGACAACAGGAGAAATTTGAATAGGAACTAGGTATTAGATGTTATTAGGGGACTGGTATTATAATTACGCAGGAAAACGCTCTTATTTTAGGAGATGCATCCTGAATGAAGAACTTAGGGTGAAGTGTCACACTATCTGTGGCTTACTTCCAAATGGTTCAGCAAAAACATACATACATATTTATATAAGATGAGGCTCTGAGAACTTGAATAGCTCAAGGATACACAATCAGTATGTGTCAAAATGCTAAATATTTAGAAGTGAAATGTCATGATGTCTACAACCTAGTTTCAAACGGTACAAAATATGTATCTTTGTAAGAAGGCAAATAAGATGAACTGTGAACTAATTTGTAACTCTAAGTGGTGCATATATGAATGAATGACCATGGTACTATTATTCCAACATTTTTATATGTGTGAGAACCTTTTAAGTTAACATTAAGATGAGGGGCCAAAAAGAAACAAGGGTGCAATGTGGGGTTACCACCAAATCTGAACTGAGAAACTTTAGGCTGCTCAAAGGTGTCTGTGACTTTGGGCCCCAAATTTAGCACTTTTCCACTGACTTCACTGCCTAGGTAGGAAGCCCTAAGGGATCCCGGAGCTGCAACATCCCAAACTGAGCTGGGCCTTTTTGCATTGTGGCTTCAAATATCCACCTGAACAGAAACTTCAGGAGTCCTGCCAGTTCTTAGAATCTCAACAACTTTAAAATATTAGGTGATAAATCAAAGAAACTCATACATAGGTCATTTCCAGACTGCTTTTAAAAATGAAAATACTTATAAATGTCGAGTTGTTTAAAGGATACAGTTTCAGTTTTACAAGAGGAAAACAGTTCTGGAAATGGATTGCACAACAATGTGAATGTACTTAACACTATTAAACTCAACCCTTAAAAATGGATAGGATGTCTCCCAGGACAATGGAAACAAAGGAAAAAATGAACAAATGGGGCTACATCGGATTAAAAAGCTTCTGCACAGCAAAAGAAACCATTAACAAAATGCAAAGGGACCCCACTGTATGGGAGAACACATTTGCCAATGGGTACAACTGAGAAGGGGTTAATTTCCGAAATATACAAAGTACACATACAACTCAACACCAGGAAGACAAATAACCCAATTTAAAATTGGGCAAAGGATCTAAATAGACACTTCTCCAAAGAGGACATACAGACAGTAAAAAAAAAAAATACAGATGGCCAATACATATATGAAAAAAAAGTTCAATGTCAGTAATCATCAGAAATAAGCAATTAAAACCATAATGAGGTATCACCTCACACCTGCCAGAATGGCTACTATCAATAAAACCAACAAACAACAAGTGCTGGCGAGGATGTGGTGAAAAGGAACCCTAGTGCACTGCTGGTGGGAATGCAGACTGGGGCAGCTTATGGGAAACAGAATGGAGCTTCTCAAAAAATTAAAAATGGAACTTCTGATTGACGTAGCAATCCCACTTCTGGGAATATATCCTAAGAGTCCTGAAACACCAATCAGAAAGTATATATGCACCCCAACTGGTATGTTCATAGCAGTGCTATTTACAATAACTAAGTTCTGGATATTGCGCGAGTGCCCATCAATAGATTAGTAGATAAAAAAGATGTGGTACATTTACACAATGGAATACTATGTTTAAAAAGAAGGAGCTCTTGCCCTTTGGGATAGCATGTATGGATCTGGAAATTATTACGCTAAGCGAAGTAATCCAGTTAAAGAAAGACAAATATCACATGACCTCACCTATGTGTGGAATCTAATGAAGAAAACAAACTAATGAACAAAATAGGTCCAGAGGCCTGGATACGTAGAACAGAATGACAGATCTCAGAAGGAGGCGGGTGGAGAGGGTGGGGGCGGCGGAGAGGGGATTAACTAAAGAACATCTATGCATACAGGCATAACCCATGGACACAGACAATAGTGTGGGGAAGGCCTGGGGTGGTGTCGGGGTTGGGGGGAGGGGGGCAAAAGAGGTGAAAACGGGGGACATCTGTAATACTGACAATAAAAAAATGTTATTTGCATTTTACCACAATTTAAAAAGAAATGAAAATACAGGTATATCAGGACATACACCTGAAAAATTGGATGCCTAGCCAAAGTGTAACACTCTACTGATTGAAAAATAACTCAGGAAAGAAAAAGGGAAGATATGATTCCCTCACACCCACCTCTACAAGATTCATAATACAGTTGTGAAAGTAAGACAGCAGGTAAACAAATGGGTTGGCCATGAAGGGTAAGATTCAGGGGCCAGAGTGCATGGTAGGTACAGCCAGCAGTAGGAGGTCCAGAGGAGGCCCAGGGTGTGCAGCCTGAGAGGGTGGGGAGGGTTTCCTCAGAGAGTGAATGCGGCCTGAGCCCTGCCGAATGAGAGGCATTCGCTTGAGAGGACGACACTAGAGGCAGAGGTCTCTAGAGAGGCAGAGACTGGGACCGGGAGGAACAGGGCTCGTCCAAAGGGCAATGCCTGTGTGGGTTTGGAAGGACTGAGCCACAGAGGACCTGGGCTACGGCATGAAATGTGCTGGATGGGGAAGTGATGAAAGGTTTGCACTTAAGGAACAATCTGATAAAATGTGACTTTTCGGGAGATTAATTCTGACGTGGTGTGAGGGGAAGATGGAACCAGCATGACCACATCACCTGTCGGTAGGTGGGAGATGCTTTCTGTGTCTTTCTCAGCCATTCGAATCAAAGAATCTTGTCGCTGCCCCTCAGAGCCAGTGACAAGTAGGGCATCGCTGTGGCTGAAGAAAGGATAGGTCTTTCACACCAATGAAGCCATTATTGTAAAATCTAGGCCTGGCTGGTATGGCTCAGTGGTTGAACATCAAACTATGAACCAGGTCAGGGCACATGCCTGGGTTGTGGGCTCGATCCCCAGTGGGAGGACATGCAGGAGGCAACCAATCAATGATTCTCTCCCATCATTGATATTTCTCTCTCTCTCTCCCTCTCCCTTTCTCTCTGAAATCAATAAAAATATATTTTAAAAAAAATATATAGGCAGGCTAGCCTGGGATGGGGGCTGAGGGATGGAAAGAAATGGAGAGGTGCTGAGAACTGCTCTTAAGACAGAGGGGGAGGGGAAGCCTTCCTAAAGAGAGTGGGTAAGGGAAGAATCAAAAAAGGCTTTGCACTTGCACTTGGCCTAGCAGTGTCTGGGGGTGCAGTAAGGGCACCCACGAGGGGCTGTCAAGATGCAATACACCAGAGGCTGAGCCGAGCACTCCGTGTAGAAGCGGTCGGGTCTGGAGGCAGACATGTGGAATCGTGGACTAAATCATCTCAGGTGAAAGCAAGGAGCAGGGGTGAGCTGACAGGGCAAACTGGAGGGAGGAGAGGGAGGGAGCTGGGAGGAGCTGGCAGAAGAGGCCTAAAACTGTGTGTCACCCAACCTTTGGTAAAGAAAATATGGTTTTCCAAAAGCTCTAGGGCAGTCTACTACTTCATGAAAACCTCAAAAAGTACATTTGGAAAGCAAATAGCCTCTTCGTCTGTCTAAGGCTGGACTGTTACATATTGGGTTTGCACAAAACAGGGCAGATCTCTGTTTTCAATCGTCTCCGGCTAGTAAGTGTTCGGTCTGAGCCTCTGAAAGCGGCAGGGCTCAGGGGAGTTCCACATTCTCTTTGGGTCTTGTCCCGTCGCTGTGGAAGATGGTGAGGAAGGGACCAGCAGCCTGGAGTCTGGGGACCGGCCAGCAGGGCTGACATTGGAGGGTAGGCCGCATGGAGCCAACCTCACCCAAATGTGAGCAGTTTCACTTTCCCGGTATTTTCCTTTCTTCCTGCCAGTCTGGGCCGACTGTCACCTGTGAAGGGTGCTCCAGCCCACAGCTTTGGCCCTCACTAGAAGGATCACAATACCAGCCAGCAGACCAAGGGGTCTGGGCCTGTCAAAGAAATCCCATACTGACGAGGCAGTAGGACAGGGGATAGTGCTGAAGAGGAAACACATGTCAAGGGCTGCCCTGGTCTCTGAAGCTACAGAGAGAGAGAAAGAGAGAGAGAGAGAGAGAGAGAGAGAGAGAGAGAGAGAGAGAGAGAAACACCAGCTCCTCCAGACCAGCCAGATCATGGAATAGGAAATTCTAAGAGCCCTGGTTAATGGAGAGAAGATTAAATCCAAAGTCATGAACTCAACATGACCACATCCCCCATCGGCATGTGGGAGATGCACTCTGTCTTTCTCAGCATCTGAATCAAAGACTCTTCTCTGTCACTGCCCCTCAGAGCCAGTGACAAGTAGGGCATCGCTGTGGCTGAAGAAGGGAAAGGTCTTTCACACCCACTTAGCAGGTGCACGGGGCCCTTCAGAAGGACCCGTCTGAGCTGCTGCGGGTATTGGCAAGCTCTCTCCACTCCATCATCCAGAGCAGCACACCCTTTATGAAAACACTAATGATCCCAATGCCAGGAGGGAAACTGAAAAGCGGCCTAGAAGGTGTTCAAAAGGGAAAAAGAGAGAAATCCTCGCTGTAGATAGATGCCCCTGGAGTTGCTTGGCAACCGTCCTTGCTAACACCTTCTCCCAAAAAGGAACAGTTTGAGTCGGCTCCTCAGATTTCCCTGAGGCCAGGACTCTGACCCCACGCTGGAGCCCTGGGATGAGAAAGCATCTCACTGAGGGGGAGACCAGGGGCCCCATCAGCAGGCCACTGGCTTATGCACAGGAGGGGGAGGAACTGGAACCATTTTGCTTAAAGAACATGCTGTCTTAGGCAGGGCCGGTACTTGGCTGAGGCAAGCGAGGCGCCCTGGGTGCAACATGTAAGGAGGCCCTCACGCAGCACCCATAGGAGCCTGCGCATGCATGTCCTTAAATGTGTGTCCTGGGTGCCCCACCTGCCTCACCTCAGTCCCCACCCTGCTCCTCAGATGACATGATGAGACAGTCATTGAGAGTACAGCCTCTGGAATCAGCCTGCCTCTGGGTTCACATCTCAGGTCTCCTGCATCCCAGCTGTATCACCTCAGGTACCTCTCTGACCCTCAGTTTCCTAGTCTCTAAAATGTGGCTGATAATAGGAATTGGCTTGTAGGATTAAGTGAGAAAATGCACATTTAGCTCTGCGCTTAGAAACTAGGCACTGCCCAGTAAACGGAAGCTAGGATTTTTATTTTTAAAAACATACAAGCAGTTCCCCGGAACCCCTTAAACTGGGCCTATGGAACCCAAACCTCTAGGAGTGGGCCTTGTGTCTCTGCTTTTAAGAAAAGCTTCACAAAGGACTCTCAAGGTGGGCAGGGCTGAGAGTCACTACTGTATCCAGGGGACAGTGGTTCTCAAAGTCCAGGAACCAGCAGAGCCACCTGGGGAGCCTGTTCAAAACGCCTGTTCCTGTGCCCCACCCCAGTCCTGACTCAGCGTGACTGCAGCCTCAGGTACTAAGTACTCAGGCGATTGCCACGCAGGGCCACCCACATGGCCACACTTTGGAAAACCGAAACTGATTCACTCTTGCTAACAGCACAGGGACCTGGGTCCCACTCCTTGTGTTTTTACTCCTGGCATCCTGAAAGAACCAGAACAAAATGTTAACCAAAGATGCTTAGTCACACGCAGGCATGCTCCTGGAGCAGGAACGGTGTCCTCTGTCCCCTGAAAGCGGCAGCTCTCCTAAGGGAAGGGGTACCCAGTGCCTGGTAAACAACCGTCGTAACAAAAGCTCACACTTCTAAGCGCCTACTCTATGCCAGAGAGTACCCCGTTTATTCTCACAACAACCCTGAGAGCTACTGTTACCACGATTCTAAAAACGAGGAAACTGAGGCCCAGAAAAGTTGTCTCTTCTTTCTTCTCACTACACAGGCAGTAAATGGCTGAGTCAAGATTCAAATAATGCTCCATGAAGCTTCCAAGTCTGCAATGTCAATGCCCTTTGTGGTAAAATATACATAAAATTGATCTTTTCCACCATTTTTACAGCTCATCCACCTGCAGCACTTTTTCATCTTTCCCAACTAGAACTCTGTACCGACTGAACACCAATTCTCCACTTTCCCCGGCCCCAGACCTTGACAATTACCATTTGACTCTCTGTCTCTACGAATTTTACCACTCTAGCACCTCATATAAGTGGAATCATACAGTATTTGCCCTCTTGTAGTCCAATACGCTCTTAAAAAGAGTCAGGCACCACCTTGGTCTGATAGGACCAAACTAGGAATGTGTCGCAACCATATTCCATACCCTGGTTAGTGTCATCAGTTTGGGTGTCCTGTCTCCCCAACTTGGCCCCACCCCAAGACTCCATGACCTACTGGTAAATTGGGGTTACTGTGTTAGGGTCACACAGCAACCCCGGCCCTGGTCAACCCCCAGCTGAAGGCGTCCTTGCTCTATTAATGTTCTGAGAACCACAATTAGCTTCCCAGAGCAGGTACCTAGGTTCCAAGAGCCCATCACCGAGTCCCTTTTCTCTTCCCCACTATGGTGACCTAGTGTCGCTTTGTCCTGCCCTGGAGAGTATTTATTTGGTTTCCTTTTATTTTTTCTTTAAGCACCTGATCCCTAAAATTGGCAAGCAGAATTGTGTTATGAAACCACAGGTATAAGGATAAAGCATCTACATAAAAACAAAAGCTTTCTCCATAGCAGAATTCCAGCTTTACTGGGGGAACTGGGGTGAATCACGTCTAGCCCCTGATTGGCAAGCATCCTCCGCCTCAGCCCACTTGCAGGAAGGGATTTCCTGGGGTCCCATCATGCGTTGAAGAGCCTCAGGGTCCAAATCCAGGTCCCTGTGGCTGCAGTGGCCAATCTGAGCTCCCCCACGGAGGAGCCGGAGAAAGCCAGCCGAAGAGCCTTCGCCGGGAGCCCACCAGGGGCAGGGCATCGCACCAAGCGTTTTAGGAGAGAAAGACGTGGAAGTCCGTTTCCTTTATCTATTTATTTATTTACGTGTGGTGGTGGTGGTGGTGGGGAAAGCCAGCTTTTTAATATTCAGTTTCTGCAACTCAAAAGAAGGCCAACCCTTGGCCAACCCTCTCCCCTCTCCATCATAGCTCCATTTGATCACTTCAGTCATAAGCAGACTCCTGTGGTCCAGTCCCACCGACTCCCTCCCCGCTGCCTCCCCCTCCCGGCCCCTTGAGGCAAGACCAAGTGTGGACTCACAAGAAGCACCCCACACCCTGGAGGCCCCCCCCTCGGGCTCTCTTTTGCTGCTGGAGGAACTGTAGGCCCAGGGGAGGTCGCCAGTGTGGTGCTGCGTGGCCTCAGGTAGGGGCAGCGATCAGTGTGTGGCTGCTCCTCTTACCCTTCAAATGCCATCTGTCTCTGTCTCTGTGGTCTGGGGTGGGGTGCTTCAGCCTCTCCCCCTTATTCTAGGATTTTCTCAATGGTTTCCGGTCTGTAAATAATTGTTAGCTGTTCTTCTTGTGAGGAAGAGCAAAGCCAGGAACGACCTACATCACCATCTTGGTGACATCACTCTCACTGCAGTCACTGAAGGACTGTAGTTTCCAGGTGTGACTCTAGGCTACCTCGGAATTTGGGGTCCTAGGACGAAAGGGATTTGACCAGACAGGGTCTTAGCGTGTCTGCTAATACATTTATGTCTACATCTGAAGGATGTCACGAATTAATCAAAGCACCATGAACAAAAGGTTAGCCCCAAAGATATAAACACGACGTACACAGGTTACCACACAGTAGCCAAGTCTGCCTAACTTTCCTAAGTTAATTCAGAAGCAGAGACAGCAAAGCTCTGTGAACACCGGCCTTGTGTGAACACGGCCGTGCAGTCCTAAGTAATGCCACGGACCACGTGGCACAGGTCAGGAGCCCCAGGAATCAGACCCTCCTCTGCCCTTCCTATTTTCTAATCCATAACACGGGAACCCTGAAACCAGCCCTTTTGCTCTGTCACATGCACCCCCACTTCAGACAAGGCCCATGGGTAATCACACTGCACAGAATACCAACAGCCTGACTTTAAACTGAAATCCTTAATGATTCACCAAGTGATACTCTTGACATCAGGGGCCACTGTACAATAAATGGCATCATTATCAGAATCAATGTTTTGGGGTCTCCTCTACGCACAGCGAAGGAGGATGGGCCACCCAGAATTAGAACCGGAAGCTCATTTTCTGCAGAATAGGGTAACCTGTCCCCATTTTCTGCAGAATAGAGCTGAAGGTTTGGAGGAGTCACCTGGCAAACCTTTGGACAGTTCTTTGAGGGACGGAGTCTCTCTCTCTCTCTCTTTAGATCCTCCCCAATGCAGCCCAGCGCCAGGGGACAGCTTTGTATATGTCTGCTGAGCATTCAGTAGGGCCGACCCACCTGGAATGAAGGCCTCAGACATAGACAGAGAGTTGCAGAATATTTCCATGAATATCTTAGTGTATTTTTCTTGTGCTCTAGCCTTTCCAGCCTCGCCTTATACCAGTGATTCTCTATCAGGGTCCCTTTGCTCCCTGAGGGGGTCTAAGCAATGTATGGACACATTTTTGGTTGTTTCCTATTGGGGGAGAGGGAAAGGGAGGGGGAGGGGGAGGGGGAGGGGCCTCTGGAATCCACTGGTAGAGACTAGAGATGCTGCTAAACATCTTGCCATGCACAGGACAGTCCCCCGCCACAGAGTCGTAGTGCCATGCTGGGCACGTTTATACTACTCTCTCTGCTTTGCTATCTTCACTCTAAGCAACACAGACTCTCATTTCTAGAACATTCTATATTCTCTCACACTTTGGACCTTCACACATGTTGTTTCCTTTAATTCCCACCTGCCCAGCCCTGCACACAGATAACTTCCATTCATCCTGCAGGTTTCAGTGTAAATAAAATTTCCTCGGGAAGGCCTTCACTGAGCCCCTAACCTAAATTAGGTCCCCCTGCCACGCCTTCTAATAGCACCCCGCTGCCCCTTCAGAGTACTCTCCAGACACCAGGATGTTTTTTTTTAATCTTCACCTGAAGAGTGAGGATATTCCCCCTCCTCCCCTGCCCCATTGTTTTTAGAAAGAGTGGAAGGAAAGGGTGAGTGAGAGAGAGAGAGAGAGAGAGAGAGAGAGGGAAAGAGAATCGATGGGAGAGACACATTGATTGGTTGCCTCCTGCTCGTGCCCTGACCGGGGCTGGGGATTGAACCTGCAACCGAGGTACATGCCCTTGACCGGGAATTGAACCCGTGACCCTTCTGTCCGAGGGCCGAAGCTCTAACCACTGAGAAAAACAGGCCAGGCGACGCCAGGACTTCCCAATGCCTGCCTTTGCAGCTAGGGTGGAAGCGCCGCGAGGCAGAGGCTGCGCTGTTTGTTGCTGTGCCCAGGCCTAGCCCAGTGCTGGCACACGGTGAGACACTGTCTCCATGCATGGCGGAGGTCAAGGAAGCAGGAGCAGGTCTCAAAACCCAAGCAAGACACCCAGAGGCCTCAGTGATGGTTCCACTGCGCAGGCACCAAAGAGAGACTACGGCAGCGCCTTATGAACTGATATGGATCACTGCCCTTCAGAATGTTGCAACACGTGCACATTATTTATAAAATAAGAAGTACTTAAATGAGTGGTGTGTGTAACAGCCTCCATCTTCTAGAGATGAAACAATTATTCCTGTAGAAGGAGGTCCGATAAGAACCCAACACATCACATACAGCGTCCCAGGGTGTGACCAACCTGCCTGACTTCCTGTTTTGGAAGGGGCCAGAGCCACATTTTCTCCACACAAGAACCCAGGCACATGGAAATGCCTGTATGTGAAGAGAGACTCGTTTAAAGCTCTATACTTTCAAAACTAGACGGTTTTGAAAAAAACCCTTTCTCAGCTTTTCTGTCTTGGCCGTGGCACTCGCCCTTCTCCACAGCTGGATGCAAGCATAAAGCTTATTCATTCTCCAAGCCCTTACGTCTCCTTTTACCGTCCCATCCCTCCCCACCACCCGTAGGCCACTCCATCTCTCCATCCTTCCATCCCAAACGCTGGGCGAGAGGAGAGATGGTAATGAGACGTCAAAGTGAACAAATGTGCGGCTTGTTAGCAAAAGGGGAGGAAGGTAGGCTTAATGGGAAAAGAAGTTGAAATTAATGGTGAGATGAGGTTTATCTGTGTCATCTGTGGACTTGGTGTCTTCCCATCTTCTATTAGCATAGATAAGGGAGTTGCCTGCATAGCGATAAGGGGAAGCCCTCGCAGTCCCCATAGATCTCCACCACTTGTCGCTGGCTCCCCTGGCTGGGATTCTAAGAGCACTTCATTCTTGCTACGCAGTTGCCATCTTTTCCTCCAATTTGCTCCCATCCAGCCATAACCGCAAGACTCCTAAACCTGAGCTGAATGTGTTCCCACATTCCCTGCTTCATCCAGTGTTCCAGCCCAATTCCACCAGCATCTCAGGAGGAAAGCAAACTCTTAGAGTCACAGCAAGATCGTACTGGCTCCAGAACAGTTTTCAAATTGGAAGCATTCCACAAGTTTACCTACATCAAATCAAAACATCTGGGAACATTAAAACACAGACAAATGCCTGTAGTAACTAGTATAGATTTCAAAAAGACCCAAACAAAAATCTATGAAGGATTTTCTTTTCTCAGTGATCAGACAAAACAAATTTATTGATCATTTAAAAAATTATTTTACACCTCCCGGACTTAGAAAGATTTTGTAAACCGCTCATAGCCACAGGCCCACAACTGCCTAAGTATTTTCTCTAGCTCTTAATAAAACTTACCAATGACTACATAGGAACTGCACGCCATTAAAATTGGTTTTTAAAAAATCACTACCTTTATAAAATTATAATATGATTAACTCTAAAAGTGAAATTTCTGATAAATTTTATCTTTTCCATTCATCACTGATTAAAAATCCCAATTAATTATAATAATAAAGGTTCCTAGAACTAGCTTTCTTAATAAATGAAGATGATAATCATAATAACGTAAAAAAAGAATAAAGGCAAACATCCATCCATTAAGTGTTACCATGTGCTAAGCCCTTCTGTATTATCTCAGCTAATCCTCACAACAGCACTGCTATTATCTGTTTTATATAGTCCAGCACACTTATGAGTCATATGCACCCTGCTCCTTACTCATAAATTGACATTCTTGAAAGAAAAAAAAAAATCTCTGACTGGGTTGCTCGTTGGTTGGAGCAACATCTTGTACACTAAAAGGTTGTGGGTTCGATTCCAGGTTAGGGCACATACCTAAGTTGCAGGTTCAGCTCCTGGTTGGGACACATGTGGGAGGCAACCGATCAATGTTTCTCTCACATTGATGTTTCTCTCTCTCTCTCTCTCTCTCCATCTCTCTTCCTCTCGCTCTCAAATCAGTAAACATATCCTCAAGTGAGGATTCAAAAAAGAGTTCAGGGGAGGCAATTAGAATAGGGGAACATCTTTCTAAATTATAGAGCTTTTTCCCAATTAGCTTGAAAAAAAAGTCTTCAGATAAACCTACAAAGCTAGAGAGAAAATTATTATAAAAGGTTAGTTAGATGAATGGCCTTCCTTGAATTCTCTATCATAAGTGCATTTCTTAGATTAGGCTAACAAGGTTTCTGGGACCCTCTCTTCTCAGGAAACTTAAGTGCCTCACTGAGCCAAGCTGACCTAGGTCAGCTCACTCGCCACCAAGAAGAACACATCACCCTGGGTTCTGGACTCAAACCCTCAGTCATTCCAAAGGCCTAAAGGTCACATACCATTCACAAACTATTTGCAGCAGAATATGCTTGTGTCTGAGATGCAGTGATTTTTGCCACCAAGAGATTATGAAATGAGAAAATAAACCCAGTAGTAGTTTAATGTGAGGCCTTGATTTTTAAAAAAATATATTTTTTATTGATTTTTTACAGAGAGGGAGGGAGAGAGATAGAGAGTTAGAAACATTGATGAGAGAGAAACATCGATCAGCTGCCTCCTGCACATCTCCCACTGGGGATGTGCCCGCAACCCAGGTACATGCCCCTGACCGGAATCGAACCTGGGACCCTTCAGTCCGCAAGCCGACGCTCCATCCGCCGAGCCAAACCGGTTTTGGCCCTTGATTTTTTTTAAAAGTTTTTCTCTTCTTCTGAACACAGCCTGTCTGGTATGACTATGTCTGAGGTGTAGGCACATTCAGCAGAGAAACCCGGGTCCAGAGGTCTCAAAGGGACCTTAGAGGATGTTTAACCCCACTTCCTTACTTTACATGTGAGAGAAGAGGCCAGAGAAGGGAAGTGATATTCCCAAGGTCATATGGGGGAATGAAGCACAAAAGGAATGAGGAATGGAGAAGGAGCTATGTTACAATAATTGGGTTGTTTTAGTAGAAGTCTGCAAGTCCTTCCTTCTATGAACTTAATCTATACAAAATATCATATCACAACAATGCTCACAGCAACATTATTCACCATTGAAAGATGGAAACAAGCCAAATCTTCATCAAAAGATAGATGACTAAACAAAATATGGTATATACACACAATGGAACATTATTCAGCCATAAAAAGGAATGAAATTCTGACACATGCTGCAACAGGAATGAACCATGAAAACATTATGCTAAGTGAAATAAGCATGTCACAAAGGGACAAATATTGCATGATATATACGTGTATATATGTAATTATACATGGTATTTAGAATAGGCAACTTCATGGAGACAGAAAATAGAATAGAGATTACCAGGGCTGAGGGGGACAGGGGAATGGGGAGTTACAGTATAATGAGTATAGGATTTCCGGTTGGGATAATAAAAAAGTTTGGGAAATGAATAGCGATAATTATTGTTCAAACATTGTGCATGTACTTAGTACTATTGAATTGTATACTTTAAAATGGCTAAAACTGTAAATTTTATATTTATTTTATCGCAATAAAAATCATATCAAAATCTGGATTATATCCTTTTCATTCTCAACTGTTATTTATTCATTGCTATTAAAACCCAAATTTCTTCTCAAGACCTGCGTACTATGGTCATCTATGTATGCTTGCACATGTAGACAAACAGAATCACACCCAGGTCACTTTGTGTCCTGCAGAGACCCATCCACAAACAGGTATCCATCCTGAGACCACCTACATGGTGACTCCAACAATAAAGCCCATGGCAAGACTAACGCAACCAGTGTTTCTAGAGACCCTGGCAACCAAACAACGTGACTGAGTCCCAGCTCAACCCTTAAATTCCTCACCATGTTGGTGGTGGTGGTGGTGGTGGTGGGGGTATATATTTAGTTTATGTGTATTCTCTCTGTAAAGAAAACTGTGTGCATATACCAAGAAATCCTTCAGGAATAGTTAACCCAAATCTGCTCCACCAGGCCCATGAACAAAGAGATTTCAGTCCATACATGGCTGTTGGGTGCACTCAGCAATTGCATGTTACACCGAACAGCGGTGTCTTTAATGTAAATGCATATAATTGGGAGCTAAGTCTTTGTACCTTTACAGGACAAAGGATATAATGAGCAGAATGTGCCACTTGTGAATTCTGAGGAAAGGAGAGCCTTTCATTTTTCCTTAAAAGAATCCATTTCTCACGAGGCAAAGAGAATCTGAGAGCAAGTCTTTTGAAATAGAAGCAGGGAGGAGGGTGCAGAATGTGAGTTTTGTGTTACAGTCATAATCGATCACTAGGCCCAAGAGGTGCCCATTCTGTGCCATACCGTCATGTTTACTCAACTTTAATTTAAAGGTTTTCACAACCTCATCTTCCTCCATGGTTACCTTTCCATTGCCAGAGGTCTGGCAACTGAGTCCATTAGCTTTTAAAGATTTCAAGAGTTTCCAAAGAAAAACAATCTCTAGTGATACTTCCCATTGCCAACACTCATGAACATTTAGCACAAATAAGCTGCCACGTGTGAGCTGTCCACTTGACTTCATTCCCTTGCGCATCCTAAGGATATGTCAAGATCACAGTAAGATATTTAGAAGCAACATCTTTAGAATAAGGTTTCATTCCCAATCAAAGTGCTTAATTAGCAGAACCACTATGCTAGAGAACTGTCCTTGAATATGCATGCATTTTAACCTCCATGTTATTTTTTCCGAAGCACACATTTTCCTCTCACTGGATGGCCAGGAAATGATTAGGCGCAGAAAACCAACTGTCATAGGTGTCGACCCACAAAATAAGTGCCATCTTTCCAAGCAGGTTTTGGCTGCCTTCGAGGATGCTATCCCGGTATATGAGGGAGACCATTCTTTGGAATCTAATGGCCTTATCTCCATTCATTTGGGATGAGCAACGCTCCTGTGGCCTAGTTACGGCTAAACTCTTTCAACACTTCCCACCAACCCCTTCTGGCCCCTCGAGCCATCCTCTCACCCCCAATTTCAGCCAACCATGTTTATAAGACATCAGTTAGTAAATCACAATTCAAATGACCCCACCCATTTGTTCAGCAGAAAGTGGCCTCTGGATTTGCTCCACGTGGACCCATAGGCCAGAGTTACATGTGGCAGGCTTGCAAACATGAACAGGCCATGATTTATTTATGACGACCCTGTGTGCGTGATGCCCAGTTCCAGCAGGTTGTGGCTTCACTTGCCTGCCTCAGTCTAGGTTAACCTCTCTACTCACTGTGTCCCATTTCGGGTACTACCTTTCCAGGCTGGGGAAACAGAGAGGGGCAACTGGCCAGGGGGCGGCACACACCGATGCCCCTAACCCTGCTGGCCACATAACGATCTGTGACCAAACACAAGGTGGGCAAATGTACCTTGCTACAAAGGTTCGCATGTCCAATGGTTTTCCGTGGAGAGTGGAGAAGTAGCGGCTGGAATACCTGACCATGTGAGGTTCATGAAACTGTTGTGTATTTACCCACAAGAAAGCCTGGGATGCTTGTGAGGGAAGCCCCGCTCCTCATTTCACAGATTTTGACACACACACACACACCCCCACCCCACCACCACCACCTTTGGCCATGATGCTGCAAATGCGAAGGGCAAATAGGCATCAGCAGGTCCAAACGTGGACTCCAACTGAAGTGCAGTAAACTTCTGCCTCCACAGTCTCCCCCTCCTTACCCCCCAGTTGTATTTATACTTTGGAAGAAGTTAACGCGAAGCAGCAGACACCTGGGCGTGCTCAATTTTTGACAAGCCTTAGTCACTCTGTAACCAGCAGAACAATTCACAATATAGTCGAAAATCCTGTGAAGATCTCTGCCACACATGCTAACACTAAAATGCCAGTAGCTCCACTTACCTTCTTTATTAAGCCTCATAACCTCCCTGCTTTTTCCACCCTCTTTTCCAGCCTCTTCTAAATCTACATCTGCAGATGAAAAAGAAAAAGAAAAAAAGAAAATAAGGGAAAAGGGCGAAAAAAAGGGGGGGAAAAGCCAAAGTCAAGGGGGGCAGGGAGAGTGTTTATTTGCAAACAGATGGATATAAATACTGTATATGAAAATCTTTCCAAAATTGACAATGCGACGTTTTCTCCCAAGTCCGGATTTCCATCTACCTGGCCCAGATAGGTACCAAAAAAACTATGCAGGCAGCAACAGAGTAGCCTTTTAAACAGATACACCATGGGGCGGTGAAAGCCCACCCCGCGGGCTGCCACGGGGAGCCGGGCACAGACAGACAGACAGACAGCCCTGGCAGCAGGGCCTCTCTCTGTGCACTGATGATCTGTCTCTGTGTGTATTTATTTAGAGAGAGAGGGAGAAGCATGGAGGACACCGGGGGCCACTCTCTCTCTCACACACACACTTTTTCCCAGTGGCTCTAGGTGAATGGAAAGGTTACAGGATAATAAAAGGAGGAGGAGGCGGTGGGGTTCTTACTGTCGGAGCAGTGTAATTTGGCGGCGTCGATCCAGGAGGACCAGGGTTTGCCCAGAAACGCCTCCGGACTGGGCACTTTGCGATCCAGTGTCGCCATTGCTCTTCCTTCTTGTTGCTTTTTCCCTGTTCCTTCGGCAGCAGCAGCCGAGAGACACGGGATTCGAGAACGCTCCGACGTCATCTTCGGAACGTTCC
>NW_006299390.1:1988575-1988854 GCF_000327345.1 Myotis davidii | reverse complement strand
GCGGCTGAGTGGGGCGGGGACGAGCAGGCTGGCCACCTCCGGCCCCCACCCCCACGACCACGCCAGGCCGGGGAAGGGACCCCGGTGACCTCGCATCCCATGCACCACCCCCTTGACCCGTCCTTCCCTTTCACGGGGACCTTGGACCTGGAGGGCTCCTTGGACCTGAGGCCGGAGAGTGGATGGAAGTGGTTCTAAATAAATAGCAGGTGAGTTGGGGGCGAGAGGAGCTGCCTCCCATCTCGGACTGCGGGACCCGCCGAGCTCCAAACTCAGCGC
>NW_006299390.1:1982633-1988486 GCF_000327345.1 Myotis davidii | reverse complement strand
GCGCAGGCACCGGCGCCCGCCCACCGCGCCTCGGAGCAGTTTTCTGCGCTCCCTGCGGTGCGAGGAGAGTGGCCGGGACCAGCGCCTGGAGCCTCCCGCCAGGAACCTGACTCCTGGGAGAATTCATTGTAGGTTTGACCGCTCTCGCCAGTAGATAGGAAGCGCTGGATTTCCTCTGAATGTCGGACGTGTGATGCTTGGATTGAGATTTCCCTTCTCTCCCTAGGGGTGGGCAATAAAGGCCTTAAAAGGTCGCCTGGTATTTCTTTTTAAAAAATCCCTTTGTTTGCTCGGACTTACCGCAAACGTGGACAACCCCCCACCGTAGGTATATTTTCCCTCTCGTTCCCCAGCACCCTGTTCGTTCTCACCACTTCTGTTTTCCCCTGGCCGAAGCGCACTGATTTGAAGTTACTCTGTGTTTGAGGTCTGCCCTGGCGGTGCCATCTAATTTCCCTGTGTCTGAGAGCCAGGGTTAGGGTGGGCGATGGAGGAGCAGCTACACACATTAGTCTTCAGTTGTGATGTTTGCGTGAATGGGCTTGTTTTTTTTTGTTTTTGTGTTTTTTGTTGTTGCTGTGTGTGTGTGTGTGTGTGTGTGTGTGTGTTTGTCAGACCCAGATAAATTTCATCTGCCTTTGCACATAGGGACCACTAAATGGCCACGGTGCCACTGGGTGAAGAATTCTCATTTTAAGGATCGGTGGTGTTAACCAATATTTATTACTTATTGGCCTCTTATGTATGCCAGGCCCAGAGCTTAACATTTCCTCCCTCCTCTCTCTATTCATCATCCATCCATCTTTTCAACAGCTACTGCCTGCAATGGGCCAGGCGCCCTGCAGCAAAGGAAAACAAATGAGATTCAGCCTGGTCTCCGTGGAAGAAGGAAGGCGTGAAACTTCTTGGGAAAACAAGACCCGCACACAGTGAGTGCCTGGGGCGGTAGATGGCGTGTCTCTCAGCTCTGCCTGTTCCTAAGAAGAACTGAGATCCGGGCAGGGAGAGGTCAGGCAATGTGTCCCTGAGGAGACGGGATTGGCTCTGCCTCTTGGACAGGGGAAGGATGTAGAAGGGTAAGGTGAAGACTGGTTTTTGCCAAGGGAGGGAGCAGGATGGTGTTTGCAGAGACTACAAGCTGTGGATAAATGTGGTGTGTGTAGGTGTTGAGTGTGGCTTACCCGGGATGGTGAGTTACTGTTGGGGTTGGGGTTGAGGAGGCTGTATAGTCAGGCTCGAGACAAATTATGGAAGGCTCGGAATGATAGCCTAAAGAGTTTTGTTTGACAACTGGGAGCCACTACAGGGGCTTTCTGCAGCATAAGGGTAAGTAGAAAGTATGACTTACTCTGGCCTTGATGTCCAGGCTGTATTGCACTATGGAAGCTGGTTAGGAAAGTAGTGCCACACTATCGATAGTGTGAAGAAACAAAGGCCCATGAAGTAGAGAAGAGTGGACAGCTAGAAGCCTAGGGGGAGAGCATCTCATCAGGGGATATGTTGTATGTTTGGATTTGGGGAGAATCAGAGAGGGATATAGAGGTGCGAGGCACAAGTAATGTGATCCTGGGACATTTTCTCCTTCTCCTACTTCTTTCCGATTTTCCTTCCATTTTTGGTGTTTATTCCTCTGTTGTGAATGCGAAGGAAGATGTGGTTGGCGGCCTCTAAGATGACCCCAGGGACCCTGGTATTCATACCCTTGTGGGATCCCCTTCCCTTCATTGTGGGCTGAACCTAATGACTTGCCTCTAACAAATAGAATAGGGCAAAAGTGATGGGATGTCATTTCTGAGGTTAGGTTACAAAAAGACAATGGCTTCTTGCTTTCATTCACTTGCTCTAAGAAAGCCCACTGTCATATGGTGGCAAGAAACCAAGGGAGGCCTTTAGGCTGTGAGGTGTTGAACCCTTTACAGCCACGTGAGTGTGAAGTTTGTCTTCCCCCAGTTGAGCCTTGAGATTAGTGCTGGCCCACATCTGTGAGAGACCTTGAGTTGGAGGCACCCAGCTATGTCTTGCCTGTATTCCTGAGCCACATAAATGGAGATAATTAGTGTTTGTCATTCTAAGTGGTTAAGTTTTGGAGTAACTTGTTACGTAGTAACATATAACTACTCCAGAATGACTTGAGTATAAAGTGAGTGGATAACAAAAAATAAGTTTAACAAAGGAAAAGTCTGAGCAGTGTTCCCTTGCTCCTCTTTCAGCCTCCTGTGAATTGTGTATCATCTTTCCCCCCAATTTTTTTTTTTTTTGGCTAGCTTTGTGGAACTGGTTTACACCAGTATCTCCTATACTCTGAGTTTTGCAATTTATCTTTATCCCTTGGATGTTCATGGTTTTGCTCTTTAAATTCAATTGCTACTTTGTAGGAAGACTTCTCCAATGACAAGGTCATAATGTAACTTTGGAAACAAGTCTGCTGACAGTGATGCTGTCACACCCCCGGTGGTTGTTAACAACCCCGCCCTCCTCGAGGCGTGTGGAATGCATAATGATGAAGGGACTCAAGCCCAGTGGCTGGGAGTCAGTGACTTGATCTTCCAGAAAATTCTGTCTCCTCTCCTGGGAGCCACTTGAAACCACTCAAAAAATCAAAGTGGCTTTTCCTTAGATAAAGTCAGGGCAGCTCAGTTGCAGAGAAACGAAGCAATGGTTCAATATTTTAACATTAGTTTACCCTCCCAGCTAAGTCTATTTCTGCACAGCACCCTGAAGATGGTATGACATCCTAAATATTATTCTCTTCTAGCTGAGAGGATTTTACTTTGCAACATAGTGCTGGACTCTAAACGTGATGTAGCATCTCTACAAAAGAAGACCGGATACATTGCCCGTGTAACTGATAATCAGAACAAGTGTACATTATTGCAGTTAGAGTTATGGAGTATAATTGTAGAGTTTCTGTTCTAAGCCTTCCACAGGTTCCACTGACTACAGAGATAATAATACCAACTTTGTGAAACTGCAACCTACCTATCACTTTGTAAATCCGATAAAATGGCTGTCAATTACATTCCGCTGCTAGGAACCAGAGAAGAAAGAAAGCATTGCTCATCAAACTACTAGACTTTCACACTTGACTTTCGATGAAAATTGAGGCCAGTTGGGTGTAGTGTTCAGGTCAACATGGTGCACCCATGTTATTATTTACACGTCTATACGCATATGTCAACTGTGTATTGCAAATTTATCACAGACTTGAATTCCTTTTGATAGTAAGTAGTTATAAATACTGTTAGTGACAACAAGAGTCTTATACATTCTTAATAGGAATAAATTGACCTGCAAAGCAGCAATTTAAAGCATGTTAACATAATGTGTCTGTGATAAAACTATCTAGCAACACCTTCTACCCCTCATGATTAATGTTTAGCAAGATAAAAGGGATGTAAATATTTTTGTTGTTTTATCCTCTTAGGAAAATGACAGTGGTTGATTTAATTAAAAAAGAGGCTCTCCCATAGACCAAATTGAGAAATCAGCTCAGTGAAGGTGACAATGGGAAATGCCTATTTAATTTGAATAACACCCGGTTCTGTAGAAATGTGCATCAAATACGTAGCCTGCGTAATCTGATTCATGTACTGTTTCACCACATTATTGAAAAGAAGAGGGAATATTAGCTCTCTCATTTTAGGATATTCAACTCCTGCTGGGGTCGAGGTGCTGTGTGCACAACCCACTTACTACCTAGACTGTTGTTGGGAGTTACCTGGAGGCGACGAGGAGAAAATGACATGTTCCATTAAAATGAGGCATCCTTGGAATTGTTTGATGTTCTTTGCTTTAATTGAATCCATCTATCCCATCTGCCACTCTTCTCTCTAAATTTATTTCCCTAACCCACTCTCTCTGAGAATTGTAATTTGGGGGAAATTTGTTACATACGTTGTTCCTTTTATATAAGCTCTTTGCATCTGGAGGGCAGGTGTGCTGTCTCTCTGGCCTTGTTAGACAAGGTTGCCTGCCTCTTCCCTGCCCCCGCACATGTTGCTGGATCAAACAGGGCTGGGATAAAAGACCCCCAGTAGCAACCGGAGTAGAAAAGAACACAGGAATTCCAGGTTTTTCAATATGGGGCCCTCACCATGTGCCAGGGCTGAATAAACATGGATTCAATAAATATAACTATAAAAACGTGAAACTTGCATTCCGACTGCAGCCAAAAAAAAACCACGCAAATGTATTATTATGTTGAGGTAAAGTTGCCTTGAAACCTCTAACTTTGATCACTTGAGGCCTCTGTTCCCCAGGGTGGCAGAGCAGCCGCATTTAACCAGTGCTCTTTCTCAGGGGTTAGGCAGGAGGAAAGGTGGCTGCTCGTCAGTGTTCTTTAGGAATCACTTTGGGCCCTTAACGTAAACATAAATAAAACTTCACATTAATATACACGTATTAATTGGAGTGAGGTCCACATACCGCTCTAAACGAACCATATTAATATGGTTGAGGACACAGCGTAGGGTGGGGGTCCGAGCACAGGCTTGAGACTGACAGGCGTAAGGTAGAATTGCTCTTCAGGCATTTGTTTGAGAACCTTTCTTAATCCATCTGAACCTCAGTTTTCACTTCTGTTAAATGGGTACTAAGGCTCTTCTCTTAGATGCTTGTGCAGATTAAGTGAGATTCTGGGTATTGAGCCCCCCAGCATAGGGCCTGGCACACAGGGGACAGTTGGAACTGTCCGCTGTGATTATTACGTTGGTTGCGATGCCTTGTGTAGACAACAGCAGCCAGTCTAAAGCAGGCCGATCCTCAGACACCTAGCAGGGCTCCTGTGGTTGCTGCTGACCACCGTCCTTCTCATTGGAGAGAGGAAACAAAAGCTCTTCTCTGTCCTTTGTACTGGCTGCTGCCCTGCATCGATTGGTGGAGACCGCTGACACTTCTGCCTGAAACTTCCTCTGGACCAGGGCTGGCAGGGCAAGGCGAATCCCCCTTTGTTCAGGGAAGACCTTTTTGTTATGTAAAGGAACTGCAAAACCCAAAGTCTGTGTGGACACAAAACTGCCTGTGCATGACAGTATACTAGTAAACAGTTGTCCTCATAGGAAGCAGAGGGAGTCCCTGCAAATTATTTTTTCTTTTGTAAAAGAAACTTAATATTGAATTCTAAAAATCTCATATGAATGTGTCACTCCCCGCCCCCAGATCACTCCCAGACCCCAGGTCTGACGGCATTTTTTAAAATACTATTTCCTACACATTGTCTTATTGTATGTATTTATCATTACAGGTGTAGATGATATTGCTGTGTCTTTTTTTAATGCATAGTATCGTATGGAGATATACATATATGTGATATATGTACACATGCACATATACACATATATACATTTTTTTCTTTTTATCAGTGGTTGAGAAAGAAGCTTTGTGTGAGCATAAATAAGATTGACAGGTGCGGCAGACCGTTTTGTGGATATTTTCCTGCAGCTTTCTATTTTCACTTGCTATTACATGTCATTACATATGGAAACACCTCATTCTTTTAAACTGCTACATAGTTCTTCATAAGATGTTCCAGAGTATATTTCTCTATATCTTATTGAAGGACATATAGGTGCCTAGTTTTCTTTTCTTTCTTGCCGGGAGCCAGTCCATCCTTGCTGTTTCAAGGGACCTGGCATATATGGCATACTGTTCTTAATATGTTTGCTCACCTTCTTGGCACTGTGTTTTAACCAAGGTCACCTCTCTGAGAAAGGTTGTTTCCCCAGGTAGAGAGTTTCCCCTGAAGTTAGGGAGGGAATAAAACCTCTTAACTGCCAGGCGGGAAATTAATCACTTTAACTACGAACAATCATGCTTAAGCTACATAATCTTTACTCCCTGGAATGGAGATAAGAA
>NW_006299390.1:1981612-1982520 GCF_000327345.1 Myotis davidii | reverse complement strand
AGTTTATTATACTATGGAATTATAACAACTGATAATGATTTTTCAGGCTTTTATTGATATGCACCTCTGCTTTGGTTACTAAGAGTGTTTGTGTGTGCTTGCATGCGTGTGTGCCCCCCCCCCCCTTTCTTGTTTTCTTTGTTTGTTAATCCTCACCCAAGGTATTTTTTCCATTGATTTTTTTTAGAGAGTGGAGAGGAAGGAAAAAGGAAGGGATGGGGAGAGAAAGAGAGGGAGAGAGAAAGAGAGAGAGAGAGAGGGAGAGAGAGAGAGAGAGAGAGAGAGGGAGAGAGACATCGATGTGAGAGAGACACATCAATCAATTGCCTCCCTTACAGCCCAACCAAGTGCAGGTCCCTTCAGTGGGCAGGCCAACACTCTAACCACTGAGAAACACACTGGCCAGGGCAACATCTTTACTTTTATATATGTTTCCTGGGCACCTGAGGGAGTATTTCTACTCAAAAGTAGAATTGCCGGGTATGTGCATTTTAAATTTTAATAGTTCTGCCAAATTATCTTCTAAAATAGCTGAATAATTTATACTCCCACTAGCAGCATAGGAATGTGTCCATTTCCTCACATCCTAATTAATACTCAACATTCTCAGATGTTTTAATTTTTGCCAGTATTATGGTAACATTTTTCCTATTTATTTCGTATCTTCCTCATTTCTATATATTTTTGAACATTTTTTTCTTATGTTCATTGTATTTTTACTCTGTAAATTGCTGTTAACATCTAATGATTTGTTATTGGTATTTTTAGATCTTTTTATTGATTTGTAGAAATTCTGTATACATTCTAGATTTAAATATTTTGTCTGTTTGAAAACTAATTTTCCAGCTTGCTGCTTTTGTTCTTTTAACCTGTTTATGGCATGTTTTCCATACATGTCCGTCCCCCCC
>NW_006299390.1:1954815-1981600 GCF_000327345.1 Myotis davidii | reverse complement strand
CCCCCCCCCCCCCCCCCAATTTGGATGTATAGGGCTTTTCCTTGAAACCTTTAGCTTTTTGTGTCTAAAGGAGATGTACATGCGATCAAAAAGGAGAACAGGATAGCCTGTGAGAAGGGGCTGATCTGAGGTACCGGTGATAAAGGCTGTTGGAGGGAGCAAGACAGGTTGCTGTGCTGGTCAGCGAAGCCTGGGAGAGGAGAAATTTGACCTGGGTGGGGGAAAGATTGGCCTGTGGGCATAGTGACCCCTGGAACAGTGACCATCCTAACTGAGAGCCTCGGGTCACATAGAAACTGGTTCCCTAAAACAAAGCTCTTAGTTGAAAACCGGTAAGTCCTGGAGGGATTTGGAATCAGGAAAGGTTTAAAAGAGTTACAGGATGTTTCTAAGATTAAAATCTACAGCATGAGATAACATGGGTAATAATACTGTTTGTTCTTAGTCAAGTGGTTCATTTCCTTGAGAAATACTTTTTATCAAGAACAAATCTCTGAAATGAAGGCCCTATTGACCCTAATGAGCTAATTAGGTGAGAAACGTGAACCTTTCAACCATCCACCTGACATGTTTAGAAATTGCACCCAGTTGTACTAATAACAGGGTCGTTTCTTTGTGGTTTACCCTCTAACCCCCCAAAACTGGGTCATTTTCAAAGACAAGTTAAACAGACATTTCGCTCTAAGTAGGCTGACCCAAATGACTGAGTTTGCCTAGGGAGTCCTGGATTATGCAAAATTATTAATAGCTCCCCCTTCCAGTCTCAAAAGTGTCCTGGTTTGCATGATAAATTATATGCTACCCTAATTCTAAGTGATCTACTTTGGACTTTTTTTTTTCTTCTTACTCTGTGGATCAGGGGTCCTCAAACTTTTAAACAGGGGGCCAGTTCACTGTCTCTCAGACCATTGGAGGGCCGGACTATAGTTTAAAAAAAAAACTATGAACAAATTCCTATGCATACAGCAGTGACAAAAACACCCGGCGGGCCGGATAAATGTTTTCAGCGGGCCGCATGTGGCCCGCGAGCCGTAGTTTGAGGACCCCTGCTGTGGATCCTCAGTGGCCAAAGGGACACTTTCCAGCTTAAGGGTATTTGCCCGCCATGTGCATTCTATCTTTTTGAAATGGTTGTATTTTCTCGCTTGCATACAAATGATGGCAAAAAAAATTCAGAAGAAAAACAAACAACATAAATAAGATGAGTTACCATAAACCTAGAAATAAACATTAATATTTCGATCTATATGTCTATATGTCTACATACCTATACATACCAACTGGCCGGTCACTATGACATGCAATGACCACCAGGGGGCAGACGCAAAATGCACAGGCATGGAAACATGGAACAGACTGATGAATCTCAGAGGGAAGGGAGGAGGGAGGAGGGCAGGTAGAAAGTAACCAAAGATCTTCTATGCATACTAGAGGCCCGGTACATGGATTTGTGCACTGGTGGGGTCCCTCGGTCTGGCCTGCAGGGATCGGCCGAAACCAGCTCTCTGACAGGCTCGATCCCCAGTATGGGGCTTGCAAGAGGCGGCCAATCCAAGATTCTCTCTGATCATTGGTGTTTCTATCTCTCTCTCCCTCTCCCTTCCTCTCTGAATTCAATAAAAATATTTTTTTAAAGGAAAGCCAATGAGAGTTTTGAACAATCTGACTTTCGCAGATCCTCTTGGCTGCTGTGTGGGGAAGAGGTTAGGAAGAGGGGAGCGTGGAAGCGAAGAGAACATGAGGGAGCTATTTGGGGAGTCCAGGTGGGAGATGGTGGTAGCCTGGATTAGGGTGGAATCTGGGCTAAGTGAAGGCCAGACATGGTGAAAGTGGGCAGATATGAGATTATTTAGGCCACTGATGCTTGGATGGGTGTGGGTAGGGGTTGTGGAAGAGGTTGGTATCCTGGAAGACTCCTAGATTTGTGGGCCAGATGGATGGGAGTTGTCACCAGGATAATGAGCTGCTGAAGGAGCAGGTGATGATTAGCCTGCAAAGGGAAGATCCAGAGGAGAAGCAGCCACTATGCCCACAGCTCCGTCTGAAGCAAGCTGACTGGTCCTGCCACCAGGGCCACAGCAGTTAGACTGGGAGAACGCCTGAGCTGTGGCCGTGATATGGTCTGTATGAAAGCCTGTCTTGTGAAGGGGGCTGTGCCATAAAGAGTTGATGAGACCTCCTTCGGGGAATTTGAAAAAGAACCCAAGTGAGTGACAACGTTTAGAACTGTGGACATAAGAAAGGTCATACAAAAAGGCAGAAAGCACAAGTCATGCGTAAGCCAAACTCATAAGAAGGAAGGTAGGAGAGAAGAGAGAAGCTGGGGCAGAAGTGGCTGAAGGGCCACAGGACACTCCAGAGGGACTGATGGGCCCCTGACCCTGAGTGTGGCCAGCTGGTGAAGAGCTAGGCTTGCAAGTTGAGCAGATGTAGTTTTGGTTTCCCAGCTCTGATGCTGATAGCTGCATGACCTCAAAAAGTCACTAAACTTCTCTAAGGCTCTGTTCTGTTCCCTAAAGTATAACATAGATGCCATATATGTATTTCTTGGGCTTGTTATGAGGATTAAAGAGATCCACATGAGAATGGGAAAAGATATTTGCAACACATAAAACCTCTGGAGAACTGGTATCCAGAATAAAAAGTTGGAGGGGGCGTGGAAGGCTTATACAAATCAATAAGGAAAAGACAGCCAACCCCCCCCCAAGCAAAAGACTTGCACAAACATTTATCAAAAGAGGATATTAACATGGCAAAAACATATGAAAATAGGATCAACCTCATTAATAAATAATCAGGGAAATACAGTGAGATTCCACATGTTAACAACATAGATGAATTTTATAAACGTAATGCTGAACAAAAGTAGCAAGATAGGGATGGATGTGTGAAGTGTGAATCAGCGTATTCAAAATTTTTTAATTAAAAACAGACATTAAAACTACAGTTTAAATACTATACACATACATCAGATTGGTAAAGTTTGAAAAATCTGATAATGCTAGGTGTTCGTGAGGATGTCCTACAGTAGGACATGTACAAGCTGGTGGGAATGTAGATTAATACAGCCTCCCCTTTGTCTCAAGGGACCCCACACTCAGTTTCCCCCAGAGGCTGGTGTTTTCCTGCTTTGGTATTATCTAGTAAAATCGAGAACATGCACATCTTACAACCCAGAGATTCTGTATCTAAGAAGAACATCTCATGTTCACCAAAATATACAAGTATATCTATAATTCTATCGTTCATGGCCTCATGCTAGAAAAGATGCCAATCTTCAGTTATGGAATGGATAAGTAGATAGTAATATAGTCACACCGTGGAGTACTATGTGGCACTGAAAAAGGAACGAACTTTGCTACCATGAACAACATGAATGAATCTCAGAAACACAATGTTAAACATAAATAACAGAGCATATGATTCTATTTTAAAATTCAAAACTAGGCAAAACTAAACTATAAGCCATATAGTGGAGTTTTTACTGCATAGCATATATTGTTGAGCAAATGATAAAAGTAAAGAAGTGATTATCACACAAGTCAGAATAGTGGTTGCTTCTGGGGGAGGGGAGGATTCCGGGACTAGACGGGGATACCTGCGTAAGGAGGATTTGGCAGTACTTGGAGGTATTCTATTTCTTGATCAAGGAGGTAGTTATACAAGTGTTTGCTTTGTGATTGTTCATTATGTTGTACATTTGTTTTGAACAGTTTAATCTAAGAGTATTTTATTCCACAATTTAAACAGGTTTAAAAAAAAGAAAGCTAACACTTGTAAAATGCTTGGCGTAGTGCCTGGCCCATATTAAGAGCTCAACAGATGGCAATTTTATTTACTGTTATAACCCAGTTGTTAGAGCCACATTGTATCCTAAGCAACCTTCCAGCTTCTGGACTGAGCTTTAGTCTCCATGAGGTCTGGCTTTGAGGTAGAAATTCTGGACTCCTCTGTTTGCCGGAGTGGCCCCCTACTATACCCCCATTATTTAAGACAGTGCTTCTTAACTGATGTGTGGTGGGTTACTGCACTGCCTCAAACTGTAATATACATACAAGCATATCTATAACTTCATTGTTCATGGTCTCATGCTGGAAAAAATGCCAGTCTCCATCAATTTAGTAACTGAAAGTAGTGCCCAGTCAGCCCAGCCTGCTGCAGGACCAGGTTAGGGCTCAAAGGTGGAACCTGATGGCAAGCTGGTGCCAAAGAAATGAGAACACGTGAAAACCTGGCCTTCTGAGAGTCTGTTGGGGAGGTAAAGTCAGACCCAAACAATAGTGATGTAGAAGGGGACCAGGTGAATCCCAGGATATTTGGGGATGCCATTAAAAGCCTTCAATTAGGTAGCCCCAAAATCCAGCATTCCACAAAAAGGATGACAGCACTGACCAAAGTAATCTGAGAATGTCTCTCTTCCTGCAAGCCGTCATTATTATGAAGGTTGTTGTGTACAATAGCTAATTATAATAATGGCTAATAATTATGGGGTGCTGATCATAGCCAGGCAGTGTACTAATACTTGTCCTCATTTCCACCCCACGAGGTAGGTGCTATTATCATCTCCGTTTCAGTGGATACCCATGAGGCATGGAGGGAGTCGGTAACTTGCTGAATGTCACACAGCTGGTAAGGACTAGAGCCAGGAATAGGGATTATTCTTATTTTCTGGTTCCTGAGGGAGAGTGTAGTCCAGTGTCAGGGAGTTAGATGGAGGCAGGTTTTGCTAAGGATGAGCAAACACATCCCAATGGTGGAATGGGGAGTTTTTAAGAACAGAGATTCTCTCTCTAAGCAGGGGCAGCCGGACAGTTTATGAAATGTGCTTTTAGAAGAGAGTCCCGCATTGAGTTGCAGGTTGGACTAACTTCCTTTCGAGGTCCTTTCCAAGAATCCCAAAGGGAAGTTTGCATTTTAGTAGGGTTTCCAATAGGACGCTGGACTATGTGCTTATTTTCTTTTTAAATACGAACCTCCAAACTTGAGTGCATACCCTGATGTATAAACTATTTGAGTCCACTTTCATGTTGATGGCCACGAACTCCCTCAGAACTCTTGAGGCACAGTAAAATGATTTTCCCTATGGGGTGGTTTCCTTTTAGTCTTTCAGCTGACAGTAGTTGCAAAGAGCCTTTCTGACTGGCATGAAGTATCTTTCTATGCTTTAGAAGAAAAATAACTTGCATAAAACATTCTTCCACATTCATTTCTATAATTTCAGACCAGAGGTGCTGAGCTTTTCATACAGACTTTCCTGCCACACCTCCCAGAATGGCATGTGTAGCGTAAGGACTACATGTGCAGCATTAACAATGGTGTTTGATAGCGTTTGGGCTGTTTAGAATCTGCCCTTTAGACTGAAATGATATGTCTGGCTTTGTTTCCAGGGTTACAGAAACTTCTTTGGTCTATTTCCCGGCCTGAGCCCAGTGGAAATGCTACCACCCTGCAGGATAATGGAGGTGTTGATCCCCAGAAGGAATATTCCTGTCAAAAAAGGGCTCCTTGTGGTTAACTGGGCCCAAATTCATAATCAGAGTTTAGCAGCTGTTGTTTACAGGGAGTCTCTCTCTCTCTGTCTCTCTCTGTCTGTCTGTCTGTCTCTCTCTCTCTCTCTCTCTCTCACACACACACACGCTGTATTTCAGGGAAAAGCCACAGACTAAGTGGCCAAGCCTCTTGCACTATGTTCCTGCTCTCTGAACCCACCTTATACTAGGAAAGGAGTTCCTGGAATGTATATTTTGACCAATGGGCTGAGACCTGCTCCATCCAATCGGAGCTACTCAGCTATATCCTTATTTGCATTTTCACTGACCAGTCAGAGTGGCTCCATAATGAACGATTAGAACGTGCAATTCCCATTTGACCCTGTGATCCCACTTCTAGGAATATATCCCAAGAAACCAGAAACACCAATCAGAAAGGATTTATGCACCCCTATGTTCATAGAAGCACAATTTCCAATAGCTAAGATTTGGAAACAGCCTAAGTGCTTGTCAGCAGATGAGTGGGTTAAACAGGGGCGGGGGGTGGGGGTGTAAGAGATCAACCAAAGGACTTGTATGCATGCATATAAGCATAACCAATGGACATAAGACACTGGGGAATAGGGGAGGCTAGGGGACTGTCTAGGGCGAGGGGAAAAAATGGACACATATGTAATACCCTTTGTAATAAAAAATAAAATTGAAAAAAAAAAAGAACGTGCAATTCCGACCAGTCAGGACAGTGTTTTGGGGCCTATCAAAATGTGCAAATTTGGTTCTTCATTTGCATAAAAACGGACCAATCAGGGACCAGGATGAGCACTTGCTCTACAGAAGTGGAACCTCTCCATTGTTTGAAGGGAGCCTACTTTCAGGTTCCTCCTGAGGCTGTCTTTCCCCACTTTGCAAACTGTTCACCTGAATGAAGTCTCCTTTTCCACACTCCAGATTGGGGACTCCTGGTGATATTGGTTTGGCAGCAGCTAATTTTTGTTGACAGAGGCATAAGGTGGTGTTTGGTTGAGCCTTTGCTATTACCTGACAAAACTGACTTGGTTGTGGTTGAGTGTTTGGCCTGAGGGTGTAAAATAGACCCCAATTTTCTCCATGGGTAAGTGTAAGAGCTGAGTTGCATATAGTTGCTTTTAAGGTCTTAGAGTAATAACTGTTTTAACTAAATGTGTAGAAGCTGAGGATTGTCACATGTGCAACTTGGGTGTGGGACCCCTGCAAGCCTGGGTTATAGTCCTAGCTGTGGTTTTAATAGTTATATGACCTTGGGCAACTTATTTAAACCTCTGGCCTTGATTTCTTCATTTGTAAAATGGAATAATTTCTGCCATTCAGTACCATTACAGGGATGAATGATAATTTACATCAAGTACCTGGCCCATAGTTGGGATTCCATACATGTTCAGTGACTTTAAGAAATCTTTCAGGCCTTATTCATGTGTTTCATGATTCCATTGTAAGGAAAGCCCAGAGGCACTTATAACACACTTCTGCTTATACTGCTTTCCTTGGGAATGAAATACTGTGCACGAATGTGTTACCTCCTTAAGAGTATTAGTGTGTATATATCCACTGGGATGCTTTTGCAAGTAGCAAAACCCCCAACTCAAAGTAGCATAAAAATAAAATGAATTTATTGGTTCATGTAACTGAGAAGTCCCATGATAAAGTTCGCTTGGCCCAGCAGCTCCAAGATGGATGGAAAGGCCTGGTTTCTTCTCTGCTACCCTTGTTATCAGCTTTATTCCAAGTCTGCGTTCTTTGTAGCTGCAAGATGGTTGTCAGCAGAAGTGTGGGTCCATCTGTTAGAACTGAAGTTACTCAGTGTGATGGAAAACCCATTGTAACAGTGGCTATAAGATAATAGAAGTATTCTTCTCCCCTCGGTAGGAGAAATGCAGCGATAGGCAGCCTAGGGCTGGTATGGTGGCTCCATCATGTCCTGGGCCCAGATTCTAACCTGACGCTGCGCATATTAGGGCACGACTCCCTTTCTCAAGGTCACCTCCAGGTCCAAAATGACTGCTGGAGCTCCAACCATTACATCTGCTTTCTAGGCCAGAGGAAGGAAGACGAGGTGACTCTTTGCAAATACCACACAGCGCTGTTGCTTTCATCGCACTGGCTCGAACTTAGTCATGTAGGGTGGGAAAGAGAGACTGGGAAATAGAATCTCTTGTTGGACTCAAATCCTCCCCATTGGGAATTGAATCACGCCTATTCCCAAGAAGAAAGGGAGAATGAATACTTGAAGGCAAGCAGCAGTTGTTGCCACTCGGGGCCACATGCTTCTTTATTCAGGCCCAGTGGACACAGAATATCTTTTTTGGGAGCTTCCGTGGAAGGGAACAAATGTTTTCTTCAGGGAAAACCCCAGAAAACACACCTCATGTCCCTTTGGCTCAAACTGGGACTTCTGCCCATCCTTTCATAGTTCACTGGTGTGTGTGTGTGTGTGTGTGTGTGTGTGTGTGTGTGTGTGTGTGTGTGAGTGATGGTCAGTGCTGATTGGCTGGAGCACATGAGAGCTCTGTCCATGGATCAAGGGTGGGGCTAGTTCCCCAGCCACATCCCTGGGACACGAAAGGACCCATTAGGGAAAGGGAAGGGACCTTAGTACAAAGTTTTCCTCCACTCTGCCACTCCCTGCAGCCTTCTGTTCATGATGCTAAACAATTCTAGGACTTTTAACCTCTTGTATTTTAGGTCCCTTATTTATCTTTATAGATCTTTTCATGCTGGGCACAATAATAAACAGGTAAACCTCTAAATCTCTCTAAGCTTCAGTTTACCCATCTATAAATGATGAGGATCATGGTATCTACCTTTCTCCAAGATCAACTGAGATGATACACGTATGCTTGGCACACAGTGGGCACTGAATAAAGGTGAAATAATAGCCACGCTTCCTGATTCTCAGGCCCAGCTCTCCTATTTGTGTTTTTCTCTCTCGTGCTCGTTTCTTTCCCTGAAGCCTTAGGAGCCGCTCTGCTGTGCTCCAGCTTCTGTTTCTGTAGTTTGCTTGTTTCTCCTTCGGAATTCTTTTCAAGAAATGTCCCTGTGCCTATTTCTGACTTCTCTAATTTGCCAAGGTAACTTTCTGTACCCGAAGGAATGAAAATAAGGAAAAGTGATTCAGGTGGGCAGAGAGGAGAAAAGAAGCTGTGAGGAGCGGGTGGAGGGAAGGCTGGTATGGTCCCATGTCGTGGTCCCGCCCTCTATCCCCCACTGCTTCAGCCTCACCCCTTCCTAACCAGCCCAACCAGAGGTCGACTTCTTGCTAGGTGGCTGAGTTACTTAGAAAAGGAAGAAGATTATGCTCGATTTGTTCATGTGAGTTTAGATAAGAAACACATCCTCAGTCATTAGGTCCTAAATTGGTCTCCATACTGCTTAGAGTGGAGCATGTGCGTTTATTCAGTTTAGAAATTCCAAGGATGGGCTCTCCCTCTTGAACTGAGAAAGCCTCCTCCAGCTGAATCTCAGATGATTTGTCCTCACCCTCTTACCTCCTTCCAGCCTTCTCTTCTGGCTTCTGCAAGGCCAATGGGGCTGGGAGGATTTGCACCCATTTTCCCATGCAAACAGGTGCTAGTGAAATCCCACCCTTGCACGTAGTGGAGGACAGCAGCGTTCCCGGAGTGCTGCTTGCAGTTCAGTCTTAATTATCAGGGAGGGGTAATAGCTCACATCAATGGCCAGTCACTGTAAGCACTTTGCAGGCACAGTGATAGTAATCGCTAACAGTTAATAGGGTGTTTACTATGTGCAAAGTGAAGTTTAAATTGTTTTCTATATATTAATTTATGCTATTCCCTAGTACTCCTCTGAAGTAGTAACTACCAGCATCCTCATTTTACAGATGGGGACCTGGGCTCAGAAAGGTTCGACAACTTGCTCAGGGTCATTCAGCTAGTGTCAAAGCCTGAATTAAAACTAAGATTGTTTGGCTATGTGTTCATAGCTAGTGCCTCCCCACGAGGAGGTTTTAATATTAGTATCATACCCATTTTACAGATAAGGAAACTGAGGCATAGAGAGAGGAAGTAGTCCTGGATTCAGATGTGAACATGAGACTCCAAAGCCTGGGTCCTACCTGGTATGTCATGCTACCTCCTCCGGGGACATGTGAGAACATCTTCCGACCCAACACTTCACGCAGGAGGAGGCTGAGGACCGCATGTGACTATGGAACTCCTTTGGGGGCAATTAGTAGTGTGGCACAGGATGCAAACCCAGCAGTCCTGGTAGTGCTTCTGGGGCCTGGAGGGGAGTGAGGAAGGCAGGCCCTGTGATTGTCAAATCACATCTCTGGCACCAGGAACAGAATTCACTTGTGCTTTTACTGCTTTCTGATCTCTTCTTTTCACCTGGGGCTGTTGGTCAGGGTGTCCTGGGACCCGCAGTGGCCTCTGAAGCATCAGATATTGCACTCATAGCTCCACCAGTTACATAAGGGAACTAGCAAGGGAAGACATCATTTAAGATGTGATGATTGATTTATACCATGACTTGTTTCATAAAGGATTTATGACAGTGTAAAGAAATGCCTCCCACTCTGGGAGACAGCATCAGTTAGGCTCTCTTAGGCTCCTAGAAATCCCAGGGACCTCGACGGATCCCATCATCTTCCTGCACCTGCATTTTTTTTACCTTAATTTTTTTAAATCCTCACCCGAGGATATTTTTCCATTGATTTCTTAGAGAGAGTGGAAGAGAAAGGGAAAGACAGAGAGAAATATTGATGTGAGAGAAACACATTGATTGGTTGCCTCCTGCACACGCTCTGACCAGGACCTGGGCCGGGGAGAATCCCACAACCAAGGTACATGCCCTTGACTGGAATTGAACCCGGGACCCTTCAGTCTGTAGGTGGATATTCTATTCACTGAGCCAAACCAGCTGGGGCCGTTTCTTTACCTTTATGTTGGAAATGATGTCTTCCTGGTAGAACTGCGCGGGTACTAATGACAGTTCCTGTGAAGTTCCCAGCACAAGCCTGGCACCAGTAAGTGCTCGGTGGGTGCTGCTGATGATGGTGAATGTTACCAGGCAGACAACAATGCAGCCTAAGAAGAACAAGGGCAGGGTCATACAACGGAGCCAGGAGCCAGATTGAGGCCCGTACAAAAACGCCCACCACGACGTCGTCCTGGCTCTCCGGGCTGGTGTGAAAACAGGAACCTGATGAGTGAATCGTCCATGATGCTCACCAGGAACGCAGTGCTCAGGAGAGGCAACCTTCCAGGCCAAGGGGGGAAGAAGGATCTTTCTAGAATCCTTCTGAGGAGGACACTGCAGGGCTCTACACAGTGTGCTCAGCAACTACTTTAGTGTAAACACAGTGACAAGGCCACTGTCCGTCCCTTACTGGAGACGAGGCCTCAGCATAATCCATTAGAAAGCATTGCGCTGAGAGGCATGTGATGGGGTCCAGGAACAGTGCTCTCCACTGTTTTAACTTAACTGGGGGCGTGAGAGCTGATGGTTATGAGCATAATAGGGACCCTCAGGACCTCTGGGCCCTCTGCATGTATTACCTCATTTAAATCGTATAACGACGACTTGAGATTGGTAATATGACCATCCATCCCCATTTTGCAGATAAGTAAACCAAGGCCCAGAAAATAGGCCCAGCGCCACTGAGCTCATGATCCCTGGTCAGGCTTCCCACCCAGGCAGGCAGGCTCCAGACCTGGGACCACTCCTCTCCCCCTACCATCATTCCGGGAGACTCGTTGGACTCAGCGTCCTTCTGGTCGTCCCTGGCAGCTGAGCCTTTGACAAATCTTCAGCATCAGTGAGTTCAAGGAGATGCGTATGTAAATGCTGACGGGCAGCTGCTGTTTGGGGCTGGTTAGTGCGGAGCGGTGTGCTTTCCCTGTCAGCCGAGAGGGCACAGGACCGACACATCCTTGCTCATGAGCTTGAACCAAATGACCTCCGCTCAGAAAAAGGGAGATCAAACAGGGGAGCAGCGCCAAGCCCACCTTAAGGAAGGAATCTGCAATCTACTCTAATGCACAGACAAATGGATGATTGAGGACTCAACGTTTTCTGTGTATTATGGCTGCAATAATTTTAGTATGAAAACATGTCAAGGCAGTTAAGTTACTGTTTCGGCTATTTTGACAAATGAATATATGGTACCACAGGATACTCAGTGCACACTCCTTCTATTGTGTTTTTTGCTTACGTATTGGACCCCTAAACAATCTGGCAGGAAGCCTTCCCAAAGCTCCCCCACCTGTCACCACCATCACAGTGCAATATTCTAGGAAGGCCAAATAGAGTGCTGTGCTGTTTCTGCGTGGTGACATGTGGTCATAATTGTAACGGAAGCAGGGCTCTAAGTGGTGCAGGCTTTGGGCTCTTCCTCCTCTTGTATATCCATTGTAATTGACAGAGTGCCGTGTCCCCTTCTGTGAGAGCTGGGCCCCTAGGATTTCCCGAGACTGTCTGAGGTTTGGTGGTTTCCTGTTCAGCCCTCCATCCAGCTTGTCAGGTCCTGTGGTGATTGCTCCTACCCTACCTGCATCACCCCCTGCCATACAGGACCCACTTGTCCTCAAAGTGTGGTCCAGTTGGAGGAATTAGAATACAACATAGCACAGGCAAATGTCCTGTCCCTTATTAGGATCGTGGGCCATGTTCCCTGAAGGCTCTGTCGTGCCGTTATCTTCTTGGATTTGCTCTTACCCAGAAGCTGCTGTTTGCCCAGCTAACTGCCTCCTCCAATCCCCAAATTCCAGTTACTTCCTTGCAGAGCAGAATTTAGCTCATGCTTCCTTTTCCCCTTTACTTCCCAGGCCACGGCCAGAGCTTGCTTATCTCATCCATGAAGTCTCAACCAGGCTCACATGGTGTGTTTCTTCACTGTAAGGGACTTTATGTCCTAATGTGTGAAAGTGGCTACAGTCATAGTTTTAAACAGCATTTCCTCCCTGCTACATCAGATGTGTCAGAGCTTACAATATAGTTGGGAATTAAATCTTTATAATGTAAAGACAAAATAATGATATAATAAAAGTGACCAGAAATAAGCTGTGAAGCCATGAAAAGACCTGGAGAAAACTTAAATGTGTATTACCCAATGAAAGAAGCCAATCTGAAAAGGCTACATACTCTATGATTCCTACTCTGACATCTTGGAAAAGACAAAACTATGGAGATCAGGGATTGGGGGGAATGGAGGAATAGGTAGAGCACAGAGGATTTTCCAGTCAGTGAAACGCGTCTGTATGATACTATAATGGTGGATACACGTCATTATGCATTTGTCCAAACTCATAGAATGAACACTAACAAGAGTGGATGTAAGGAAATGTCAACGGTGGGCTTTGAGTAATAATCATGTCTCCATGTGGATTCATCTATTGTAATGAGTGTGCCACTCCGGTGGGCAATGTTGAGAAAGGGGGAGGGGCTGTGTCTGTGAGGGCAGCAGAGGACTATGGGAAATCTCTATACTGTCTGCTCAATTTTGCTGTAAACCTAAAACTGCTGTTATTAAAATAGTCTATTTTTTAAAAAAGACTCCAAATAGGAGACTAAGTAAGTAATGGTGGTCCCCCAGGTAAGGGAGAAGACGAGAGGATGGCTATTGGCTGGGGTGGCCCCAGTAGGCTTTCGGGGAGAAAGTAGAAGTTGGATTGAGGTTGAGGGATGATGGGATTTGATGTGTGGGGAGTGAGGAGGTGGTGTCACAGGGAGAAGGAGTAGCCTGAGCAAAGGCACAGAGGTGGCCTGGCGTGGGACCCACAGGGCTGAGGGGTGAGCTGGGTCCGGCTGGCAAGAAGAGCAGGTTTCCTCAGCAGGTGAGAAGGGAAAGCAGAGAGCTGCGTGGAGCCGCTGACCGTGGTTCTCTGGTAGCAGTTCTGAAGTGAACGCCTTGATTGTGGTTTCCTGATAAGAGACACTCAACGTTGTAAACTGCTAGGGAGCAGCTCTGTAATTCAGTCTGTTTTCTTACAACATGTGTTTGTTTATTACAGAGAGCTGTGATGACTTGAGGGTGTCATGTCAACCTTGTCTCATGTACCAGCTGAACTCAGTGACACGAGCATCCTGACAGATGGGGTGTTATTACTGAACCACCAGGGAGGGTGCCCGGGGCTGCCTGTGCTTCGTGTGCATTGAGGACCCACTTGACCCGAGTGAAGGCAGCAAAAACACCTCGCATTGGAACCCCATGCCTGTTACTCCAGTGGTTCTCAAACTTCAGAGTCACTGTCTGAGTCACTGGTGGGGTGGAGGAGGGGGGTTAAAAACACAGAAGGCCATGCCCCACCCCCAGAGTTTCGGATTCAGCAGGTCTGGGGCATGGCCGGAGATTCTGCATTTCTAGCAAGTCCCTTGGTGATGCTGATGCTACTGGCTGGGAGATCACACTTTGACAACACAAGTCTACTCCTGAGCCCCGTCGTTAACACAAAATTCACCCTCTCCTCTTCTGCTTCTGTGAAGGTGTGGCCTAAGGCACTTCAGTTTCAGAATGGAAGCCAAAAGATGGAAACAACCGAAGTATCCATGAACAGATGAATGGCTAGGTAAAATGTGATATAAATACATATATTCATCTGTCATCCCAATGTCCATCAACTGATGAGAAGATATATAAAATGTGGTAGATCCATATGATGGAATATTATTCAGCCATAAAAAGGGATGAAATGCTGATACCTGTTACAACGTGGATGAATCTTGAAAACATTATATTAAACGAAAGAAGTCAGTTACGTAAAGCCACGTGTTGCATGATTTCATTTATGAAATGTCTGGAATAGTCCAGTTCATGGTGACAGGAAGCAGATTGGTGGTTGCTGGAAGCCGGGTAGGAAGGAACGAGGAGTGACTGCTTATTGGGTTTCTGTTTGGAATGAACTTCTAAGCCTGGACAGTGGTGATAGCTGCCCAACATTGTGAACCTACTTAGTGGGTACCACTGAATTATACACCTTGAAATGATTAAAATGGTCAATATTATGTACATCTACCATAATAATAAATTAAAAGAGTTACTGGAGTGCTGTTCTAACTCAGATTGTGGGAGCCAGTTGAAAAGTTTACAGGATTAAGATTGGAAATGCCAAGGGCCTAATACCAGTGGGTCTTAGCCTTATGGAATGGGGAAAAAAATCACCTGGGGACTTTTTGTATGATAGCCTTGTCTTAGCCACACGGGAGAACAATTAAATGGAAATCTCTGGAGGTGAGGCCTTGGCATCAGACGTTTTAAAATCCAGCCCCAGATGACTCTAATGTACAACGAGGATTGAGGACACTGGCCTAAAATCTTGAGGTGCAAATGGACTCAGACCTTTGTGCAAACTGACTTGGACCATCATAGACAATGAACCTCCCATCTTCTCCCAAATTTGCTTGGATGTAGAGAGTAGAATGAAGAGACTTTGGAATCAGTTTGAATATCATCTCCACTGCCATCTAGCTGTGTGACCGTGAGCAAACCATAACCTCTCTGAGCATTGTTTTTGTCAACGGAGAGTAGGAGTCTGTGTTCTCCTCTGGAAAGAATACTGTTTCATAGCAGTTTTGTAGGAAACAAGTCAGTTTCCTAGTTCTAGCAGTGTCAGGCGCTGTTTTGTCATCATGCATCTCTGCCTGTCCTTCTAGACCAGGGGTGGGCAAACTTTTTGACTCGAGGGCCACAATGGGTTCTTAAACTGGACCGGAGGGCCGGAACAAAAGCATGGATGGAGTGTTTGTGTGAACTAATATAAATTCAAAGTAAACATCATTACGTAAAAGGGTATAGTCTTTTTTTTTTTTTTAAGTTTTATTCATTTCAAACGGGCCGGATCCGGCCCGCGGGCCATAGTTTGCCCACAGCTGTTCTACACTGAGAGGGAGACACAGTGCCATATCCTCTATAATAAAAGGCCAATATGCAAATTGTCCCCTCTACCTTAGCGTTCGACCAGGGGGCAGGCCACCTGGCCAACCGCCCATGGCCCCTCCCCCTGGCGGGCCCAGCCAGACCCCACCTGTGCACAAATTCGTGCACCAGGCCTTTAGTTTATGTGAAAACCCTAACCCTGTAGTATCTTGTATCATGAATTCAGTTTTATCCCCACACCTGAGAGGAGGGGCATGTGTAGGTTGGGAATGAGTGATCATGCCCCCTGAATCTGTAATCTGGAAGCGGAGGAGACTGTGAGCCTGATAGAAATCTTTTTGCCCTCATGTTCAGACTTCCTTTTGTGTATCAAGCTTTATAACGATGTCAATATACTTAAAGATAAAAACAGGTAAAATTTACGCACAAATTCCTGACACTAAATAAAATTATTTGGATATTTTCATGTTTCTTATCTGTAGGTAAAATAGATAATATATTTTTATTCAACCACAATTATGACATAGATACAATTTTATATTCTGCTTGTTTTTACTTAGTACTTTGTCATGTTTTTATAGTTCTTCATTATTGATATTTTAATGGCTTCACAATATTTCAGTGAGTTGCCTTATAATTTAATATTCCTCTGTTTGTAAGCTTTTTGGTTGCTTCCAAGTTTTCAGTATTAGTAATTGTGCTCAGTGAAAATATTTCTTCATATAACTTTTAACTTCCTTTGGCTTATTTTCTTAAAATAAAATTCCCATATCTTACTGGATCAGGGGTCTAAACATTTTAAGGGTCTTTAATGTACTATCGCATTGCTATTGGCAGGGTGTGGGTATTATTGTTTTCAATAACATCCCAGCATTGAATTTCATCATTTGAAAAGGTTTACAAATTGTACAACTATAATCTAAATTTAATAAAAGCTAATAAGCTACTGTGTCCAACATTTTGGCATGCATAACATTCCTTCTCCAGTTCCTTTTCTGGTGGCATCCCAATATTTTGTAAGTTGCTGGGGAGGGAGGCAGTTTACAAACATTGCACATTGTAGAAAATCAATGATTATTTTTTGAAGCAATGAATATAGTAGGTAACCCCTCTTCCTAATATTTCTTCAGGTTTCTAGTAGCAGGGCTTTTTAAAACACACACACACACAACAATAACACTATATTACACTTAGGTTGGTAGCCTCAGAGCTTTGTTTGCTGGAAAAAGCTCAAAAATTTTCACTTGGTGGGAAGTAGATCTCCCCACAGCACGAAGGTATAGCAGCTAAACCGTTGCTCTTTCCTCCAGCCTCTCTTTGCACTCCCATCTCTTTTCCTATTTTCTCTGGAAGAGCCAGCTCAACCTGAATCAAAGAAAAGCAATCTGTAGAGTGCATGGGAGGAAAATGAGCACAGATATGCCCTTCCTAAGTTCTGGAGCTTAGTTTGCACTCATTTAAGCAGATGGTAGTGTTTGTGCATTGGTACCCATTCATCGGGACAGTTCAGTTCATGGTGATGGAAAGCGGCTGTGGATTCAGCAATGCTTTTAACTACCTATGTATTTTATTAATTTCAAGAGTGTCTACATACATTTAAAAATAATAGTAAAGAACATGCAGGAGACCAGTTTATCCAGCTATGTGCAATGTCAATGTGCATTTGCATTCTTGAGTTCTTTGTGTCCTCAGCACAAAGTTGGGAAATGCTGCCTGAGGTTAGGCCAGTACCTTAATATTATAACTAAGAGGTGCTTAGCTAGTTAAGATGACTAGGGAAGTGCTTGTCATTGTCCCTGGGACTTAACTAGTACTTAATACTGTAACCTGTTCCCTGTTAGGCCTAGGCACGCCTTAATTTTTGAAGTTAGCTCATTTAAAAGTTCACTTCCTGCCCGTCCACTTTCTTCTCATCAGTGACAGCAACAAACAATGGCATTGCTTAAATGTCTTGCTGCCTGAAATAACATCTTCTTCCAATTAAAAAGGAACAAAGGCTGCACCTCTTTTCTGTTCCCTTTGTTGGCTGTAACATCTTGACATCTTCTTCTGGCTCCAGTTTTGTCTGAGACTTACCTGACCTCTCGAAACAGTATGTCGTGTGTTTCTGTTGGGAAGGGATTGCTTGTGGCTATGGCTTTCAAAGGAAATGTATGCTGGTGGCTTGCAGAGAGTTGACATATATCTAAGGGTCCCATTGGCAGAGGGCAGCAGGGCCCCAGGGATTTGCACCATCTCCTAGGAGCGCGTGTACCCTGGGGTGCCTGGGTGGTGGCAGGGATGTGTACCCCACTTCGTTGCACCCTTTCCCCTTCCCAGTTTCCTACAAAGACACTCTGACTGTCGTTTACTCCAGCTTCAATCTTCAGCATTCAACTTAGCACACATCACGTCAGAGATTCTTAAACTCAAGGGAACAGAGAGGTCATATAGCACTGGTCTCCAAGCCTGGCTTTTCATCAGAGTCTCTTGGGGAACTTTTGTAAAATGTTCTTGCCCCCCATACGAGTTCTGATTCATTACGACTGTGTGTGGACATGAAACCTGCATTTTTGTTTTGTTTTGCATGTTTTTAACTCACTAGATCACTGGTTTGTTATAAAAGGTTGTAACTCAGGAGCCAGATGGGAGGGATGCACAGGGCAAGGTGTGTGGGTAGGGGTGTGGGAGCTCCAGGTCTGCTACCCTCCCAGCCTCTGCACCTGTTCACTAACCCAGAAGCTCCGAAGCCTGCATTTTTTTAAAAAACTCTCCTTGTGCTTTTAAAGTGTCAGGACCACGAACCTAACTGGACTCTCAGGGCAAGACTCCCTTGAATATCATCTCTGGCAGGTGGCCATGTCACTGGCATTGAATACCTCCAGCCATGGGGCACTCACTACTTTTACAAATGGCCTGAGTTAAAACAGACCTTTTCCACCACAAGTTTCTACCTGTCGGTCTTAATTATGCCTTTTAGAGCAGCACGGTGAAAAGCTATTCCTACTTTTCCCTCAAACACTTGAAGACAACTACTGCTTCCTTCTCAGGACCTCTCAGAGTCCCGTTTCTGGGCTCTCAGTCCTGGTCCTCCTCTGAATATGATTGAAGTTTTATAGTGAGTGTAGTTATATCTTTTAGATGATCTCTTTGAGAACTTTATGGAGTGGCTGTCATCCCAGTGTTAGAGATGACGGAGGGCCGGTAGGTTTAAGTGACCTGCCCTGGTTCCCACAGCTAATAAGTCGCTAAATTGCAATTTGGACAATCTGTCTAACTCCAAATTCTGCACTCTTAACTCACATTATGCACCGGATTTTTATTTTTATTTTATTTTATTGAGCATCTACTTATTTGTTAAATGCAAATAAGTAGATGCTAAATAAGGAGTATTAAAATGAAGTGTATGAAAGAATAGCCCCTCCGACTTCTCCTCCCAGAGGCAGCCACTGTCAGATTTGCAAAGCACCCCACTGAGAGCTGGAGGTTCTGTTTGGAGCAGCAGAGAACTTTGCCTCCTTTGCTGGGGCCCCATCTGCAGTGAGTGGCCCTCAGACTCATGGGAGCTGCTGGCAAGGCCTAGGTCTCTTTGCTCACTCTGATTTGTAGGCAAGTAAACCCTTCATTTTTTACTTAATTATTTTTAGTTAATTACTTTCATTAATTGTTTTAATAAACTAGTATTGATTCAGGTTCTACTCACTTTGTATCCTTGCAAATGGGTTTTTGGGTCTTAAAAGAAACCCATTATTTTTCCTGTTGGTTGTAACCAATCATTTCACCTTACATAGATCTTTTAGCCTCCCAATTTGATCACCCATTAAATTAGTTAGGTCAATGTCATTCTCATATGTTAATATACATGATGTCTCTCTTTGTCCAAATCATTGGTAAAAATTTTTGTTGATGGTGGGACCAAAGACAGAGTTTTTGAATACCTGTGGGGGAATTAATGAATGAATACTCTTGGATATAGTTACTCAACCAAATGTGAACACACCTAACAGTATTACCATGCAGTCTTATCTATAAGGACATGAGAAATTTGGTCAAATGCCTTTCTGTCTACAACATTTTCCTAATTAATCGAGTAAGCTTATCCCAAAAAGGGAGTGTTTAATTTTACTCTTTAGCAAACCTTCTGTGAGCTCCTAGTTATCATCACCTTTCCCCTTTATGGGTCACAGACACCTCTTTTATAATGTATTCTAGATTTTTCCAGTGGATTGATATCCGCTCACATTTTTGTGGGGCTCTGAGCGACTCAGAAAGGGCTGGGTCCAGGCTGGGCTGTGCTGCAGTGGAGCCTGGAGTGGCAGGCAAGGCCAGGGCCAGGGGGTGGGGAGTGAAGGCTGCTTCGGTGGTGAGTTAAGTGCAGAGGTGTCAGGGCTGGTTCGTTAGAAGAGAGAGTTGACTAGAAGCGTCTGCCCTCAGGCTGCAACAGGGACAGGGAAAGATCAAGAATGGAACAAAGGCAGATTTGGGAGTAAACCACTGGGCCGGGAAAGGCTGGAGGCTGGTGTTTGAAACCAGAAACCAAGAAAGCAGAGGGTCAGGGAGGTGAAGCTGATGCCAGACAAGAGTGAGGACTGGTCTTGGAGAAGTGAGCTAGCTGCCTCATTGGGCCCTGTAATGGGACAACTTCATTCCCTGTCTCAGCAAATGACACTACCCATTGTCCAAACCAGATATCCGAGTGTCCTCCTACAATCCTTCTGCTCCCTCAGCCTCCCACAGTGTACCAAGCCTTGCCATGTGGCTTCAAGGTTGGTGGCCAAGAGCAAGGGATGATGATAAAGGGGGTAAATGTTGGAGTGGGGAGGACCTGCAACTCCAGTCCATCGGAATAGATGACCTAGGCAATGGGAAACAGGACTAGGAAGTCTTATTTGTCTTCTTAGGGTTTTCTATATGGAAGAATTGGGTGAATGGGTGAATATCTATAGTAGGCTCATGGGAGACAGTTTGTTTAACTTAATTTTATAGACAGACCTGATCTGGTGTAAGATATAATCGGCCTGTCAGCAGCATGTTTGTACTGGTAGTTATTCTTATCCTGATGGCTTTTAACGATTTTGGGGGCTGGCAGGAACTGGGGTAAATGTAGCAGAACAAATGGGTGTTAGAGGGAAAATTTAACTGTAAGGAGCAGTGATCACTTGGTGATGGTGGCAGCAGAGCACAGAGGAAAAGTGTTCTTTAAACTTCGGCTTTACAAAAATTGGTGTATAAACTGGTGTACATTAATGAAGCAACCCAGGTGGGAACATTTATAAAAATAAACGCCTTTTGGATGCACATACGGGCAGTTGTAGCCACTGTGGGTTTCTTGTGGGTCTGATGGAAAGGAGGTACGTTAGTTAATGAATCAATGTGATAACAGCGAAAGGTTCTGCCTTGGGAGCCCAGGATAACACCGGTTACACCCATAACCTCGCTACTGGGTTCAGTTACTGAACCAGTGGCAGAAACTGAATGAAGAGTTGACCCAGGAACCCTCCTTGAATATGTCTATTTTATTTGACATCTCCTTCTAGAACTGCTAGAAATTCCAACTTACAAAATGGAGTGGTGGGTGCAAACTCAGTGGTAAGTCGTAAGACATGGCTATCACATCTGGGTGTTGGGGGTTAGATAGAAAGTTTGCTCTGTGGTTGCCAAAATGGCCATGGTCTGTGCCTTTTGCTGCTGCTTTCTACTGAGAGATGCAAAGACAACAAGGCTGAGCTGTGGCAAAGTTCCGGACATTCGTGCCCTTGTACCTGTTGCCTTGAATGGGACCAGGTAGTTCCGTGAGCCAGAACAGAAAGCCCGTGGTTCTGGACGCCCCAGATGCTGTTGTGTATTGATGTTGAATCAGTAGGTTTGGTGCTTCGTTTTAGTCTCTCAGGCTCTGGAAATGCTTGAGCTTGTCCTGATCCATGCATGGCATAATGGAGTGCCTGATCCCATCCCCCCAGAGGGGATCAACAGGAGCCAAATATGACCTGATGGCCAAGTCCTCCTTTCCCCCCAGATGGTCTATATCTGACCTGTCCACTGTGGTAGTCAGTAGCTACATGCGAGTGTTTATAGTAAATTAATGAATCAAAATAAGAAATTCAGTTGCTTAGTTACACTAGCCACGTTTCAATTGTTCAGTAACCACAAGTAGCCAGTGTAAAGAGTATTGAACAGTACTCATTACAGAGCGTTTCCATCACTGAAGCAAGTTCTGTTGAACAACACTGGTCAGATTTCTTTGAAGGAGAATGATCTGAGATGTCGGGCTCCTGCAATCTCACTATGCTGGTGGTTTTTAGACCAGGTAAGGATGGAAGAAGTTCAGTTGTGATGATGAAGCCTCCCCCACCTACCCCATCCCAGGAAAGGTTGCTATGCAACATAACAGAGGTAACTCATGTTTTCAGGTCTTCAAAGATCCAGTGGAGGACTCCTGAAAGGTGTAAATTTTTGATAGCTGCTTTTTTGTGAGAGATCCTCAAAATATAAACACTAATGACCTGGAGTTGAAGGGGGAAGGTGTGTTGGGGATGATGTTGATCCATCTAGATGTCATGCTTGAAGTTGGTAGGACTCAGAAATTTGACTTCCACCAGTTTGAGTTTGTTTTTAAAGGACTTCTACAATTTTGTCTTTAACCTGTAAGGCAGAGCCTTCTGGACAAGGAGTGAAAAATTAACATATACTTGAAACTTTTCCCCTGAAAGATCATGCACTACTCTGTCCTAGATGATAGTTCTATCTCATATTGTAGGCTTCGGCAAATACTCTTTGACAAGTAATTTGTTCTGTATAACAATGAAAGATGGTTCTTACTTTAATAAAATTTGAAATATATGATACCAATCTCATAAACTCTAATTCACAAACCCAGGGATTATGAGAGGCACTTGAAAAAATGGCATTAAGATTACCCTTTATCTCAGTGGTAGGCAGAATAATCCCTCCCAAAGATGTTTATGTCCTGCCTCCCAGAATGTGTGAATATGTTACTTTATGTGGGGAAGCGACTTTGTAGATGTGATTATGCTAAGGAACTTGAGATGGGGAGATTATCTTGGGTTATCTGGGTGAGCCCAGTTTAGTCACATGAGCTATCCAAAATAGAGAACCTTTCCCAGTTGTGGTCACATAAAGAAATGTGACCAATACAAGGAGAGTCTGAGAGATGTAACATGTCTGGATTTGGAGGAAGGGGCCATGAGCCAAGGAAAGCAAGCAGCCTCCAGAAGCTGGAAAAAATACGGAAGTAGGGGAAAATTCAGCCCTGCGCACACTTCATTTTATACTTCTGACCTACAGAGCTCTAAGATAATAATTTTGTGTTGTTGAACCTGCTGTGTCTGTGATCATTGTTAACAGCAGAAATAGGAAACAGATTTACTTCTTAAAGAGTGGAGGATTACCAAATCACTTATTTTGAAGAAATATATAACTGCTAAGAGGATGGAATATTCATGTTCACTAATCAGTACATTTTGAGCTTGTAGACGATTCTGTATGAAACCAAATTATAATAAAACTGTTGCTTGGCGAGCATAGAAAGCTTCCTTGGTGATTAGGCTGAGTTCAGAAGGCTATTATGTCTGTGTCTACCCCTTCCTTATCTGGGTAGGTGTCAGGCCTCTGAAAGTGTAATCCGGTAGAGAACTTGTCTGCCAAAAACTGGCCTTGTGAATTGGGCAGCAGCCATGCATGACTGGCATTGAAGGCCTTCTAAGCCTTAGCAACCTGGTTTTATTTGTTCACAAAGAGGACCGAAGAAGATGGGTGGAAAATAAATAATTGTGAAACACTTGATCTTGAAGATCTGTGCCCTCAGGGTACACCAGGGTCGGGCTGGTGGGAAAGCCTGTCATGGGCAAAGAAATCAGGATCACAGCTTCTGAGGACAGAACATGTTCTCAACTGAGGGTGTATCCCAGAGAGGAGAATTGTCACCTGGGTTTGCAGTTACAGCTGCTTTTCGGTGGGCAGGGTGGGTGTGAGCTTCCTGGATGGGTGCCAGGGGCTGCCTAGCCTCGGAGGGGCACATCTTCAAGGCCAATGCTAGGCACTGTGGGGGACCTGACATTTCTGACAGCCCCATAGTTGGAGTGTTTTCTCATCTTGGGTTTTCTGGCACTCTGCCCTTACTCTGTGATTTTCAGAGATTACAGTGTGATTCCTCAATTACCTCTGCAAGGTCTTCCTGTTCCCAGGCTGTACTAGTAATTCCTGGGCCTGGAGTCCTGCACTCATTTAGAGCGACTCGGGCTCCCTCACTCTCTCTCCATCCATCTTCAGCTTCTGTTTCCTCTCAGTCACCTGTGTTCTGCTTTCCTGGTGTCAAGGACAGAAGTAAAACCACAGTTGGGCAGTGCCACCACCTGCCCCACTCCACTCCACGCCATCGCCCTTTTCGTTCATCGATTCACTCCAAACACAGTTTTACCAGGTCTGTTTTGTCGTTGTTAATCCTCACCTGGGGATATTTTTTCCCATTGCCTTTTAGAGAGTGTGAAAAGGAGGGAAGGAGGGAGGAGAGACAGAGAGAGAGAGAGAGAGAGAGAGAGAGAGAGAGAGAGAGAAAGAAACATCGATGTGAGAGAGTCACATCTGCTGATCGCTTCCTGCACGTGCCCCGACCGGGGACAGGGAACAAGCCCACCCCCAAGCATGTGCCCTTCAGTTTGTGAGCCGACACTCTAACCACTGAGAACACCGGCCAGGACTGCACGTCTGTTTTTGCCCTCTGAGTATTACAGGCCTGAGGTCGGAGCTGTCACAGCACCACAGCCTCTGCTGTAACGCCCTGTCTTTCTGGCATGCTCTTCACTCTACCTTCTCACTGAAATGTTCCCTGTGCTGACATTGCAGAGGTTTCAGGTACCTCCTCGATATTCACTTGGATTCTGCCTTATTATATTTTCAGAACTTCATTTCTTTAGAGGTTTCTACATTGGATTGGAGAGGGAGCAGGCCGGGCTGAGGGATGCCCCCCCACCCCCCCGTGCATGAATTTCGTGCACTGGGCCTCTAGTTATAAAATATTTAGGCAGTGTTCAAATGTCCCCAATTATCTCATGATTTCTTTTTATTCTTGGCTTGCTCAAATCAGGATCCAAATAAGACTCACAGACTGCATTCAGTTGAAATGTCTCTTGTCTTTTTTAATCTATAGACCTCTTTTTCCTCCCTTGCCATATATTTATTGAATAAAGTGGGCTATTTGTCATATGGAATTTTCGACATTCTTGGTTTTGCAGATTGCATCTTCATGGTAGTTAACCTGCTCCTTTATTACCTGTAATTCCTATGTACCTAGAGGCTCATCATCATTATTAGTAATATTAAAAACTCCACTTCCAAGACCAACACTTTCCATGTATGACATCTTGCCAGAGTGAGTGAGGCTGGTCCCAAACTCTCCGGAGGCAACAAAAAAGAGGATAACTATTTTGCAGTAATGCCAAGTCTAGTCCCTGTTGACTTTACAAACAATAAACACCAGGCTAGAATCCATCATTAGGTGCATGACAGCTGTCTACTAGAATGTGTTGGGCCTTCCCTTTGTGTCTGAGAATGAGCATGGACAGGTGGGAAGAATGTGAACTTGGGAGTCAGAGAGCTCTGGATTGAACTTTGACTTTGCCTTTTATTAAGATCATGCCTTTCCTAGGTAATTTCTTTTAAAATATATTTTATTGATTTTTTACAGAGAGGAAGAGAGAGGAATAGAGAATTAGAAACATTGATGAGAGAGAAACATCAATCAGCTGCCTCCTGCACACCTCCTACTGGGGATGTGCCCACAACCAAGGTACATGCCCTTGGCTGGAATCGAACCTGGGACCTTTCAGTCTGCAGGCCAGGGCCCTAGTTAATATTTTTTCATCTCAGATTTTTTATATAAGAGGATAACATTTATCTTACCCGGCTGCTGAGATGCACCTGCCGTGTAGCATGTGTTTGTTTGTTTCCTTCCCTGCATAAGTTAAAAATAAGAATTTGCATCTAAAACAACAAATCCATAGAGTTTGTTTAAACCCAAATGCAAATGTAGCCTTCACCAACTTCATAAATAATAGAGAAAGGAGGTTTTCATGCACATCCTTCGAAAGACTATGCAGAAAGGGAAAGGAGCTGAGAACAGGAAACATAGCTCTCTGTCCCTCCTTGTAATCAGGAAAATGTTCCCGAAGAAAGCATGACCCGTTCTAGCCTAAAATGTTGCTATTCTCTGGACGGTGCTGGCTTGAGAACGTATTTCTTTTACCAAAAGATGAGTTCACAGTAAATGACTCAGAGACATATGGATGAAATTTCCCTTAAGCCACTCAGGGGATTAGAAATTAAGGAAAAGAGTGCTTGGCAAAATGCATTTGGGGTTTTGCCAAACCTAAACCAACTGAGAAATACTTAAGACACAAGGCAGATCTCGAATGCTGCCAAGTTTACCCATCTTAGCAGGACAGGGATTTATAATTAGAGCTGCTCAGAAAAGCACTGCCTCTCGGGTGGCAAAGGACAGAAAAGCCTTTGTCCTCACCGTCTCAACGGGCTGCTCGCTCCCAGATGGACCCTTCACAGTGTTCACCCCCTCTTCATCATCAGGGTCTGCAAAGCCACCTCCTGGCCAGTCGGTTCCCCTTCCACACCAGGCCCCCACCGTGCTCTCCAGGCCTCTTTTGTTTCCAGGCCAGGCTGGCTCTTTCTCACAGCGAATTCCTGGATGAGGGAGAACAAATATTCATGGGCGTTTTTGAATTACAGTGAAGAGCTGTCGTGGGAAAATATGACAAAACAATTTCCTTCCCGGACACAATTTTTTGGTCTTCTGTCTCTCACCTTTGTCACCTTTCCACATTTCTCTGCTTTCCATGGGTTTTTTTTCTCTGTAAGATGAGGGAATTGGATCAGATGTTTTCCAACTGTGCTGCTGGAGCCTTTTGCAGGTGGAAGGGTGAGCTTCAATAGCTCATCTCTCAGGGCTCTGTGGTCCATAGGAAGGACTTAGTGGTATTAGCTATTACTGTTCTACCGCCACCATCACCATCACCACTAGCACCATCAATACCATCACCACCACCATTACTATCACCACCACCACCACCATCACCCTCACCACTACCACCATCACTACCACCACCACCACCACCACCACCACCACCTTCACCACCAGCACCATCACTATTATCACCATCATCACCACCACCACTATATCCAATTAGAGATACATATCTTTTCTTTCCTTTTTCTTTTTTGCAAATATATGCTACAACTAGATTAGCAAACTGCTACCTGGTATAGAAACTTAGGAGAATTGCTGTAATAAAGAATGATTTGTATTTGGTATCATTTTTTGGTAGATAAGCAGTCGTTTCTTATCTACTTAAGCAATATTTGAAAACAGAGTGCCCTTCTGTGTGGACTGAAAATATCCTCTGGAGTTTTGTTTGCATTA
>NW_006299390.1:1952771-1954761 GCF_000327345.1 Myotis davidii | reverse complement strand
ACTCTTTCTGCTTAGCAACCACCCCCACTCCCCAGGCCCGTCCTTTTAATTAACAACCTGTCACTGTATTTCAGTGTTTCTGTTGAGGCACACCAAGTGAGCCATGAAAAGTCAAAACATATCCCTTCACATAAAAACAACATTTGCTGAACTTCTCATACAATTGGGCTGGTCAGATGAACTGCTTCTCGGGGACCAGAAATCGAACCTAGGTGAGCTTATGTGAAAGACTGAATCAAAGTGCGCAGAGAGTGAGATTGGCAAGGGGTGAGGGTAGCAGGGCAGAGTTACAGGACCAAAAGTTGATATATAGAGAGAGAGAAAGAGAGAAAGGAAAGGAGAGGGAGAGAGAGAGTGAAACATTGATCAGCTGCCTCTTGCAACCACCCTACTGAGGATCCAGAGGATTGAGCCTGCAAACCGGGCATGTGCCCATCTGGGAATTGAACTGGAAACCTTTCCATGCACGTGATGATGCCCAAACAACGGAGTCACACCAGCCAGGGCTGGACACTTACTTTAAACCTCCTCTTTTGTGCCTTAAAGCCCCAGTGCCGCATAGCTGACACCTGACAGATGTGAATTTTGCATAAGTTCATTCATGTGTTCCATCAGCACGTAACGATTAACTTCTAACATATGCCCAGTATGCTCTAGGGCTGCAGCAGTGAGCACGGCATCTGCCTCAATGCTGCTTACATACTGGCAGAGGAGAAAAATCAAAAACAAATAAAGAAACTGTTAACTATAATTCAGGTTTGATAAGTGTCAATAAGGAGTGAAGCGGAGTTCGGACATAATAGTAGGTGATGGCGTGTGTGTGTGAGGGTGTGTACAGTATGTGTGTTTCCATTGGCCAATTCAGCTAGCTCCATCCAGGAAGGCGGCTCAGAAGGAGGGACATTTGAACAGACAGACCTGAGTGAAATGAGAAGTGAGTTAAGTGAGTGTCCCTGAGCTACATGGAAACCACACATCACCATTATTACGAACTGACCTAAGTCAGTTAGGTCACGGTGCACAACTGTTAGGTTCTTGATAGTTGAGGATAGCTACTGAGAGAAAATGGAGGTAAATAAAGGTAAACTACTCTCCTGCAACTGTCCTCGGAGTTTGTAAAGAAAGCAAATCTACCAAACCCGGTCATTCATACAGAAATGTATTAAGAAATGTTTTACTACCAGATTCAAAGAGTATACACAAACTGATGCACTCAATGGAGACCCAGTACTCTGTCCTTTTAGGAACCCTGAGTAAGGCGGTCACTTGGAGTAGAGGCCACAGCACTTCAGAGACATGAGCTGTTTCACTGAAACCCAGCAACAGGCGAACAGAGCTCCTCCTAAGCAATGCACAGACTGTATAGGATTAAGCCTCAGGACCCATCCTTAAGGCTACGCACGTGTGATGGTTAATTTTATGTTTCAACTTGGCTAGGCTATGGTGCCCAGAAGCTTGGTCAAACACCAAAGTGTTTCTGTTACTGTGGAAGTATTTTAAGATGTGATTAACACTTTAATTAGTAAACTTTGTGTAAAGCAAATGACTCTCCATGGTGTTGGTGCGCCTCATCCAATCAGTTGAAGGCTCTAAGAGCAAAGGCCAAGATAATCTTAAAGAAGAAGGAATTCAGACCCCGGCCTGCAACATGGAGATTCTGCCTGAATTTCCAGCCTTTCAACTCATGGATTGATTCAAGAGTGGCAACAATAAGTCTTACTTGAATTACCAGACTGCCCTGCCCTTCAGATTTTTGGAGTTGCTGTCCACCACAATCACATGAGCCAATTCCTTGAAATCTCTCCCCTCCGCCCCCACCATTGGTTTATTTCTCTGAAGAACCCTGAACTCATACAGATTTTAGTCCTGGGAAGTGGGGTGCAGGTGTAACAAATACCTAAAAGTGTAGGAATGGCTTTGGAATTGGGTAAGAGTAGGGGCTGGACAAATTTAAAGTGCACAATAGCAAAAGCTTGGATTGCCTTAAAGA
>NW_006299390.1:1911280-1952751 GCF_000327345.1 Myotis davidii | reverse complement strand
AGAGTGAAACATCGATCGCTGCCTCCTGCAGGCCCCCCATCGAGGATCGAGCCAGCAAATGGGGCATGTGCTCGACTGGGAATTAAAGTGGCAACCGTACCATGTCTGGGAAGACATTAAAGCAGATTCTGATGAGAGCTCAGAAAGAACAGAGCGGTAGAGCAAGTTTCTATTGTCTTAGGGAATACATACGTCAACATGAACAGAACTGGCTAGGAATATGAGTGTTAATGGTACTCCTTGTGCTCTTTCAGATATTGGGACACAGACACAGACAGGCATGAGGCAAGATGATGTGAAGAGACACCGGGAGAAAGAGCCACCCACAAAGCAAGGAGAGGCCCAGCACAGACCCTGTCCTCACAGCCCTCAGAAGGAACCAGCTCTGCCTACACCTGGATTTTGGACGTCTAGCCTCCAGAACTGTGTGCCCACCAGATGTGTTGTTGAAGCCACCCAGTGTGTGGAGTTTTGTTCTGGCAGCCCCAGCACATTATTCCTGTGCTATGAGCCTCAGTGGTTTCTTACAGCCCATTTGTCACCAGTCAAGTGTGCCAGGAGCAGGTGCTGAGACAATATTTGGGGTGCAGAATGTTTATTAGGGATCAAACCTGTAAGAGGAAGAGGAAGGAGCCATCATAAGAAACAAATGCAAATGACATGACACCAGTTAACATATATGGCCAGCTAGTCCTGCTTTAAAAATAGAAAAAGCTCAAAATAATTAATATCAGAAAAAGTATAGATGATCTTCAAACTTGATTTATACCTATTACACTCTTTATTAGTTTATAGAGAGTATAACATAATTAAGGGTTTATCTATTTTCATATGGAGGGAGCTTTATAATCTACTAGTATAACTTGGATGGAATTTTTAATGCTAATAACAATATTTTATGAATACTAAGACAATACTAATATTTAGTTAGAATTTAAGTCAATATAATTTAAGGTAAATTTTTTTTCAAAAAAGGATGGGGAAGGGATTAAGATTGGGCAGAGGGAAAAGTTGAATGATAATGTACATGCAGGTACCTGAAGCCCATAGTTCCAGTAACTGTATTAACATGGACAGAGATATAAAGGCGACCGCCCAGATATAAAGGGGATCAGGTTCACTGGCCAGCCCCCAATGCCCACGGAACTGCTAAGGAAACTTAACTGAACGCGCACAGCAGCACTTCTAGTTCTCATCCTGAGCCTTTATAGGCTATGTAACCGTCTGTAGGCTGTGAGCCATCCGTCTGTAGGAAATGTGTTCCAGGTTCTAAGTCAATGGATGTGTGGAACACAACTCCTCTGTTAGCAGATTAGACACTTGCAGGAGCGTTAGCTAGATTTCAGGCAAGTCCCTTTAAATACTTTAAGCACCAGCTTGAGCCACTCGCTGCTGGGCCAGACATGCCACGGGAGAAGGCTCCCCAGGTCTTTCGTGTGGAGCTGGGGAGGGGCGGGTGCCTACCCCAAAGATTCCAGCCCTGCCTTTGAGCTGCCCCACTCACCCCACTGGGCCGAGACCCCGGTAGAAACATGAGGACTCAGGGTGTCAGAAGTCAGGAACAAGAGGGCAGGGGACTTTAGGGCCCATTCAGCCTCTGTGTGATTCTGGCCCGGCTGGGTCCTTGGTGCTGGGACCATGTGTTTTCAGAAGGAGATGGCAGTTGGGCCAATGGACAACAGAACATCAGAATGGCAGAAACAGCCTCAGGACTGGACCCAGAAGCTGTAACTACAGGAGAAAAACCCCACAACAAATTCCATACTATGGCCCTTATCCCTGGACCAGGGCGGGGAAGGAAGCAGAGACTCACCTTAACTTGGTGAAAACAGGGCAACGTGAAGAACACTGTGTAGTCAGGCTGAAAATTAAATAGATGTGAGTGTTTCTTTAATGCAAAGGTTTAATTGTTCTGATGGTTTCCATAACTTAATCTGAGCCATCACTTCAGCTTTAATTATGAATAATGAAATGGATTATTTGCAGTAACTAATATGACAGGGAAAACTGAGAGGTGAGAAATTGGTAACTTGGCAACTGTGTATTCATCATCTTCTCAGTCCATGTTTATTGAGTACCTACTGCGTTTCAGCCTTTGCCACGGTCCTATAGATGTGCTATTCAGGGGAAAATAGTATCATATACCCCAGACTCCGGGCCAGTTTCTTTCACTTCATTATCTCATGTCCTGCTCTAAATAATACCCCACACAGGTTATTTGCTTTGTATTTGAAGCAGGCAAGACAGTGATTAAAATGTACTTTTGGGAAATTAGCCTGACAGTTGTCTGTGGAATGCATCAGATGCTACTGAGATGGACCTTAGCCAAAGTGGTGGCAGCAAGACTGGGAAAGGGGCTGTAGGAGGCACCCCGGAGGCTAGGAGGGGCCTGCTAAGGCTTTGGATGTGGTGGGTAGGGAAGGAAGACAGCCTTGCTGCCCTGAGTTTGGGAAGCAGGGGACACAAAGTTCCAGCTTGGCCACTGACGAGTGGCTTAGCCTGGGGCCAGTCACTCAACCGCTCTGAGCCTTGCTTTCTGTGTGCCCGGAAGGCGCTATAACCAGCTAACTTCACAGTCTCAATTCAGGGGCACATAAACTGAAATGGTTTTGTGTTTTCAACCCGCCTCTGTTGACTCTCCCTTAATATCTTGCTTCCTGGTCATTTTCAGTTATTCATGGTCCACCACCGTTTTTAAGGCTTCTATTTCAAACTTGTCCTAAATCTCATTTCCTGCCGTCTCCCTGCTACTGGCTGCTGCAGCAGGGGGAGCTGGGACTGAGAGTTTGGAGCCTGGGCGAGTGGTGAGGTCTGGCTCCAAGAGACTCCCTCCCTCTTTGCCCTGGGGAAGGTTGAGGAGAAGGGAGAGGAAAGGTGAGTGTCCCCTTTTGCTGGCCTACAGTGGCTGGCTCTCACCATGACTGTGGCAGCTAGTGGCTCATACTGACTAACTGGCCAGCAGGGACCAAATGCGGTTTGCTTGTGGGGCACGCGTGGTCTTCAGAGCTCCTGTAGGACTCCTGCTGCTCATGCTCCTGGTGGGGGGATCCGGCTCAATGCCCCCTACCCTCCTCCTGCCCCTAGCCTTGAGCGTCTGGGCTTCCCTCCCCCAGCGGGCAGTTCTTGAGTGAAAGGAAGAGGAGAGATGGTCCAAGTCTGACTTCCTTCCACTGGACCCACGGCTATTGTTACTGCATGTCAAGGGCACAGGCTGCTCCATGGCCATCGCCCCCTTTGCTGCCATTGTTCCTTCTCTGAGTGGAGGCTGGACTCCAGCCCAGCTATGTTCCACACACCAGACCTGTAGCTGGCATGGGCTGCATGGGACAGGAAAGCACCATGTAGGGCAGACCTGCCTCGGAGGGGTGGGCACATCACTCCCTGCTGGGCAGAAGCCTCGTGCACGACTCCAATAATCTTCCTCCACAGACTTCTTTGAGGGCTAGAGTGGCAGTGGTGGTGATGGGAGTCAAAGGGCCGTGTCTATCGCCGCCTTGAAGAGGGGTCTAGTCCCAATTCTGAGTCCAATTGATCAATTCAGTCAGCAGAAAAATTCCCACTTCCCCACCCTCCTTCTTTACTGGACAGAGTGCCTGGCTATTGAGACCATCGTGGATGACTGCGCTCATGTCCGGCTTTTCCTGTCATCTCAGTGTCTCTTCGTTTTCTTTGCTCTTTGACTTCCCTATTTGGGGTTCTCTGTCCGCACAGTAGGTGTGGAATTTTGAGATGGACTCTGAGCTCACCAGGATGGGTTGGTTGGCCCCTTGGTTACCATGCACTCACAGAAGCAGGTAATCGAAGAACAAACATTCCTGCAGTGTTTAGAGTCTCCCTTAGTTACCTTCAGGCCTCTGTTTGATTTCTTGCATAGCAACAAAACGGGGAGGGGAAGATGAGCGACATCTGGAATGCACTTTGATATAAGGTGGGATTCCGCTCCTGGGTGATTTGCTGGAAGTGTGCACAGAGGTGAATTATCAAGTATGCTGGAAGCAGTCCTTCTGGTTCTCCTGGGGGCCATGTCAGGTAGGAACTCATTTTGCCCCCTGTTTGCTCTACTCAGTTTACAGGATATCATTGTATGATAAAGTCCTTAAAAAAGGAAATTGCCTCCGGGAGGCTTAGATTAACTGAGGGCTTATCTGCACTGATGAATGAAATGGTGTAGCAACAGGAGCCGCAGGAGGTAGGGGTAACCCAGAGAACGGGGTGCCTATAGAAGCCACAATCTAGTCCATGTCTGTATAGAATTCACTTGCCCTCTGGTGTGAACTGGCCTGAGCTGGAAGTCCTTCCAAGATCCAAAGTTGGGAAAATTATTTTCATAGCAGAGCTTAGTGTTGTAGAAGAGGAAATTGTTTTTTCTACTCTTCTAGGTCATTTTAGCTGGTCTATTAATTGAATTGACATAAGACAGATTACCAATAGAAAAACAAGTTTAATTATGTACATATGGAGGCCCTATCCCCCCTCTCCTGCCCACCACACCTAGCCCATATGCTTTGTAGTTATCTTTGGTGATAGCTCTCTTCCTAGACCAGGCCCTCTATCTAAACTCTTCTAGAAAGTTAAGGGGGAGGTTTTAATTTTATTTATTTATTTATTTATTTATTTATTTAAAAAAGCTATTCCTGAATCTTTTGGGTCTCTATGCCTTTGGCTCAAAATAGTCCCCATGTCAAAGTGGCATAATCTAGGAAAATGTGTGCTGAGCCCCTTCAGTATATATGTCAAGTTAGTCTTTGTGGAGATTCTGGCCTTCCTCTGGAGACTTTTGGGGGCAACTTGAGCTTAGCAAATCCTGTCGAAAAATTGAGGTGCTAAGGAGGTATTGTCTTACTCTTGGGTAGAGAAAATGCCTTCTGGTTGAAGAGCCAAAGATTCTTGAGCATCTTTTTCCTTATTCCACAGCTTCAAGAATCTTAGAAGATCTTTTTAATGTTGTCAGCTCAGATTATTGAAATTGAGCTTTTTATTTATTTTTCTTTTATTTTTTATTGAAAGAAATCAATCTTTTTTATTGATTTTTTGAGAGAGAGAGAGAGAAACACTGATGCATTGATGTGTGAGAGAAACATAGCTTGGTTGCCTCCTGTACATGACCCGATCAGGGATGGAAAGCACAACCTGGGCCTGTGCCCTGATCAGGAATCAAACCTGTCACCTTTTGATGTACAGGATGAAGCTCCACCCAACTGAGTCACACCTGTCATGGCAGAAATTGAGCTTTTTAAATTAAATCTTATTTTTTGATAGGTAGCATACCCATAATGTATAGAATTCAATCATGTTAAATTTGCAGGTTAACTTAGAGATAATTTACATCTTTGATGAGTTACTTTAGTAAAACACTTAGAGGAGTGACTGGTACATAGTAAATGCTTAGTAAATGCTAGTCATTATTCTGTACTAGAGGCCTGGTGCACTCAGGGGGATCCCTCAGCCCGGCCTGGGCCCTCTTGCAGTCTGGGAGCCATTGGGAGATGTCTGACTGATTGCTTAGGCCTGCAGCAGTCAGTCGGACATCCTTAGCGCTGCTGCAGAGGTGGGAGAGGCTCCTGCCACTGCCGCTGTGCTCACCAGGAAGCAGCTCCTGCATTGAGCATCTGCCCCCTGGAGGTCAGTGCACATCATAGCAACCAGTTGTTTGGCTGTTAAGTCAATTTGCATATTAGCCTTTTATGCCTGCAGGATCGGGCCAAAACTGGCTCTCCGACATCCCCTGAGGGGTCCCAGATTGTGAGAGGGCGTAGGCCAGGCCAAGGGACCCCACGTCAAGCTAATATTCCTGCACAATTGCTTAGGCTGCTCCAAAGACAACCTCTTACAGAGAACATCACCCAAATCTAACAACAGAGTTGAGGGGCCAATTTCACACCAGGCCCCAGCACCATCTTGCCGCTTTGTGGCCTGGTCATAGAAAAACTATGATGCATCACATGTGCACAGTCACCTGACAAGTGTGGAGTGACGACACGGTAGTAAGTACGTGCAGTCTGTTATCTACAAGACCCAGATGCCGCGAGGGCCCACCGCAGCCGCTCACTGAGTGTAACACCTCCTGAGGCCGCAACACACACCTATGTTGTGTGTAGAGTGGACGGGATCAGGCAGTAAAGTAGCCAGCATAATGCCCGGTGAGTAGGTTCTTCATAAATGCAAGTGGTTACGTGTTTCAGCAAAGCTATCACTCACCACGCCGTTCTTGAGAAAAACCTGAGTGAGTTAAATCTGAGCAGAGGGGTCCTTTCTTCTTGGCTGGGGGGGCACACGTCCCTGGTGTGGGTGGGAGGGGCCAAGAGAAGGTGGGAAATTTTTGAGACAAATTGCCAACCCTTCATTTTGCTTATGACTGTCCTTGTCCCTCTGAATAGTGGGGAAACACGTTCATGAACAGCTCAAGGGGGGCGGGGGAGAGGGTTCTGCTGACTTCTTTATTGTGGGAAAAGAGGGCATGAGGAAATTATGCCTTAAAAAAAACCCAAGCACCAAAGCAACTGATTATTTTGCTCATCTTGAAAAACTATTTTTGGGAACATTTTGCCTCTAAATACTCCTGTATACTATTTTGCTTCGGGTTTTTAAATCACAAGAATGGTATAATACGAAAGTCAATTTTAATAGATTTAAAAAAATCTATTCGTATTCACATCGCCTTAAGCCTCAGCTGTTTTGATTTATCTGAGTCCTTGCACAGTCCTTTTACTCACAGTCCTTGTGAGTAAAAATAATTTAGCATAATGCATTTTAGTCTCTAATCTAAATAAGATGATTTTAGATTTATTACAGCTTGTATCAACGAATGTATTTATATTTCAATTTTTCCTACATTTCCATTATTTCTTTGCATCCCCTACCCCAAATTTGAAATAAATGCATTCTTTTTTAAAATAAAACCAACATTTTGCCATGTCCTGTTCGTTTCTAGAAATTTTACACCTACAATTTCTAAAATTCCAGAAATAAACAATTTATAAGTTTTAAATTGCTTGCTGTTCTGAGTAGCATGATGAACTCTCTTATCCGACATCATCCTGCTTGGCCCCACCCAGGACTTGAATTATTCCTTTGTCCATCATCTTCAAGCTGTAGACACCTCCCTCCCATCCCCATCCCATTAGTCACTCACTAGCTAACTCTTGGAGTACTGCAGTGCTTGTGTTCAATTAACCCTTACTTCGTAATGGGCACAAGAGTAGTGATGCTGGCAATGTGAATCTGCCAAAGAGAAGTCAGAAAGTGCTTTCTTTAAGCGAAAATGTGAGTACAGTATAATAAGATAATTTAGAAGATAAATTACATTTGCATAACTTTTATTACACTACTAGAGGCCCGATGCACAAAATTCTTGCAAGAGTAGACCTTCCTTCCCCCAGCTGCCAGCACCGGCAGACACGTGGGACCTGGGCTACTCTCGCAGCCCTGGCTTCATCTGGAAGGTCATTTAGAAGGATGTCTGGTCTAATCAGAATATTATGCTTTTATTATTATAGATATTATTATAATTGTTCTATTTTATTCTTAGTTATTGTTGGTAATCTCATGCTGTGCCTAATTTATAAATTAAACTTTATCATAAGTATGTATGTATAGGAAAAAACATTAGACTAACTATGGTTTCAGGTATCCATTGGGGGTTGTGGACATTATCTCTGTGAATAGGGAGGATACTGTATTCACTGTATGTCCTTTAGCTCAGTTGTATCATCTGTAAAATAATGACATTAATACCTATCTGAGAGGATGGTTTTGAGGAGTAAATGAGAAAAAGGATTTTACATTATGCACCTCTTTGGAACATTGGATAAATGATAATTTTATGATTTTCTTAGTACTGCTATAACAAATTACCACAAATTGGATGGCTTAAAATAACAGAAATTTATTATCTCACAGTTTGGAAGATCAGAAGTCTGAACTAAAGGTGTTGGCAGGGTTGGCTCCATTTAGGGCTTTGAGGGAGAATGTGTTCCGTGCCTACCTCCCAGCTTTTGGTGGTTGTTTACCAGCCCTGGCTTGTAGCTGCATTCCTTCAATTTCCTCCTCTGTCATAACATGGCCTTCTTCCTTCTGTGTGTGTCTTTGTGTCCTGTCCTCACAGGGACACCAGCTGTTGGATTTAGGGCCCATCTTAATTCAGTGTGACCTCCTCTTAACTAATTACACCTGAAAAGACTCTTTTCCCAAGTAAGGTACATTCTGAGGTTCTGGGTGGACATGAATTTTGGGGAAGACACTATTCAACCCCCTACAGTAACCATTATTATGGAAGCATGAAAAAACATGACCTGTTGCTCTCCTCTGTATTGGCAAAGTCTTGCAGAGTGTCAAGGAGACTTGAGAATGTCCTGAGGCATGCCTGGAAGAAACATACTTTCTCTTAAATTGTAAAGTTCCCTGTCTGTAATGAAGTCCAGAGTCGTTCACATGCCTCTCTAAGTATCTCATTTCCTTCTCTGTGAAACAGGAGTCAATCTATCAACTAGGAAGTACTGACGGACTCTCTACATGATGCCCATAGCATCCAATAAAAACAAATAACTGTCCTTAAAATTACTTATGACTGTGGGGAGGTCTACCATGGAGCTCTTCAGTCATGCACACTCAACTCTCAGATGACATCATGAATGAAACACTGACCCAGAGAAGGAAAACAAACTCTTGTAAAATACTGGGCCCTTGTAAAAGAGAGAATGTCATGGGTAGACTAGATACTTCAAGTGGGTGTCTATCTGCTAAGGTGATGTTTCTCTTCTCCTGGCTCTTCACAAAGATTGGGAGAGAAGAGAAGGGAAGCAGGGAGACAAGAGAAAAGCAGCAGCTTTATTAACAGGATGTCAAGAGCAGACTTCATGGTTGTTTGGTGGTGGTTGTTTTCTTAGCTCTAAGATTTCACATTCCCCTCTCCAAGTCTTGGCAGGAGTGTTTGTTCTTGGGGAGTGACCAGGTTCCATCACTGCTCTGAGCTATGAGTTGAAGCACAGAACAAGCTGTTAAGTCCCTGTTCCCAGCACAAAGCTTTGTGTTCATGTAATTTTTATCCTTTTTAAATCCACAGCGGGAGAGGCACTACACCTAATTCACTTACCTGCTACTAGTAACGTGGCAGAGAATTCTTCACCTGGGACTTCAGTGCACAAGTTTTCTGTGAAATTATCAGCGTCCCTGTCACCTGTGATGCCAGGGTTGCCCCTGATAATCAACACCAGTCCCCTCACTGAAGCCTTCACCGTGATCTCCCTGTCAGGCACCGAGTTTGAGGTAGGTACCATCTTACTCGCAATGGGAGTTACCTGCAAAGAGGAGTCCTGAAGATGAGAGGCCTGTGGGATTCTAGAACAGTGATCATTTCTTCCTCTTTCTCTAGTTTAATCTTCCTTATTCTAAGATCCAGAAGCCCTTTTTTGGGCATGCTAGAGCCTTCTGCTGCACTAGGTGCCCCTCTAGCCATGGAATCCTTTTTCTCTATTTAATCTAGTCCAACTGAACATTACAAATCATCTATAATAATAAAAGCGTAATATGCGAGTTAGACCAGACAGCCGAACGACCTTCCAGACGTCATTCCAGATAAAGCTGTGGCTGTGGAGGCCAAGGCAGAGATGATTAGGGGCGATCAGGCAAGAAGGCCGAGGTGGTTAGGGATGATCAGGCAGGCAGGTGAGCGGTTAGGGGTGATCAGGCAGGCAGGCAGGCAGGCAGGCCAGCAGTTAGGAGTCAGTGGTCCCAGATTGCAAGAGGTATGTCCAACTGCCAGTTTATGGAAGGGACCTGCGGGATTGGGCCTAAACCGACAGTCGGACATCCCCCAAGGGATCCTGGATTGCAAGAAAGTGCAGGCCAGGCTGAGGGACCCCTCCCATGCACGAATTTCATGCACTGGGCCTCTAGTGTTACAAATAAAAGGCTTGTTTCTTATTGCCAACCATCCTGACATGATATCAGGTGTAAGGTGTGCTGACAGTAACTAAACTCTTTGGGTGTTTTAGTTTGAGTATTGATCTCCTTAAAAGTTGGGCTCTGATGAAATTATGTCGGTGATTCTGCTTTTCTATGATTCTGTGACTTTTCAGAAGGAAAAGTATGAGGAGACTTAATATGGAAGAACATGCCCTGAGTAAAAAATATGAGCCTAAATGTCCAATGCTACTGTGTGAATGTTTCCCCATGTTAAAGAGCCATGGTACCACTGCTCTGTTTTCTAATTTGTTGTTTGAGTCTTTCCAAAATACCAATGGAAACTAAAACACAGAACTAAAACAAATATTACTAAAATTTATATGGAATCACAAAAGACCCCATAGCCATACCAATCTTGAGAAAGAAGAACTAACTTGGAGGTATCACTCTACCTGATATCAAACTATAGTACAAGAACAAGTATCTAAGTATTCCATGGAAGAACTCATTTAATCCTCACAACCACCATATAAAGTAGATGCCATCTCCACCCTCCATCACCCTGACCCTGTTCACTTTTCTCAATAGCATTTACCACCATTAACACACACACACACACACACACACACACACAGTTCATGTTAGTACATGTCATTCCTTAACTCTGCAGATGTATCTTTCTTTCCTTGTTTATTCTTGGAAGTGGCCTTGGGAAAATTAGAATGGAGTGATGAGTCAAGATGTAATTTAACGGCAATCCCAGGAAAGTGCAGCATCTCATTTTTAAAGACTAGAAAATCCACTACATTCAGGGTTGCTAAGGGACTCACCTAGGAGCCTAACTTAAGTAGTGATGGGTTTTTTAATTCTCTGGTTTTCCATTTTCTGTCAGTAGAACTAGAATATCTCCTGAATATTTTTCTTTTTCATGAAAAACAGCATCATATACAGCAGTCCCTTTGGTGGAGAAGTGTCCTGGGGCTTGTGTTGGAAGGACTAAGGCAAACAGCCAGTTCCTCTGACAGCGAACGAAAGGTGGTTTCCAGGATGCTGTTTGCTTTCTTCCTAGTAATAGCCATTTGCAAAATGCGTGCACACAAAGATGACCTTCTTCACAGGATCTCTAAGAGTTCTGCATTTACTTCTAGGTTGTCACTACTGGGAAAGAACAACTAGATTTTGAAACAGGACCAAACATGTTTGATTTGCAGATTTATGTTAAGGATGACGTGGGTGTCACTGACCTACAGATCCTAACTGTCCAGGTAACAGATGTGAATGAGCCGCCTCAGTTTCCAGGCAACTTGGCAAAAGGTAAGATACACAGGGTGTGCCATGCAGCCCAGATGGTGGCATCAGGGAGGACCCTGGAGACGGAGCAAACCAGAAAAGTAAATGAAAAAGCAGCTGTTTCCCTGGGAAAGGCAGGTGCTTAATGTGCAGGAAATAAATAAAATGTCCCCCAGCCCAGGGCTCCCAGTAATAATGCCCAACAATTTACAAAGCCCTTCTCTTGGGTCTTTCCCAGTCCTGGGGAGGAAAAGGAGGCTCGGGACCTCACGTGGCTCATTCTGAAGGAATCTGGCCAAGCCCACCAGGCTCATCACTGTGTACTTCTGGTCATTGACTGACTTGTTCATTCTCCCCAAGGACGCTGACCCCTGAGAGCACTGTGTGCCTGGAATCGGCTACAGAGCAGAGATGACACTTAAAGGGATGGGAGCATAGGGTACCGTAAATTCCTGAATAATCTCCCCCTGGCTCATGGCTGTGGATGCCACCGAGTCTATCATTTTAGTCCAGGTTCTCCCCTGAACTCCACTCAAATATCCAAGTATCTCACCTAACATCTCCACTTGAATATTTAATAGACATCTGTAATATTGTGATTTATAATAAGAAATATATATTTGGTTTTCCTCCAGTTCCTGACACAAAGCTTCTAAAACCCTTGGCTTTTCTGTGATGAGTGTGATAAAGATATGTTTTGCTATGTTGATGACGTGATGTTTGGAACGGTGGCCAGCAGAGCCAATCCTGTGATTAGAGGGTTGGAACTTTCAGTCCCCTCCATCCCCCTCACACACTTTCCTCCCCATGCCCCACCCCCACCACAGCAGAGCGGAGAGAAGGTGGAAATGGAGTTCAATCACCAATGGCCAATGGTTTCATTAATCATGCCCAGGTAGTGAGGACTCCAGACAATCTAAAAGGGGTTCAGAGCGCTGCCAAGTTGGTGGAGATTCAGGGAGAGTGTGGTGCCCAGAGAGCATGGGAGCTCCGCGCCCTGTGCACTCTTCCATCTGGCTGTTCCTGAACTGCAACCTTTTATAATAAACCAGTCACCTAGTAACTAAAATGTTCCCCTGAGTTCTGGGAGCCACTCTGGCATATGACTCAAACTCAGTGAGGGCATTTCCGGAAGCTTAGATTTATAGCCGGTGGGTCAGAAGCATAGGTGACAACCTGGACTTGAATTCAGATGGATTTTCAGCTGATTTCGGAGAATTTCTTGGTGGTGTAGGAAAAACCCCACACACACTGGAGTTGGCTGCAGATGATGATATCTCAAACTTAATGTGCTCCCAATCCAAACTCTTGACTCCCACTTCAACCCCCTCACCCCCACCATCCCCACCCAAAGCTGCTTTTCTTGTCTTTCCCATTTTAATTAATGGCAACTCTGTCCTTCCAGTTGCTTGGACCAAAACTTCAAAGTCAATCTTGACTTTTTTCTGTCTTTCACATCCAACATCGAATCCATTAGGAAATGTTGTCACCTTGTAAATCTATGCAGAATCCAACTGTCCCTAGCCTCTTCACCGCTACCTCCATGGTGCAAGCCACTAGCCATGTCTCGCCTGAAGTACTACAATGGCCCGCTTACTGGGCTCTGCTCTGCCCTTGGTCCTACAGTTGATTCTCCATACAGCAGCCAGGGAGATCCTGTCAAACATCAGTTAAATCAAGGCATTCCTCTGCTTAAAACCCTTCAAGGACCTCTCATCTCACCCAAAAGGAGAGCCAGAATCTCCTTAAAGCCCCATCAAATCTGGTCCATACCACCCTCCCCACCTACCATGTTGTCTCCCACATGTCTCCCCCTCAATCCGCTGCCCAGCAGTCCTAGTCTTCTCGCCAATCGGTGAGCACCCCAGGCACAACCTACCACGGCATCTCTCTCGGCATTTGCTGTTTCCTCTGCCCCCTCCTGCTCCGTATCTCTGAGGCTCCTCTTCATTTCTCTTAGGAATCCTCATTCAGCTGACAATGACCCTCCATAACCACTCTATTGAATGTTGTAACCCAGCTCCCAACACTGCTTCCCTGATTTTTCTCTATAACATTGTTCAGTAACATTCACACATTTTACTCATTTATTATCCATATCTTCCCACAGATTTCAAGTTCATGGGAGCAGGATTTTGTGAACTGCTGTATTCCCAAAGTGTAGATCAGTGCTTGCTTTTTAGTGAGAACTCAGTGAATGCTTTTTTTTTTAAAATGAAAGCATGAGCAGTGATAAGATAGATGAAAGCTGAAGTCAGATGGCTTGAGTTTGAGTTTTGATTCTATCACTTATTAGAAGAGACAACCCAATAACTCCTATGAACCTGTTTCCTTGTTTATAAAGCAGAGAAAATGGCCATGCCTATTTTCTAGGGCTGTTGTGAAGATGAAAGGGGAAAACATACAGGGTGGGGCAAAAGTAGGTTGACAGTGTGTGTATGGAATATAATTCAATAGTTAATAAATAATAATTCGAGAATAAACTGTTTCGTGTACTTGCAACTGCAAACCTACTTATGCCCCCACGCTATACACTAAGTCCTCAGCACAGTGCCTTACAAAAGAGTGAGTTAACCTTCGCCTTCTCGCTCATCTCTTGACCAGAGACATTCTCAGAAAGAGAGAGGCCAGGGCAGAGAGCATGGTGGCCCTTGGGCAGGGCTGGGGGTGCCCAGTGGCACTGCCTGCCCCTCCCTCCGCATGAGCACCAAGAACTCTGAAGGAGATGAAATCATTTTTTGGTCCCTTTCCTGGGCCTCCCTCTGCAACCCTCTCTCAGCGGAAGTGAGTCCCTGAAATGAGAGGCCTCGTGATGGAACAGAGAGGCTGAGTGCAGGTCGAGGGGTAGCCTCAGCTCAGGTTGGGAGGAATTTACACATTAAAGGGGCTCTGAAACTTGGAGCAGCCTCAGCCCGGAGTTCACTTTTCAACTCTCTGTCCTTATCACCCCCCTCTCTCCCACCGAACAACAGAACCCCAGGTCACCTCTCTCTAGAGGAAACACGGGAAGACTTGATTACCAGCGAGGCCAACCCTGATACGTTGCTAATTCCCATAAAAGGATCCACTCCTGCAAGTTGGCCGTGGTCTCACTCATGACCTTTATTCTTGCTGCCCTCTTTCCCGCAGTGCCAACACACTTCATTTCCTTGGCTGTGTTTGGTTTCCTTTGGCTCACCTGGTTTGGGGATTTCTCATTTGCTTTATCTAATAAAATGTTTCTTATTCCACTGTGTACGTGGGTGTAGGTCTAGACCTCTACATAGTGGAAGGAGCAAACCCTGGATTCAGTTACCAGGTTGAGGCCTTCGATCCAGAAGATACGAGTCAAAATAAACCCCTCAGTGTAAGTCTCCTTGTTTAACCTGGAGAGGGGGCTGGCCCAGGAGCCTGGCGTCTCTGCAGGGTGGGCTTAGGCGGCGGTAATGAGAGAAATATGCTGCCAAAGCATAGAGGGCAGGGGAGGTGGGAACCGGAAAGGGACTCTGGAGACAGATGCCTCAGATTGGGCTCATGGCTCTGTGTGATCTTGGACAAGTTCTTAATCTCTCTGAGCTTCAATTTCTTCGTCTAATAAGAGCGCCTACCTCGGTAGGGGTACCATAAGTATTAGAGTATGCACGTAAGGCCACTGCACAGTGCCCGCCTAGCATATTAAAATTGCTCAGTGTTTCGTTTCTTTAATTCAAAGGTGATAAAAATCCAGCTATATTATTTTAAAAATAAGCATAAAATGTATCCTCCAAAGGCCTTAACATTTCCTTTTCAGAGATGAAGCCACGCTGCTTGGAGCCGAGTTAAAAAAAAGTAAAAATAAAAATAAAAAACGAGACCCAGGAATTCCAAAGAAAAGGAGGAATTCCATAGAGAAAAGCAGATTAGGTCCTGGAGCGTTGCTTCATGGTTCAGTCTCAGACAGCTGATCTCTCTTCTCTCCCTATAGAGCTCTTGTGACCACCAAACCTGAGGCAAAGAAGCCTCTTAGCTTGGCAAGGATGCCTCCGTGCCTAGCTCTGCCCCTTGAAGCTGGGCAGCCCAGGCGGGAGAGAATAATGCCCGTGGACTAACCTTGGAGCAGGCTACCTCCTGCAAACCCTGCCTTACAGCAAAGAGAACACTAGAAATATGACACTCGGGGAATTGGTAACACCAGGAGGCTGTTTCTGCTGTTGGCTGCATGATTTGCAGCTTCAACAGGACTGCTTTTTCTAAGAGGAGGAAGTGAGCCTTGGGAATAAACTCCAGGACCAATATCATGTGGTCCACTGGGTCTGAAATAGAGCTGTTTAAGATTATTGGATACATCTTAAGTTAGAGAATAGTCGATGTTATTATTAGAAGATATCCCTCTGTCAAAAAATAAAAGCAACTGTTAACAAATCCAAAAGACAATGGAGAGGAAAAGGGGGAGACTTTATTCAGGTAATAGTTCCTGAGCCACCAATTGGTCCAATTTTATGTAAAGGAGAATTCTAAATTGCACAGTTCTAATTGGTCGACATCATGCACTCTGATTGGTCATTATGGAGCAATTCTGATTGGTTAGTAAAGATGCAAATAAAGATATATGAGATTCTGATTGGATGGAGTAGGTTTCAGTCCATTGGTTGAAAACAAAAACTAGGAACTGTCTTGTAAAGTGAATTCAAACAGCAGGAGACCAGTGTGGGAGGTTGAAAGCTCTGTCTGAGATTCTTCCTGGTGTACAGAATATGTGAGAGCCTCTGTCAGCAGATGGCCACTAGACTGTCATTATTTATAAAAGCTGGGCCCTCAGTTGACTGTGGGGAGTCCATCGCAGCAAATAAATGTCTTTTCTGGGATCACATCAAGTGAATCTTCTCAGGATCCATACAACCCATTCATTTATTTAAGATTCTATTTACAGGAATAAGTAAACGAATATGCAAATACTTAATGGGTTTCTACTATGTGCTAAGAGCAATAATACTAGGTCCTTTAAATGCATACTTATTAATAACATACTTGTTATACCAGTTATAAATGTGTTTGTCTGAAAAGAACAGAAAACTTAACCACAGTGGCAGATACAGGATTTTCTTCTCCTATAAGAAGTTCAGAGACAGGTATTTGCTGCCTAGTTCAGAGCTAGCATAGCTGCTGCCATCAAAAACCTGGGCTCTCCCTATCTTTCTGCTTTTCCATCCAGAACATACGGGATTTGTTTACAAGATGGCTGCTACATCTCCAGCCTTTACTTCTAAGTTCCAGATAGGAAGAAGGAGAAGGAGAAAGAAAAGGTGGAGGAGAAGGAGGAGGAGGAACAGGAGTAGGGGAAGGAGGAGGAAGAGAAGGAAGAAGAGACTGAGGAAGAATAAAAGGAGGAGAAAGAAATTAAGAAAGGGCAGAGGGTGAAGGGGGCAGTCCAGGCCAGTCTGTCCCCTTTTTTGGGAGGAAAACAAAGACCTTCCTGGAAGCCCTAACCAGAAGACTCTGCTCACTTCTCACTGTCCAGAGCTCTGTCATAGGGCCACTGTTGCTTGATGGTGACTAGGGAAAAGGGGATTTTGGATGGAGATTAGGTCAGCAACCCCAAGTTATGCACTTAAACATTTAGTTCATTTCAACATTTACCAAAAATCCACTATGTGCCAGGTTTTCTATTAGCTACTTTGGACACAAAGCTGACTAAGACACATTTTTGTACCTCAAGAAGTTCACAGTCTAGATCAGTGGTTCTCAACCTTCTGGCCCTTTCAATACAGTTCCTCATGTTGTGACCCAGAACCATAAAATTATTTTTGTTGCTACTTCATAACTGTAATGTTGCTACTGTTATGAATTGTAATGTAAATATCTGATATGCAGGATGGCTTTAGGCGACCCCTGTGAAAGGGTCATTCGGCCGCCAAAGGGGTCGCGACCCACAGGTTGAGAACCACTGGTCTAGATGGAAGGCATTCAGCATACCCCAAATAATTATACTTCAATACGATAATTACTGTAAAGTTTGTACAAAATGTAGTAGGAGCAAAGTGGGAGGAACCTCAGCTGTAAAGGAAAATATTTATTTTTAGATATCCATTTGTACTATATTGTTCCAAATTATGCAGAAGGAACAAGGTCATGGTCCCTTTAAACCAGTGGTTCCCAACCTTGGCTGCACATTAGAATCACCTGGGAATCTTTTTTAAAATCCTGATTTCTGGGCCTCATCCTCCGGAAATTCTGTTTCTTTGTTGCTAATGTTGTGGCCTCACCCCATAACAAAGAAACAGAATTTCCGGAGGATGAGGCCCAGAAATCAGGATTTTAAAAAGATTCCCAGGTGATTCTAATGTGCAGCCAAGGTTGAGAACCACTGCTTTAAACATACCTCCTAGATCAAGTTGTCCCTTTCTGATGAAGGGGAGCTGTCCAGGTAGGGAGCAATGCAGCAGGTGTTGCTCCCTTAAAAGAAAATGTACTGCAGTCGAAAAGGGCGAAGAGCAGCTGCAGGGATGTGGCGCCTGGAACTGAGTGGCTTCTGCAGAGTTGGTGGAGGAGGGAGCACTCCCAGCGGCAGCAAAGTGTTAATGAGTATTTAACACCTGTGCTGGAATGAACAGCTGCGCAGAACGTTGACAGCCCGCCTGCAGGAGCAGTGAACATAATCTAGAAGGAAACTTTCTCAGGCTAGAAAAAGGTAGTAACAGTTTAGGAAATAACATACGATGGCCTTTGTGCTTCGACATTTTATTTTGGGCTCTTGGGGGTACTAAATGACATATTTTTGCTCTGTACAAGGAGAAAGGAGATGGGTTAATGTGCTATTGATCAAACCCGTGCTTTTCAACCTTGGCTGTAAACTGAAGCCACCAGAGGAACTTAAAAAAAGCAAAAACACCCAGATGTCTGGGTCCCGCCCCCTAAAAGTCTGATGTAATTGACCGGGAGAGTGACCCAGGTGTCAGCTTTAAAAGTGTGGCTCAGTGGTTGAGCATCAACCCATGAACCAGGAGGTCACGGTTCAATTCCTGGTCAGGGCACATGCCCAGGTTGCAAGCTCGATCTCCAGTGGGGGGCATGCAGGAGGCAGCTGATCAATGAAATCAGTAAAAACATATTTTTAAAAATTAAAAATAAAATACTTAAAAAAATAATAAAAGCCCCCTGGTGATCTCAGGTACAAACAGGGGCTGAGAACAGCTGCTTTGAAACAGTTTCCCAAATTTCCCAATTCTCTCAGTTTTGGATTCTGTGGGCCTGGGATGGGCCTGGGAATCTGCAAATTTGCCAAATACCCTGGGCAATTCTTCTGGTCAGAAAGGCCGGGAACACTAGTTTATGAGTGTTTCTCAGAGGGGTCAGGCCCCTGTGTGAGAAAATACATAGGCTGCTTTTTATAAATGCAGAGTCTTGGACTCCACATCAGAATGCTGAATTGGAACACTTCCCAGGTGATTCTGATGCATCTACCATTTGAGAACCACTGAACTGAACAAACAAGTACAGACTTTAATACACACCAAAGCATGTGCGTGAAGCCACTACGCTTGGTCTGTGCCTGTCATCTTACCCAGTGTGTCCCAGGAGTCACTTTGCTGGTGACAGCAACTAGCAGAGAAAGGATGAATTAAAACTTGCTCTAGGACATGTCCAGAAACCCCAACTGCTTTAAAATGACAAATCCTTATCCAGTGTAATGAAGTGAAACTGTGTCACAGAGGAAGTGAAATTGGGGCTAATGCAGAAACCACTGGTATTTCCTCGTTTTTAGAGAAATTCAAAGAGCATGTGGTTGTAAATTGTTGGGACCAGCTCTGCTCAATCAAGCTGGAATTTGACCGGAAAAGAATGCTGCATATATATAATTTTAAATGTTCTCGTAGCTCCATTCAAAAAGTAAAATGAGACAGGTGGAATTAATTTTAATATAGTTTAAGTCAATATGTCTGAACTATTATCATCTCAACATAGAATCAACATAAAAACGCTTTATGCAATATTTCACACCTCTTTTTAAAAAAAATACTGGAACCTTCTAGTCCGCAGGCCGACGCTCTATCCACTGAGCCAAACCGGTTAGGGCTCACACCCTTTTTTTTAAATGCAAGTCTTCGTGCAGCTCCTCTCCTTTCAGACCAGCCACACTGCAAATGCTCAGTAGCCACAGGTGCCAGTGGCTGGACAGTGCAGACTTTGAACCAGCACCAGCCCCCCTGCCCTGTGCACCTTCTGTGTTGTGATGGGGTGCAGGGGATGCATGTTCAGAGGCAGGCGTCGGTGGTGGGCTCAGAATATAAAGACACACAGGATGGTCCGTATGTGAATAATCATATCAGCATTTCTTCCCTGGACCGCCTCCCCCTGCCCTGTCTCCACCTCCTGAAGGAGGCTCCATGCAACCCAACCCCTCCCGCCCACTCCCATGTCCCTCCTCTCCCCCTGCTTGGAAATGGCCCTGTAACTGCCGCACAGCCTCCTCCGGGACTCTCAGGACGTTAATCAGTTTCGCAGCTGGAAGCAAAGTGATCTAGTGCAGCAATTCCTCCATTAAGGGGCTTTCTCTTGGCCTTTCCATTAGGGAAGGACTTTTGCATAAAGTGAAATGTGCTTTGTCTTCACCAGGGCAGACATAGGATTAAATTAAAAGAGCAATAACCTTGCTAGTAGCTGGGCTACCAGGAGGGCAGCAGGGAAAGGAGTTCTCTCCCCGCTCTGTCTGGCGCATGGCTCCCAGAAGCGGCAGCCGGTTGTGTCTTTTGATCTTCCTGAGTTTATAGTGACTGTCAGGAGACGGGACTGTTCAGACCCACTTATTTCTGGGTGAGGGAGGGAAGTGAGGCCCTTGCCTGGGCCAGGCCACTCGAGTGAGAGCTGAGGTCTCTGACCCGACTCCTGCTCAGCCCCTTCTCCAGTGTTCTGACAAATGTTGACTTTGGTGCCCTGACCCTTTCTTTCCTGAGTGACAGCACCCTCCCTGTTCCCCATGCACTTCCACTGCCCTCCCCCTCCCCACAGACACACACCAGTCACACAGCGGCCCCGGCACTTACCTGTCCATTTGGAAGCCACCACTGAAGTCTTTGCAAGACACATTCTGCTCCGGGTTCTTATTAAAATGCTGAAGAAAGGAGAAAGCAGGGGTGTTGGACAACTCCCACTCCCGACATCGCCACTGACCACTGTTGGTACACTGGGAGAGACGCTTTCTCGAATAGACGGGGATCATTGTCCTTACGATTAGCAAAGCCTAAATCAAAGAACGGGTCCCAGGCTGATTATTAAAAAAAAGAATGACAAAATATGAGATAGATTCTGCAGCTTTATCAGTAAAGGATTGGTATGGATAGCATTCTGCATTTACAAATGTGGCTCTTTTAAGAACATTCAAATACTTGCCTATAACCCATTTAGCTCACCTTTATAATAACACAACATGAACAGGCCAAGTTAAGGGCTTCAAGTAGGGTTTTTTAATGGTAATTTTTTTCTCCTAAGCACCCTCTCCCCCACACCCCTGTCTCCACCTCCCACTTCTGAGTTGGGATAGTGATGGGAAAAGGGGAAAAGGGAGGAATTGAGGCTTTTATTAAAATATTCAGCATACAATGAAAAACATAATAGAATTGTGGCATCATATACATAACTTGAGACAGCCCGGTTGGAAGGTGTGCCCTGTGGTGGGTCCTCTGGGTGGGTCTGGGATAGTGGTTCTCAACCTTCCTAATGCCTCGACCCTTCAATACAGTTCCTCATGTTGTGGTGACCCCCATTTTCATTGTTACAAATTGAACATAATTAAAGCATAGTGATTAATCACAAAAACAATATGTAATTATGTGGTTTCCGATGGTCTTAGGTGACCCCTGTGAAAGGGTCGTTTGAACCCCAAAAGGATCGCAACCCACAGGTTGAGAACCGCTGGTCTGGGGCATGTTCTCAGAGGCTTACAGCCATTGGCACTCCCAGGACTTGGGAAGCATAAGGGTCCTTCCTTCCCTCTGGACCTTGACTGCTCTGTTCTTTGGAAACAGGAGGCAGAATTCTTGTAGCTCAATTCCATTGCAGGCCTGAAAGCAACTGATGGCTGCAAACCCGCACAGGTGGACTCATTATTTGCCTGTGACTCCAACTGCAGTGGGGGAGCCGCCGGAGGTGCTGTGCCCTCCCCAGGGAGCCTGACATTTCAGGAAACTGGGCCAGCTCCCTCTCTCCCTCCTTTCTCCCGGCACCAATGGCACCATAAAGGGTGAATGGGGCAGGAAGCACGGCTCCTCGCCTTCCACACTGAAGCTTTTGTGTCCGTGAGCAAACCGCAGCTGCCAAGGGGCTGCAGAGAGAGAAACCTGGGGTGGTGGTAAAGGAATATTCCCAGCGGGGAAACTGTGGAGCTTGTCTGACAAGCATTTGTTAACCGAATTGATCTGATTACTCAGGACTTTTCTTAGCCAGTCTTGGAGCAGAGAGGGGCTGCAGTTGCTTTTCATTCTATTTAATTTCTGTTTTCCAAGAATGAATATCCAGGGAGCAGCCTTGATTAAACAAGCCTTTAAAAAGGGGAGAGAATGCCAGGTTTTACAGAACGCTTTTGGAATTGCTGGCAAATGGCCACATGACACAATATTTTTAGTCTATGGATATTATCTCCTTTCTAAGTACAAAACTGCTATTCCCATTAACGCAAGCTCATAAGTTCAGGGATAAAGGAAATTAGCATGATGCTAAAAGGAAAAAAAAAATCAGGATTCCAGGAAATCAGACTTTTAATAAAGATTCCCCATGCTCCTTGTTCTACAGTTTTACTCTTTCTATCTGGCTCTGTTTTTTCTTTTTCTTTTTTCTCGTTCATTTTTGCTGAGGCTGTAGACAGAACTGGAGAAGATTTCATAATCAAGACTGGCTTTACCAAATTCAAACAGATTTTTTTTAAAGTTTAACAAGTTTTTTGTTGCTGTATTTTCTTTTTTTTAAATATATATTTTATTGATTTTTTACAGAGTGGAAGGGAGAGAGATAGAGAGTTAGAAACATCGATGAGAGAGAAACATCAATCAGCTGCCTCCTGCACATCTCCCACTGGGGATGTGCCCGCAACCCAGGTACATGCCCTTGACCGGAATCGAACCCGGGACCCTTCAGTTCGCAGGCCGACGCTCTATCCATTGAGCCAAACCGGTTTCGGCTTGTTGCTGTATTTTCAAAAAAGATTTTAAGATCCTTTAAGTTTGGAATGCTGCTCTCAGATGGGAAACAGGCAAGAAGAAAACCCCAATATTTAACGTTTAACACCTATTTATTGAGCATCGATGACGTCTTAGGCACTAGGGACATAGCAGTGAGTAAAATGAAGCCCTTTTCCTCCTGGACCTTACATTCTAACTGGACAGTGATCGTTAACATATACGGAGGGCTCACCATGTACCAGGCCCTGCTCTAGAACTCTGCACGATGGGGCATGCCCTATTTTATTACTCTTTGTTGCACAAGCTGAAAAGTGGTAGAAACAGGATTCCGATTCAGCTGTCTGGCTCCAAAAGCCACTGAACTTAACTTCACGGCCCCAATTTGTGACTCTTCCATTCCAGACGGGCCTAAGCGTCCTCCTTCCCTCTTCCCATCACACTCTGTGTTCATCCCTCTTGGACTGCCTCTCCCATATCTTCTTTGTGTGTTTCCTCAGTTGACCATAGCTTTTGCACAGCAGGACCTGACTGTCATCTCCATATCCCAAGACCTTGCACAGTTGGGGGACCAACTAGAACTGGAGAGCTACCTCCTAGCAGTGGTCGGCAAACTGTGGCTCGTGAGCCACATGCGGCTCTTTGGCCCCTTGAGTGTGGCTCTTCCACAAAATACCGACTTCTGTGCATGGGCCACAAAGTTTCAATCACACTGTACGTGCGCGTCCGCACGTGGTATTTTGTAGAAGAGCCACATTCAAGGGACCAAAGAGCCGCATGTGCCTCGCGAGCCGCCGTTTGCTGACCACTGTTAGAGCATTTCAAACCATGTGAAAAGACATCCCCGGTTAGGTGCATGTGGAAAATGCCCTGCTTGGGTCTATAAACCATTGTATCACATCTAGTGCGAACCTCTGATCTATGGATACGTGAGGATTCTCTGCCAGGAAGGCTCTGCTTAAAGACATGGAACTGCTCTGTGTGCAGGCAGCTGCGAGCCTAGGCCCTTGCTCCCAGGCTATGAGCAGGAGAGTTGAGGGGGAGGGAGCTTGGGATTTAAACGTCAGGCCGCTGAGTGCATATGCAATTTGGGGGCTGGGAGAAGGGCACTCCTTGATACTGCCCAAATAGTTCCCCTCAAAAATATTTCCTCTCTAAGTGACCAGCCAGAGAGACTTAGTAAAATACCCCCTACAGTAGAACACTGCGCCACCATTAACCAGCCAAGCTGTAAAATAAGATTTAAGACTATGGGGAAATGCTCAAGCTATAAATGAAAAGTGCAGATATTATAACATCAGCCCAGTTTTTTGGAGAGTGTATGTTTGCATAGAAAAGAGGATAAGGCTATCCATGAAAATAATGATGACTACAATTGAGTTTCTTTTTTATACTTTTCTGTCTTTCCCAATTTTTGTATAAAAGATATATTCATTAATACTAGGAAAATGTTATTAAATAGTAAATGGAAGGTAAGCACTTTTTAAATGGCTTAAAAACCATATAAATGCCCAAAGGAGACCTTTAATGTCTTTTCTGTGCATCCTCTCTTCTCTGATGGGGAGCTCAGCTGTGATGACAATACCAAGTCTCTGGGTTGGAATCCTTGGCTGGTGTTGCCTTTGATTCTAGAACTCAGGGGCCATGGAAGAGAGGTCATCCCTCATCCATGTAGGAAACAATAAAACCTTCTAACCCTAAAGCCCTTTGGAACAAATGGACATACACGTGTGAGCCTCAGTGGCCTGTGGCCCTCCACATTTTACAGCATGCATTGGAATTTAATCCTCACAGTGACTGGAACAAGCAGTTGGTGGTATCATCCCTAAATTACAGGCAAGGAAGGGGCTCATCCCAACCAGAATTTGGACTCAACTCTTCTGATCCAGGTCCTTCCCTTGCATTGTTGACTCCATCATGGGAGCAAGGGCTCCATCTTGGTGAGCACTGTGGAGAGCACAGGGTAGTCCTCCTATGAGCAGGCCTTTCGTGGACCGGACAAATAAGCCTATATTCCTGTCCGAGCAAGAGGTGCTGGGCAGAGGGTCATCAAGAGAGCTGGACTGGGCACTGGAAGCCAAGAAGGACGAAGACTCTCAAGTCCCCAAGACACTGGAAGACTTGACCAGTGGCCACAACCCTCAGATCAGGTTTTGAAACAGCCCTTCTATATCTCCAACCAGCTTCAGGCTTGGGCTCCATTAAGTTTCATTTCCTCTCACACTTGTCCTTCCCTTGGCCCTTCCATTATTTCAATGGATGATGCTTATGAACATGTTTTGCACCCCCGCGCTATCATAAGTTCGGTTACGTGTGAAGACCAGAGCTCATTTACTTTAGTATTGTCCTGTTACCGTAGGCATGGTGGCTGTGTTTAACAGTGTTGGTTAAGGAAGTGGGCCTGGGCGGCGGCAGTGAGAATGCCGTGACAGGGCAAAGGAGAGGGGCCCCGAAGCAGGAGGCCCACGCAGGCCTTTCATATGCATTCTGTAACTACAGCAGGACCAGCGATCAGCTCCTCGGGGTGTGGCAAGTCGGGGTCAGAGGCTCCCAACAACGGATCCGACGTTTCTTTCTTTCTTTCTTTCTTTCTTTTTTAAATATATTTTATTGACTTTTTACAGAGAGGAAGGGAGAGAGATAGAGAGTTAGAAACATCGATAAGAGAGAAACATCGATCAGCCGCCTCCTGCACACCTCCCACCGGGGATGTGCCCGGAACCCAGGCACATGCCCTTGACTGGAATCGAACCCGCTTGAGTCCGCAGGCCGACGCTCTATCCACTGAGCCAAACCAGCCTCGGCCCGACGTTTCTTGATTCAAGCGCCATTAAGCCTGAGAACTCACTATTTGAGCTTCATCCTGATGCATCAAGAGTGTTCCATGAGCCAAGAATATAAAGTGGGAACCGAACAGACATGTCCTCTGGGGAAAGATAAGTGTGCTTAGTCACGTTCTTTTTGTCCTTGTTTTTCAGTATTTCCTGATTTCTCCCTCGAAGAGCTTCAGCATGTCTGCTAATGGGACCCTCTTCTCCACAACAGGCTTTGACTTTGAAGCAGGGCATAACAGGTAGCCTTTGCCGATGGCCTTGCTTGAAGTTCCTTTATCTGAGGGTCAAGGAGCAGGCGTAGTGCAGGCTGAGTGAGCGCAGCTAGGGAGGCCCTGAGCAGTTTGCTGCCTTCCTGCCAAGTGAAGAGGGAAGGGAGGGCCAGAAAGGGAATAAGGCAGTTACATGGAAGGCCTCCTTCCCCATCCACAATCTTCATCGGCAGATAATAAGAATGACGGTGAGGGAGAGGGCACCCAAAGCACGGGGAGAGGCAGCTGCCAGAGCTCTTTGCTAACATGAAAGCAGCAGGGTGGAAGTGAGCAGGCCTCCGAGAAAAGCTGTGAGGAGAGGCCAGGGTCTGAAGATGAAAACACACAGGCTCTTGGCTCTGCACGGGCTGTGAGAACCAGGGCTAGTGACTTAATCCACAGGGGCCTCGGTTTCCTCACATGGGTGCACACTTTGCAGAGATGCTGTGAGGAATGATGGAGATGGAGTGTGCAAGATGGTGGGCATGAGCACATGTGAGGTGGTGGCTATGAATGATTCCTACAGGACGAGAAATGCAGGAGTGGGGTTTTAGAGGTGGGGAAAGACGGGTGGGCATAGCAGGCCGGACTCTGCAGGAGCACCTGGAGGGGGCGGCAGAAAGGGAGCAGACTTTCCTCCCTCCTCCCACCCCACATTTCAAAGCTTGACTCCCACACTTGGAATGTTCTCCTGACAGTTACCACCTCACTGTGGAAGTGAGGGATAGCGAAGGCCTCGGAGCCTCCACATCGTTGCAGGCGAACATCGTGAACATCAATGACGAAATCCCACGCTTTACCAGGTAGGCCTGGGGCAATCAGGGCTCCGTGGGCCACGGGCACATCTCTCTTAGGTGACAGAGCCTTCTCAGACACATTTAATACAAGACAGAGGTGTCCTGCTCTGGCCTAGAAGAGGCCTGAGATCATCAGTGTCCTTTCCCTGGGTCTCTGGACTTCTGTCTTCTACCTTTGCTCCCCTAATTCTGCACCCCCACATTCACATGCACCAAAGAGTTGTGGGTATGGTGGGGCAGGGGTGGGGCTGGACACGATTCCCCCTGTTGGAGGCTTGCCACTGGGCTTATGGAGAAGATAAATACAGTATAATGTTTCTACAGTTTGGCTTTTCGTGGTTTCAGTTACCTGTGGTCAACCACAGACTAAAAACATTAAATGGAAGATTCCAGAAATAAACAATTATAAGTTTTCAATTGCACACAGTCTTGAGTGGTGTGATGAAATCTTACAATGTCTGCTCCATCCCACTTGGGGCATGAATCATCGCTTTGTCCAGCGTAGCCGCACTGTATTTGATCCTCTCCATCCCCTTAGTCACTTAGTAGCCGTCTGGGTTATCAGATAGACCAGTGATTTTTTTCAAACGGTGTGCCGCAAGAATTTGTAAAACATGCTGGGTGCCCTGAGCTCCTTCCTGCCGTGGCGGGTCCAGTAAAGAGATCTGGCAGCTCCTACATCCAGCAGAGGTGAGAAGGTAAGTGAATCTGATGGAGGCAGCCTGTGGGAATGTGCCCAGCACCAGCTCAGGCACAAAGGGGAGACCCGAGCCTGTCATAGATGGGGATTTAGGGGGGGAACATAGGGTTCTGAGATAGCATATGACCCTGCAAACATCTTGGCTTACTGTAGAAGACTTTGCCTGCCCCAGTCACTGGTGGGCTCAGAGGCAGCCACAAGGAAACTGGCAAAACCACCTGCCTGAGGTTAACTGCATTAATGGCTGTGAATAAATTCAATCAGGAGGCTTCACTACGCAGAATGCTTGCAACCGATGACCTTGGGCCCCTTATCTCTCTGAAGTTGGGAGGTATTAAGACCACCCCACTCCCAGGCCAACCTGGTGCCATTTGGCAAAACACAGCACAGTTGTGAAACTTCCGGATTTTAGCAGCCTACAGGCCAGTTGCTGGGTGTTGATGTGGAGGGAACAGCAGCAGATACATTCCCACGTAATGTTTCCCGTGGATGTCTGTTGCCAGGTTAAGCTCAAAAGCACAAGGCAGTACACTTCTGCTGATGGGTTCCTCCGGGGGCACAATCCAGGCAGTTTATAAATAGTTATGACATCCCAGCCCGATTCAGACTCCAGCACTGGCCGCTCAGCACCGTGGATTCATCAGTAACCCCCAGAGGAAGGTGATGGCTATGGGCTGGAGCTGACGAATTCTGCAGCCACCCCCACACCCCCGGTCTGTGAGGTGGGAAAACAGGCTAACAGGGTTGCAAAGGAGAAAATAATTTCCCCAAGGGCAGAACTTGCAGACCATCTGGTTTGGACTACATCTTCCAAAATAAAGCAATTGACCTCAGCAGAGAGAGAACATGACCTTGGCAGGTTGTTGGGGCCCCAGAGATCCGTCTGGAACTCTGGTTCTCACTTTTGGTTTGAAAGATGAACCTGTTAGGTTCCATTCCAGACAGAGTATGACCTTTGTGGCCATCTAACCATTAAAAAAACCAGTCGACTTTATTTCAAACAGTGTTCCATGGCTGTTGGTTGGGATGGGTCTGTGAAAGTCCGCGCTCTTGAGGGAGGATTTGGGGCAGGAGTTGCCCTGACATTGCCCGGATTGCTGGTGGTGGCACAGCTTCTCAGAGTCAGAGTCAGCCTAGCCCCTCAGCCATCCACAATCCAAAAGAGTTTGCTTAGTTTCGAACTAGGTGCTGACTTTGAGGGTTTTCATGGTTCAGCCATGATTCTTCTCCCCCCCACCCCCCCAATATCAGAGCTAGGACTAACCATAAATTGCTTAATTCAGGGTTAACAAAATTAAATCCTCAAACTGACTCAAGGACAGTGACTTTGAGTGTGAAGTAAAAATGTAAACTGTGGAAACAACTCTTCTATCTTTACTGTTTGTTAAGGTCCTACTAAGACCAAAGCAAGAACTATTTCTGTTGTTGAAAGAGTCTCCCTGGGTGGTGACAAACATCTGAACTTTATGGACTCACGAGTACACTCTGGGACTCTGCTATTATTCAAGTGGAGCACTAGATTATAAAAGTACTGGACTTAACATTTACTCTCTACATGCCAAGCACAATGCTTGCTATTTTTGCAGAGCACTGTTTTTAGAGTAGGTCTTTCTCCCCTTCCACCTGTTTTTTTTTGTATTTACTCACAGTCCTTTTCAACCTGGTGCCTGGCAGCATATACACAACCTTATGCACCTACTGAATATTTATTCGTAGTGATGAAGTCATCATATCACGGTCACCCCGAGTTCACCCCCTTCCCCTTGAGCATGGCCACTGGCTCTTGTCTACCCATCACCCAGGCTCTGGAGATCCTGTTATGAGGAAAAAGGTACGGCAGCAAGTCAGAGCTCTGCCCTATGGGATGGCTGCAAGGCCCCTGGTTTCACCATGCTTTGAATGGATCTTAACTGTGGCCTGAGGGTAACATCTTTACATTAAATGATGTTTTATTCATATTTGGGTCTTGGGTTCCCAAACCAAATAAACCAAAGATTTCATCTTCTGCCAGGCTCAGTGTCCGGCCAGCCAAGGGGAGGATGTTTTACCTGAGGAGCTGTGCCACCACCAGCAGCCTGACCAGTCCCCTTCCCAGGGACCTGCTTTCCTGGGGCGCCCGGCATGGACCAGATGAGCCTTCAGAAGCAGTGCGGTCCTAAACGGCTGACATTTTGAGCTGGATACTTCCATATGATGGGGCGGCATCCTGTGCATCATGGGATGTTTAGCAGCATCCCTGGCCTCTACCCCTTAGATGCCAATAGCAGTCTCCTTCCCTTATTGTGACAACCAACGTAATCACCCCCAGGGAGACCACAGCCTTAGCGAAGGAGGGAGGGGGAGGGGGAGAGTCTCCTCCCAAGGTGTCCTGGGCCTGTCCTATGAGAAGCTGGGAGCCAGTGCTTGTCACCTCTGGTGATTCGTTGTAACAGTCCTGCTCAAACTTTAAAGTGCGTGTCAGTCCCCGGGCGTCTTTTGAAAATGCAGATTCTGAATTCAGGGGATGGAGTGGGCTGAGGTCTGCACCCCCAGGGAGCCTGTTAAGAAATCAGGGACCATGACTGAAGTAGCAGGGACCCAGCTGGGATGTGGCACAGGTGCCACAGGAATCTCTGTGGTGGAGGTTAACAGAACCCACTCCAAGTAACCAAAGGAAAACTCTAACAGGTTAGAAACAGGGGCTCTCAGATGGTGGACATAAGGGCTTGGTCCCGATGTAGGAGCTGGGGCTGGCCCCTCTCTCCTCCGGCTCTGGTTCAGTTCCTGCCATTCCTGCCTCCTTGGCCCTACTCACTTGTCTAATCCTGGACCCATCAGTGGGCACAGCACAGACCCCCTGAGAGGGGGGGTGAGGTAAGTCAGTGGATTGACAGGCTGCTTCAGCGGGACACTGGAGGAGGAGGAGTCCAGAGCACCAGGTGGCTTCTTGATCAGAACAAGATTACTGTCCCCCGTCAGCGGACTCACCTCTGGGAGGGGGGCAGGCCCAGGGTGCACACAGGAGGAGGTTGGGGAGGGCCCGGGCCCAGGTTTCTCTTCCTGCCTCTGACTCTGCCAGAGGTCCCCTGTCCTTTTTCCTTGCTCTGGTCCCACCTGCCCTCCAGGGATGATGAGACGGAGCTGCAGAAATATTCTTTTTAAAAATATGTATACTTTTATTGATATTAGAGAGAGGAAGAGAGAGGGAAAGCGAGACAGAAGCATCACTGACAGAGAAACATGGATCAGCTGTCTCCAGCATGCCCCCTACTGGGCATCGAGCCCGCAAGCCAGGCATGTGCCCTTACCAGGAATCGAACCATGACCTCCTAGTGCATGGATCGATGTTCAACCACTGAGCAACACTGGCCAGGCTGCAGAAATATTCAGAGCTCAGGAAATGAATGCCATCGTTTAGATCTGAGGTATAACCTTCCCTCTTAACGAAGATCTCATGTGGGAAAATCCACGTTTAGGAAACTGGCAAATTAGCGGTGACGACTTGCCCCACTGAAGTGATTTTTCCTCAGCAGTAGGACTTCCTGCAGTTATTTTAAACAATAAGCCTCCCTTGTTGCATTCAGAATCACTCAATTTACCCAAGTTGCGTAGTTAAAACTTCAGAGCTCCCTGTCTTATTACCAGCCTTTTCTGAAGGCAGCGGAGGTCTGAGGAAGATGGGTAAATTGGCGATTTGAGGCTGTTTTGTAGAAATCATCCTTGGAGGGCAGTGTTCTCACCTTGGCTTCTGCAGAGAGGTGGGGGGGGGTGCGCTCATTTCTCCATTCAGAGAGCTGACCTCATGATTAATGCTACTTGGGAAGGTACATAAGTTCTGTGCATACATTCTGCCTCCTCAAGCAAAGAAACAAAAAAGGACAAGGGAGAAATAAAAAAAAAAACTGAGCAGAGAAGAAATGAAAAAAAACTAGAATAGAGAAGGTTTACCATGTGTCTGGCTTTGGTGGCTGCCATGTGATGGGAATCAGAAATCTGTCGTTCTGGACGTTATTTCCAGATGGCTTTTAAAAATCATTCAGGGAACTTCTGCACAAGAATTGGAAGAAAAAGAGAAGATGGCTGGACACATCAACTATGCCTATTTTAAAACAACGTTAACGCTGCTCTGAAATGGCATCAGGAATGGGTGAAGTCAGAGACCGCGGCCCATGCAAACCATTGCAATAACCGCGCGGCGCTTTCATTGCACCCACAGGGATGTGATCCTTGGAAATACAAAAGCCAGCCTCCCATCCTTTCAGCTGCTGCGTCCTCCCTCTGAGCATGCTGATGCAACTTCCACAGCTCAGAGCTATATTTAGCATGAACCAAAATACCCACCTCCAGTCTCTACCCTCCCGTGTCCCTGAAAATTAGCTGTGTCTGCTGTATTTCTGTTCCAGCCCAACGCGAATGTATGTGATTCCGGAAGAGCTGGGTCCAGGAACCGTCGTGGCCAATATCACAGCTGAGGACCCTGATAATGAAGGTTTGGCCAGTTTCCTCCTCTACAGCATCACTACGGTCAACAGCTATTTCATGATAAATCAGTGTAAGTCACTCACACGCATATCATTTATGCGCATCTTTTAATTCAGCCAGCCGCTTGGGTTGTTTTTCAAATAGTTTGTGTGCCTTCTGATCTGGGCATGCCTTTCGGTCTAGAATATCATAAGTTAACAGGGTAATAAGCGTCTTAAAAACAGCTGACATCAACCTGGCCTGTAGCTCAGTGGTTAGTGTCGGCCTGTAAACTGAAGGGTCGTGGGTTCTATTTCCAGTCAAGGGCGCCTACCTGGCTGGTAGGTTGGATCCCTAGCCTGGTCCGGGCACATGCAAGAGGCAACCAATCAATGTTTCTCTCTCTCTATCTCTCTCTCTTTCTCTCTCTCTCTCTCTCTCTCTCTCTCTCTCCCTCCTTTCAGCTATCTCTTAAAAAAAATCAATGGAAAAAATATCCTCTGGTGAGGTTTAACAGAAAAATAAAAACAAAAAACCCAACTGGCATGGGGGTTGCAGAATCTAAACAGTCAACAGATGTACCACTATTTCAGCCTTGAAGCAGGTTCTTTATGTAAGGATGGGTGAATTCATTGGCCTGAAAAGGGGGTCTAGACCAGTGTTGTCCAATAGAAACAGAAGTCACATAAGCCATTTTAAAGTTTCTAGTAGCCACATTTTTAAGAACTAAAAAGAAGCACGTGAAATTAATTTTAATAAGGAATTTTAGCTAACACCAACAGATCAAAAATATTTTAACATGTAGTTAATATTTAAAGGTTATGAATGAGATATTTTATATTATTTTTTTTGTACCAAGGCTTTGAAGTTTGTTGTGTGTTTCATATTTACTGCAAGTCTCCGTTTGAACTAGCGGCATTTCAAGTGCTCACCACATGTGGCTCGTGGTTACTGTCCTGTACCACACTGATCTAGATCAATTTGCTGATTGCTGGGCATTATTTTCCCATCTAGGTGTCTCGGTGCAGAGAAGGGGAGTTTCTTTTAATATAGACCAGGCTCTCTGTTGAGTGACCCACATACTTTTCATCTAAATTACTCAGCACACCCTGGCCAGTGTGGCTCAGTTGGTTGGAGCATCGTTGCATATAGTACACCAAAGGGCAGTGAGTTCGATTCCCCATCAGGGCACATACCCAGATGCAGGTTTATACCTGGTTGGATGCATATGGGAGGCAACCAATTGCTGTTTCTCTCACATCGATGGTTCTCTCTCGTCCTTCCCCTCTCTAAAAAAAATCAATAAAAATAATTAAAAAATAAAGTACTCAGCACAGCAACTCAACAAACTATCATAATCTGCATTTGACAGATGAAGAAACAGGCTTAGAAAGAGACTCAGATAGGTTAAGCCACTTGTCCAAGTTCTCACAGCTTGTAAGTTGTGAGTCTGATATACACATTGAAGCTGCCCAACTTCAGATCTGACCCTCTTCACCACTCCTAGACTGTATCACCTCAAGAGTTCCTATGCATCGCCAAAAGAGACCTCACTTTACATAATGGTTTTGTGGAGGCCAGCATTGAACAATCCCAGAAAGTCAATGTGTTATTTGCCCAAAAGGCTTTAGGGCAAAGGATACTTGCTCCCAGGAGAGACAGGCCAAGGCCATAACTATGCTCTACCTCTAAAAGCTTCCTAATTCTCTGTCACCAAGGACCTCACTCAGCTGATAGTATAGGGACAGACAACCACGATTAAAAATGTTGTTCATGCTAGTATTGCAAAATGGAACTTTTAACCAATACAGTGTTTTGCAGGGGGAGCATATTTAAGACTCTTTGGTTGCAAGTAACAGAAATTAAGGCAAATCAAACCAAGCAGGGGGGGGGGGGCGGATAAAGATAGGGACACATCAGTAGGATGCTAGGTATCTCATGAGAAAGAGTGGGGCAGTCTGGACCTGGAAAGGCTGGGGATCAGCACTGCTCCTGTAACCTCAGCAGCTAGAGTTCTGGCCTCTTACCTGTAGCTCTACTATTAATCTGAATGGTTACCCAACTTATGTCTCTCGGCTACAAAATCTCCAGTAAGGGAACCCAGGGGGTCAGGCGGGAGTCAGCTGCCTACCAGTCCACTCATCTATGGGCCCAACCCTGAAGTAAGGGGTAAACAATTCTAGAAGGGTCGGGCCAGATACCCCAATCAATGTCCAATACACAAATTTACACATGAATTTTAAAAAATGAGTTTGTGTGAGGATAGTTTCTGTGTAAGCCTGTCCCCATATCAGAATGTTCTCTTCAATGTACTACAGGTCTCCATCTGCCTTTACTCTTCATTTCTCTCCAAAGAGTCATGTTCTAATCTTTGCCTTCTTAGTGACTGGTACCATCCAAGTGGCCCACAGGCTAGACCGAGATGCAGGCGAATTAAGACAAAATCCCGCCATTTCCCTGGAAGTTCTGGTGAAGGACAGACCCTTCGGGGGTCAGGAGAATCGCATGCAGATAACCTTCCTGGTGAAGGACATTAATGACAACCCTGCTACTTGCACCAAGTTCACCTTCAGGTATTCACACCCTGAGACACGTGCTGGGGATTTCACCTCCTCAGTGGTCCTCAGCCCTTCGACCACTCTGGTTATTCTCAGGTGAAGCTGAAGAATTATGCGCACGAGGACGTGGCTCATGAAATAAGTAGAGTGAAATGTCCGATTCAGTTGATAAGTTTTCCTTCCATCATCCTTTTTTCTTACCTCTCTTTCATTTTCTTTCCTCTTCGTTCATCGTCTCCCTTCTCCACTTTCTAACTGGGTTAAAACATATTTTTATTTTGCTCTCTTCTACAATGTGTTCATCTCCATCGGTGAAAAGTACTACAGGGACTTGTTAGACCCTCCCTGGGCTGTGCCTTTCCTTTATTTATTGCCATTCATGGGAAGACGGTGCTGTTAGTGGTTATGATATATAGTTGAAAGAGAAACACACCGCCAGTAATATGAATAAATCAAACCAAGTATTTACTTAAAACAAAGCATCTAATTCACTTTACGCAACTTAATTGCATGTACAGAAAGGCAATAGAAAGGGGGAAATGCAGATACAAGTGGGATGCAAGTTATTTTCTGCGTTTTGATCTGTTGTTTGTCTCACAATCTATTCATCATTACTTTAAGATAAAGTCCCTTGTGACTCTGGGTTCATATGCCTTTTTGAAAACAGTATTGTCTTTCTACTAAGTAGTTTGTCTGAATGCCACAAGATTAGCGACGGCCTGGGGTAGCTTCCTCTCCGCAGTGCTTTTGGAATAGCTAGCTCCCGTTTCTTAGGAATCTGAAGGTGGCTCCCCCTGGAGCAAGCTGACGACCAGAGTAGTTCTATGTTCAGATGTCCACCTGGACAGTCTCCTTCGGAGTTTGTCCGTTTATCTTTGACTGGTTTTGCAAGTTGACTTTTTAAACTCCAGGAGACATTGGACACCGGCACAATCCATAGTGTGACTGTGGAAAGAGCAAAGGACCCTAGACCAGTGGTCGGCAAACTGGCCCTTTGAGTGTGGCTCTTCCACAAAATACCACGTGCGGGCGTGCATGTACAGTGCGATTGAAACTTCGTGGCCCATGTCATGGGGCCAAAGAGCCGCATGAGGCCCTCAAGTCAATAATAACCTTGATCATGTGATAGGCACCTATTCCAACCATAACCTCAGAGCCTGTTTGATGGGTGGAGATGGTGCCATGGGTAGTTAGGATCGTGACTTCTACCCCATTACGTGTATAAATCGAACCCACCACTGTTACCAGAAGTCTGGGCCCTGGGGCTGGAGTAGAGATGACATGCAGAGTCGCACCTCTACTTTCTTTGAAAATCTAAATCTATGCCAGCATTCTTGGGTGGCTCCAGTGCATCCTGGGGAATTCCTCTCCTTCTATGCTGCCCTTCTAGGCCCTGCTGCTCTTCTACTGTCCCCTGCCCTGAAGGTGGGGAGAGGGGTTGAGGAGTAAGAAGTCTGAGTACAGTACTTACTGGAGAGGACTGTGCTCTCTCCACGCTTCCTTGTCAGCTTTCTCCCTTTGGTACAGTGCTGTTAAATGCACGCTGTGGCCTCCTGCACTCTGGAGAACCCTGATGCATGGATGGCATTTGCAGACAGCATTCCATTCCATATTGGCTGGTAAAATCACATTTTAAATATCCTAGACTGTCCAGGCAAACCCATGCAGAATCCTACTCTTGATAATCTTCTCTCCAAATTAGCCCTGAAAGTCAAAGCCAGAAGTGAACTAATTGTATTTAGTACTAAAGGAAACTCTAAGTAATACTCAAGTCCCTCCAGACAAGATGTGAGGCAGGACAACAAAAAGCTCCTTGGAGGTCTTTACTCCAAAACCCAGCCTCATTTTCATACTGCAGGGGCTGTGAACCCTGACCCTGCATTACCTCCCATCCTCCCATCCTTACCTCCTTCCCCTTCCCACCATGCCAGAATCCAAGCACACCAAACAACAGAAGTAGTGTTGCCACCTTAACTCTAACAACATTTGTCCCTGAATATTTACTCCTTCAGGGCTCAAGGCTCTTGGTGCCATCCCTGCACTGGAGTTTGGGAGAGCAGGTAGAAGAGGGTGGGAGGAGGCAGGGCTGCGTGCCTGGCCCCCGGCTGTCTTGTGAGTCTCAGGCTCTTGGGCTGGGCCAAGAGGGAAATAGCCCTTAGACCCAGGCCCCTACTTTTCCCAGGCTGGTGATGAGCGAGCCCAGGGCCCTGATGGAGGCATCAAAAGCCTGTGACAGCCCCACTCTGCTTGTAAGCTATGAGGCTGAAAGTGCTTACTGAGAGCCAGAGCCAGAGAAGGCCAGCTGATTCCGAATGTCATCGGGCCAGTCACCTTTGCCTGGGGAGGGGACCGTGGTCAGATGGCTAGGAGTGGGGGCAGCCTGCTTTTGAGGCAAGGATTGATGAATGAGGAGGAGTGGTTTTCCAAGTCAAGTGTTTAGGGGGAAAATACCAAGTGTCAGAGATGAATGAAAAGCACATGCCAGGCAGCCCTGAGGGGATGCGTGTATGAATAGTGAGTCATCTGGCTTCAGGACCCTGGATTCTTTGCATGATGCAACCTCCTGGTCTCTGCAGAGCTAGAATCAGGGCTCAGATTCCCAAACCATCTGTGGGCCTGGAGACTCACTGAATCATGGAACTTGAAGTAGTATTTCCTGTGACTCTAACACAGACAATAGGGAACTGTGCCCGTATGCATCAACTATCCTGGACAGGTCTTGAAACCACTCCAAACGACTCTTTCTTCACCTCTAAAAGGGGACAAGAATATAAACCCTTTGGAAATGAGGGGATTAGAGATGATATTTTTTAAGTGATACAGCATATAGTTGGTGTTTAATAAATGGCATCTATTCCAAGTACTTGTGAATAAAAACCATGACACTGTGTAGGCAAGGTGATCTTTGCCAATGAGGCATCGTGGAGATTCAGTTACACCTGTCAGAAAAAGTGCTTTCCACGGAGCGAACCCAGTTATCCTCAGCAGCCTAAGACCATCCTTGCTGTCAGAATTTGCTCCATGTTTGCTGAGCCCAGAGCCCATTTTAGCTGCCAATAGTAGAAGGGAGCACAATTTGGTTGTAGAGAGGTGACAGTTCAGAGGATTAAAGAATTGAACACATTAGTCTGGGTGCTCTGAGGAGATAGGAGTAAATGTTAAAGGCATTTAATAGGGGAAATGCCTGCAGAAGACAATGAGGGGGCGAGGAGGGCAGAAACCTTCTAGCAGGCCATGCTGTCCATGGAAGGTTCATCTAGGGCACTGGGAAGTCCTGAAGCCAAAGTCAGCTGCCCTAGCACAGGAATGAGCCTGTCTTAATCTCTGCCACGCCCAGTCATGGGCACATGGCCTCATTGCAAACATAGCAATGGATTTCAGAGCCCAGCAGCTGGCATCTGGGGTCAATTATGGTCCTGTGATTGAAGGTCTTCCAGGCACATTCTCATGGCAGCCAAATACACTTTTTGTAAGAAATTCTGCCCGAGGCAAACTATGATTGAAGGTAGGTAGCAAAAACAAATAAACAAACAAAACTAAAAACCCAAACAAACCCAAAACCAAAACACCAGCCACAAATCCCTCCCTGCCTGTCTGCGGGCCCGTGCAATGTGATTTCGCCATTCCTCCCGTCAAGATAGGGGTTTCTCTTTCTACTACTTGAATCTGCCCTTGACCACATCAGTTGTTTTGGCCGTTGGAACATTCACAAATGTGGCCCCGCAGAGGCCCGGAAGGATACATGCGCTGGGGCTTGCCCTCTTTTGCTGCTTTTGGAAACCTGAGATCTTCATGTGAAAAGCCCGAACTAGTCTCCTGGAGGATAGGAGACGCCATGAAATAGAACCACCACCTTCCTACCACCAGACATGTGAACAAGGTCATTCTAGATATCTAGCCCCGGCCAAGCTGCCAGTGACCACAGCCAAGCTGAACTAGAACCAAAAGAATGAACGGCTAATCCTTAATATTGAAAGAAGTAACATGTGCCTGTTGCTTTAAGCCACTACGTTGGGGCTGGTTTGTTATGTAACAAAAGCTAACTGGCATCATTTACGTCCATTTTACAGATGGGAAAACTGAAACCTGGAAGCACGATAAAGCTCCTCAATGAACTGAAGCCTGTCAGTGTTAATCATGTTGCTCAGTTTCCCATGCCAAGCTGGGCTTGACCAGATAGCTCTTGGTTGTGGGCAGCTTTACTTGTGCTGTTTGCTTAGACCCTGGGACCATCAGAGATTAGGAGCCCTGAATTTGACTCTTAATAAACCTCTATTGAAGGAATAATACTAAGGTGCTAGGACACCCTGCTATGATATTGACGCTATTAGGAACAAGTAGAGGAATTCCCAACCTTCAAAGCATGGAAGGTGAGGGGCGCCGCGTTTCCCCTAAGCAGATTATAAACTCTGACAGGAGGTGGGAGAATTTATATTTTTCTTACATTCTCCTTTATATGTATTCTTCTTTACTACCGTGCTAGTCTCATAAGCTACCATCCATTCATTCAACAAATGTCTATTGAGCATGTCCAGAACAAAGCAAGGATCCCAGCCTTTGTAGAGCTTACAGTCGAGTGGGGCAAACGATGATGAACCGGATAAATAAGTAAGCTATCTAGTATGTTGGAAAACAACAAGTGCCAAGAATTAAAAATAAAAACGGGGAATGGAAGAGGAAGCTATGGGCAGGGCTCAGTCACAGTTTAGGTAGGATCGCCGGGATAGCCTCCTGAGAAGGTAACATTGGGTTAGAGATTAAAGGAAGTGAAAAGGCGGCCACATAGACCTTGGTGGGAAGGGCGTTCCACAGTAGGTGGAATGGCCCTGAGGGCAGAGCCTGGGGAGTGTTCAAGGAGCACCAGGCTGGGCTGGAGTAGAGGGAACAAGGAAGCGATGAGTTCAGACAGGTAAGGGTGAGGGTGGTGGTGCACAGGTTAAAGTGAGGTTTTTGAGTGCAATGAGGAGCCACGTGGGATTTAGGAGCAGAGGAGTGACCCGACCTGACAGCATGCATCAGGGTCCCTCTGGCGGGTGTGTTAAGGACCCCCAGAAAGGAGGCCAGGGCAGAGCAGAGACTCTAGTTAGGCCGTTACTGCAGTTACCAGGGACTTGCTTTGAACTAAAACTAAAGCGGAGCTGTCTGGCCTTGGGTCTATGTCAGAAGGAACACTCAGTCGCCATTTGTTGGGGAAACTATTGAATCACGTCTCTTCGCCAGCATTATGGTGCCTGAACGCGCAGCCAAGGGGACGTTGCTTCTGGACCTGAACACGGTCTGCTTTGATGATGACAGCGAAGCACCAAACAGCCAATTCAACTTTACCGAGCCATCTGGAGTGGGGAGCCGCAGCAGATTCTTACAGGATCCAGCTGGCTCTGGGAAAATTGTGGTCAGTTAATGGTCATTGCATGGTTGAGAGGGCATGGGGGAAGCTGGTCTAGCATGCATGGTGCTTTTGCTGCCCCTGAGAGAGAAATTTCCAAGGTAACTCCCTCACTGCAGGGCTGTAACTGACACACATAATAGTGACTCTGTTTTCCCCATTTGCTCTTTATTTTACCCAAGTTCCGGAATCGTCTGTTATGCATAGTTATGCCTGGGGTGCTAAAGACTGGATTCTCTCTTGCATAGCTGCAGTTTGCTGTGCCTGCTTAGCTGCCTCTATAGTCACGTTAGTGCCCCCTGGGCTCAAGTACTGTCGTATATTTGAGTGCTCCTTCTGGACAGTGGAGGTGTGAGATGAGAGAAAGCAGGCCCAGGGCCTTGATGAGTGTATCCTGCTAAATTCAGCCTTGAACGACCACTGCAGACCCAGAGGGGAATGAGAAAGCCAGGCTGTTTAGGTAGCCTCACTCAACAGCATCCCCACGGGGCAAAGCAGACTTGGAAGCAGGGCGGGCATGGAAAGCAGATCTCGCCCGGCTGACATGGCTCGGTGGTTGAGCATTGACCTATGAACCATGAGGTCACAGTTCGATTCCCGGTCAGGGCACATGCCCCGTTTGCCGGTTCGATCCCGTGTGGGGCGTGCAGAAAGCAGCCAATCAATAATTCTCTCTCATCATTGATGTTTCAGTCTCTCTCTCCCTCTCTGAAATCAATAAAAATATATTTTTAAAAGAGAAGAAGAAAAGCTGTATGAGACCTTAACCTTCAGGGTTTCCACTGGAGGGAAAAGGAAGGGCCGAGGGAGGCAGTAGGGGGAACTTTGGGGGCAGTGGTCCTGGTGGGGGGGAAAGGGGACTTTGCATCAGAGATAATTCCACAGTGAGGAGAGCAAACAGCCCACTAGGTGGCATTCTCTCACCCACCCCATTCTCCACCTCCCATCCAAAGCCCTTTTTCTGTCCCCAAGAACGTCTTTACCAATTTTATTCATAGTGTCAGCTAAAAAATATTTTTTTTTCTGTTGAAGAAATTAATATATGCTTGATGTAGGAAACATAGAAAAGCATTGCCAATCAGTGATAACCACTAATAGCATTTTGGTATATTTCCTTCTTCTTCACTATACATAGATTTATGTATATTCTATACATATATGCATACGTATTTTAAATTATGGAATTATTCCTGCATATAGGATTCTATATTGTGCTTCTTTTCAACTAACCTGCAGTCTTTTTTTAAAAATATATTTTATTGATTTTTTACAGAGAGGAAGTGAGAGAGATAGAGAGTTAGAAACATCGGTGAGAAAGTAACATCGATCAGCTGCCTCCTGCACATCTCCTACTGGGGATATGCCCGCAACCAAGGTACATGCCCTTGATCGGAATCGAACCTGGGACCTTTCAGTCCGCAGGCCGACACTCTATCCACTGAGCCAAACTGGTTTCAGTTAACCTGCAGTCTTGAGCCTGTTGGGCAATAGTACTTGATGGACATCTTTAAACATAGATTCTTTCCAATAAATTCATTAGCAGTGAGCAGAGAATGGACACATGGACAGTTATGGGCATAACGCTTTAAAGTTCCTTATGTAGGCAAATGCTTTCCAGAAAGGCTTTTCAATTTGCATTTCTACTTATAGATAGAAAAATGTCTTCATCCGTTGAATTAAAAGGATTGCTTTTCTGTGTAATCTGATATCTCTGTTTTAATCTAGTTGATTGGTGATCTAGATTATGAAAATCCAAGTAATCTAGCAGCCGGCAATAAATACACTGTGACAACCCAGGTGCAGGATGTTGCCCCTCCTTACTACAAAAGCAAGTATCACTTTGACTTATTTCATGAAGCATCTTCCTTGAGCAGCAGTGACTAGACTGCCAGGCCGTGCTCAGTATTGGGCTAGGTATTTGTGTTGAAGAGGAGACTTCCAAAACCCAAACACTTGGGAGTCAGCCCTGCTTCCTCCTGTCCGTCACCCAGCACACTGAAGTGGTCTCCAAGCCTCTCTTCTGTGTCACCTTCTAAAATCTCAGGCTTCTGCTGCCCCTCCCCCACCACCCTGGCCCCATCGCACTGGTCCCGCCCTAATGCAGAACCTCCTCTTTCTGGGTTGAATTACATTTGAGACTCTTTAAAGATCTCTCTGACTTTGCCTTGCCCCTTTCCAAAGCATCCTCC
>NW_006299390.1:1902003-1911244 GCF_000327345.1 Myotis davidii | reverse complement strand
AGCGTCGTCATATTACTTTCTTGCTTAAAGCCCTGAGTGTCTCCATAGCTGTCAAGTTCAAGTTCTAATCCTTTGGCACACAAGGACTTCCACCATTCGGCCCTTGCCTAACTCTTTAGCTCCAGCCGCTTGCTTCTAAACCTCCTTTTTTCTAACTAGGCCAAACAGCTTGCCGTTTTTCTGAGTGAATCATGCAGTTTTATGCCTTGATATCCATGCACATGCCTAGAATCACACCCCCATGACCCCCCTCCCCCCATTTGTCTAGCTCTAATGATCTTTGTGAAGCTCAGCTTGCACTTCCTCTGGCTTCCGTAGTGACCTGTACCTGTGTTTATCAGAAGGAACTGCCTGAAGCATCTCGTAGGCAGGAACTTCCAGGTCTTATTCTCCTTGCAGCTTCAATATTTTGCACAGCACCTGTTACATAGGAAATGCTTTTAAAAGCCTAATCTGCTAAGTATCTGGTCGTCCGGTCGGCCATTCAACCAATCAAAGCGTAACATACTAATGATATGCTAAGACTATGACGTGCACTGACCACCAGGGGGCAGACAGTCGACCAGTCACTGTAATGTTCACTGACTACCAGGGTTCAGACACTCCGACTGGTAGGTTAGCTTGCTGCTGGGGTCCGGCCCATCGGGACTGAATGAGACGGACCAGACACACCCTGGAGCCCTCCTGCAGTCCCGCGCCAGCTGGCCAACCTCCTGGGTGCCTCCCTGGCTTCGATGGTGCCCCGGTGAGGTCCCTCGGCCTGGCCCGCGTCCTCTCGCAATCCGGGCTGAGGGACCTGCACCCCCACAAGTGCACAAATTTCGTGCACCTGGTCTCTAATGTTTAATAAACAAGTCAATGAGAATAGAATATTATGATTTAAATTTTTTCTATTTCTCTTTTTAGATATCATCTACATTTATGTCCTAACAAGCCCAGAAAATGAGTTTCCTCTTGTCTTTGATCAGCCATCCTATGTCTTTGACGTGTCAGAAATAAGCCCAGGTGAGTAATAGATGAGAAACACGCCACCGTGCTCTTGACAGACTCCAACCAGATGCACACTCGGCGGAGGGGAAGCTCCCTTCCAGAGGCCCTGCGTGGTGTGCACAGCGATTCACAGCTGAATCGAGTTTATTGCATCTCTTATTTTTTTTAAATCGTCCTCACTGCTGAGGAGCCCTTCAGGTGAACTCTAGATTTTGAAAACTGTTGATTAAACTGCATTTCTCCGAACCCCCTGATTGCTTGCCTGAGTGCTTGATTCCCCTAATCCTCCTTTGTTGTAGCTGAAGTTTTCCCTCGGTCTCCACTGTGATGTTTATCTAGCTCATTCGGAGAATTGAAATTTTAAAATAGAGAAAAGGTTTCCCATTTCTAGAGTCCCTTCATTTACAAACAAAATAAAGACGTCTTCTCTCCCTTATTAGGGTTCACTGGAGGCCTCTTTTTTGCCCTTTACAATGCCTGGATTTCTGCGGGCTCTTCCCCTTTAAAGAGGAGACTCCCCACTCCCCCCACCCCCACCTTTCTTTCAGTTTGAAAGTGGTCTGACTAACTCCAGTATTCAGTTTTTGATCCTTTTATCATGGATACTTCTATATTTAAAACAAAAAGCTAAACCAAACACTCCTAAAATGATCCCCTCTCCGTTGTATTCTCTCTTTGTGATGGTCTCTATTTCCCGACATTAAGTTTTAAACAAAACACAAAAAGAGGGTCTAAAGCAGCGGTTCTCAACCTGTGGGTCGCGACCCCTTTGGGGGGGGGTCGAACGACCCTTTCACAGGGGACGCCTAAGACCATTGGAAAACACATATATAATTCCATATTGTTTTTGTGATTAATCACTATGCTTTAGCTATGTTCAATTTGTAACTGAAAATACATCCTGCATATCAGGTATTTACATTATGATTCATAACAGTCGCAAAATTACAGTTATGAAGTAGCAACGAAAATAATTTTATGGTTGGGGGTCACCACAACATGAGAAACTGTATTAAGGGGTCGCAGCATTAGGAAGGTTGAGAACCACTGGTCTAAAGGCAATGGCTTTATTTCTTTATCCCTTACCCAGTGCCTATCAAGTGAAGTAGGAATAGGCTCTTTATCAATTCAGAGATCTCCCTTCAGTCATTGATCCCCTACTTTGAGTCAAGTGCTCGGTGCTGGGGTTATGTAGTTGGATGAGAGGTTTCTGCCCTCAAGGAGTAAAACTTATGAAAATGAACTTCCACAAAACAAGCAAGCCAGAACTGCAGCATTCCCACCAACAAGGTTTGTAAGATAAACAAAATGAAACAGTACATATTTAAAAATCAATACTCTGTAATATAATATCTAATCACTGGGGTGTACACCAGAAACTAATATAATATTGCATGTCAACTAATTGAAAAATAAAAAATGATTAAAACCTTTTTAAAAATCTATATTCTGTAATCCTCCATTGCCAAACCCTTACAAATGGTTTATTTTTCACCATAGTCGGTTTGGCTCAGTGGATAGAGTATGGGCCTGGGGACCAAAGGGTCCCGGGTTCGATTCCGGTCAAGGATACACATCTGGGTTGCAGGCTCCTCCCTGGCCCAGGCCCTGGTCAGTGCTTGTGCAGGAGGCAACCAATCCATGTGCCTCTCTCACATCGATGTTTCTCTCTGTCTTTCCCTCTCTCTTCCACTCTCCCTAAAAATCAATGGGAAAATATCTTTGGGTGAGGATTAACAAAAAACAAAACAAACCAAAAATTGGGCTTTTTTATCTCATGTATTACAGAAAATGTGAAAAATACAAGACTTTTAGAATGTTCTTTGCAGTGTTGTGTATGATAGCATAATGCAGTCGATCTCAACCTTCTGGCCCTTTCAATACAGATCCTCATGTTGTGACCCAACCATAAAATTATTTTCGTTGCTACTTCATAATTGTAATGTTGCTACTGTGATGAATCGTAATGTAAATATCTGATATGCAGGAATGACCCGGTGAAAGGGTCGTTCGCCCGCTAAAGGGGTCGCAACCCACAGGTTGAGAACCGCTGGCATAATGACTGGCGCTGTTGGAATCTACAAAAAAGGCGTGAATTGTCTTTTTCGCCTCACAGTACGGCCTGGATCACCGGACCAGTGACCTAGTGGGTGTTCATTAGCATAATCTGAATTTAATAGAACTGGAGACATAAAACACACAGAGTTTGAACAGTAAAGGGACCTCCAAAAGCCTGTCTGCCCTACCAGAGAGAGTGTCTGCTCCCGGACCCTCCCTGCACCCCCAAAGCAGGACTAATCCCAGGTACTTTGTTCTTCCAGCCAGAGCCCGGATTGGACGGGTGCAGGCCGCTGACAAAGACTTCCCCCAGAGCAGCACTGTATACTCCATCTCCACTGGGGGGGCCAGCTTCCCGTACCCAGACATATTTTGGATTAACCCCAAAACAGGAGAACTCCAGCTGGTGACTAAAGTGGACTATGAAACGACCCCCATCTATATTCTCAGAATCCAGGCCGCCAACGAAGAGGACACAAGCTCAGTCACTGTGAGTGGGTCTGTTCTGGTGCGTTTGCGCCGGCCTGAGTGGCTGATGTAGGGCGTCTCCGGCACCCTCCAGATGTGACGATGTCTTAATGGGGCACATCCTCCATATGTGACAGGAAATGACCAGTGGTGTCCAGGACAGCACAAACGGACTCACAGAGCAGTGCCCGGGAAATAAAGATGGACGCCCATGTGTGTGGGAGGCGCGCTGAGATTGATGGTCTCTCTGTGGGACAAGTGTCCTCTTGCCCTTAAACACCCCGTGCTTTCACGGGGGGCTGGCAGTGAGATGCACGCTGCCAGAAGTGGGGTGTGGTTTTGTAGCTATACATGTCCTCCCCGCCCCGCCTCCCGGTAGCTTAGCTGTGTTCCGACCCTACCGTCATCACACCAGATGGGGGTAGATCTTAAAATGATGTGGCTTGACTGAGGCTACACTTCTTCCCAACCGTTGATGTTGAGAACCTGGTTAAATGCAGATTCTGAGCCCTCCGGTCTGGGAAGGGCCTGAGAGTCTGCATTCCTAACAGGCTTCCAGGTGGTGCCGATGCACCTGGCCCAGGCCCGCGTTTGGCGGAAGAAGGTTTAACAGGTCCGTGCTGTCAGTGGTTAGGATTATCTGCGAATAATATGATGGCCACGAGGACATCTGGCTCTTTCCCATTAGTACAGTGAAAACGCATAAGGCAAAATGAACTCTGAGCTCGCGGCAGGCAGCCCTGTGTGATGGAGAAAATGACTGGAGACAGTTCATTTCTCAGCTTTGATCCCAGTTTTCCAAGGGGGTCTGAGCCATGCTTATCTTCGTGTCCCAATTTCTCAATCTTTTAAATGGAAAGTCACCCGATCACCGAAAGCCTGACTAGTCCTGCTCCTCTCATGACTTGCTTTGAATTAACTGGACGATGTTTTTAATGATGCGTGAGGCTCGGCGTTGCCCGCTGGGGGAGAGACGTGCTAAGCTGGAGATAATTGTAGTGTTTGTTAGGCCGGCTTTTTGAAAAAAACATGAATGGACTCCACTCTGGGAGCTGACTGGAGTGAACATTTCAATTTATTCCAGGTCTTGGAAATGGTTGAAATCCCCAAATTTCAAAGGTAGAATAAATTTGACTCAAAATTCATAAGCTTTTCAAAAGGGTGATGATCACATAAGTCCCTTTCAGGGCTGACAGTCTATGATTCCGTGCTGGCAGGCGTCCGAGTCCATATTCCAATCTGCCAGGCATAAAAGACAGCCGTGAAAGAGAATGGCCCGGCCCTGCCTGTGGCAGGTGATCACCACCCGCTTAGTGCGTCCTAATAGCCCAGGTTACAGAGGAGATCCCAGCTAAGCCAGGTTCTCTCGTTTCAGCCCAGTGGTTCTCTACCCTGGCTGCATATTAGAATCAGCTGGGAACATAAAAAATAAAAAATAAAAGGTGCCCAGGCCTCACCTTGCAGAGAGTCCGATTTATTTGGTCTGGACTGGGCCTAAGGAAGTAGAGCCAGGGTTGAGAACCATTGTTCAGCATTCTAAAGTTAAAGATGCCACTTCCAATGCACAAGGGCAGTGAGCAAGGAAGTACAGAGGCTCACTGTAAATCCATCCTTGTTACTGGAAAAACAACCCAGCAATACCTGGGGATGAGCCCCATGTATCCAGGTGCATTTACGTGGGGCTCTATGAATGTATACATATAATATGCACATGTGCACACATCCAGAGTATAGAAGTTAATAGCGTAAGACTTGGAGTAGGACAGGCCTGCATTCAAACCCCAGTTCTGGAACTCACCAGCTGAATGGCTTTGGGTCAATCACCTAACCTCTCTAAGCCTCAGTTTCATCATCTGTAAAATGGGAATGGTCATATTATCTATCTCCGGAAAGGTTAAATGAGCTAGACCACAAAAACGCAGAGCCCTGTGCGTGGCACACAGGAAGCACTCAGTAAGTTTTAGCTGCTAACAATGGCCAGCTTCTTGCTGTTCCAGGTTACTGTTAACGTCCTGGAAGAAAATGATGAAAAGCCGATTTGTATCCCAAACTCTTATTTCCTGGCCATCCCAGTGGATCTGAAAGTTGGCACAAACATTCAAAATTTCAAGCTGATGTGTACTGATCGTGATTCCAGCCCCAGGTCCTTTCGTTACTCCATTGGCCCAGGTACGGTACCTGACATCGACGGTCCTGGCCTGGCTCCTGGGGTTGGAGGCCTTAGCTGCTGGTCATGGAGAATGGGTGGGGGGGCCTGTGCTCTCACGCTGATCTGGGCACAGTGTGTATGGGTGTGGGGTGGTAAATGAGGAAAGCAGGGATAAGGAGCGTGCTGGTCCCAGTGCCTCCCAGTCCTCATCTTGCCTTCCCCTTCTCTTCACCTAACTCCTCCCAGATTCCCACACAAGGCTGCCCAGAGGACCACTGGAGGGTGTATGCCACTGATGGTGACCCCCAAATTCCCAGACTATCATATGATTCATGAATATTATTAGTGTAGTTTAAAATTTTTTTTAGTCCAACTGCTCAACCTGCAAGCTTATAGTGGGGGCAGGGAATCCCAGTCCTCTCTCTGGATAATAATAGATTGTATGCATTTTAAATGTATCCTTAGGAATTCTCTTCTGCTCCATTCATTTGCTCTCTTTAAAAATATACCGGGAGGGAGGGGGGTTATGAGGGGTGGGGAAGAGCACCCCTCAATGGAAATGAGACCAAAATAGCTCATCTAATGAAGTGCTGGGGTCAGAGATTTAAACCCAAACAAGCAGAACAATTCCAAGTGAAAGACTAAAAACCCATCTTGGCCGCCTGCTGAGCCCTGGTGAGCATGAACTCTGAACAGTAGGGAGCCTCTTGAGCAGGCTGTGTCACAAAACCCAGGGGCAGAGGCAGCCTCGAGACTGCAGTTGCCGAAGATGGAAATAACACATACTGAGAACCCTCAGGCCTTTATGGAGCACTTCGCTGCTAAGGGAGTAAAAATTGCATCATCTCCTGCTCCATTTACTGGTTTTCAGTCGGTAATGAGTCTGGAGCCACCGGAGGAATGAGCCAGGGCTGCTTGGGCGGGCAGCCTTCCTGCCCTGTTCCCTGAGCTGTGAGCCCAGAGCCCTAACAGACTGCAGGGGAAAGGTGGGAATGGGGTAGATTCAGGAGGGCCTGGGACTGCAATCCCTGCAAAGCCAGGAGACACCTTCCTTCAGAGGAACTCCAGGGACATAGGTCACCAGTTCTGTGTGGCCCACCAACTTCCACGAAAGGCATGAAGTGAATTTGGCCTAGGGCGAGGGATGTGGCCCCCTCTATGCTCTTGTGCCCACGTATTAGTCTGAGTGCAAGTTCCACGTGGTTACCAAATAAATGCTGCATGGTAAGGACTGGCTAGAGAGGCTGCACCAGGATTAGGAAATCTCTGCCTGATGCTCTGCAAGATAGCGGCCATTCTCCGGGGACAGGTGTGCTGTTGTCTTTTCTGCTCTCATCCCCGTTGCAGCCACACTGGTTGTGAGCAAGAGTTTCTTTATACTAATGAACTTTCTGGCACAGACAAGGCCGATATTGTAACCCTGGTGCATCGGAAGTAGCCTACACAGAGGTATGGACGTTTGTGGAAGAGACTGGATGTAGTTTTCCTCTAAACATTTGTTTCTCACTCTCTTTTCTTCCTTTGCCCCAAATCCTTGTCTCATGTCTCATTTAGGCAATGTCAACAGACATTTCACCTTTTCTCCCAACGCCGGGTCCAACATCACACACCTGCTCCTTGCAACTCGCTTTGACTATCCTGGTGGGCTTGACAAGATCTGGGACTACGAGCTACTTGTCTATATAACTGATGACAACTTGCTGTCTGGCAGGAAGAAAGCTGAAGCCCTGGTTGAAACAGGGACAGTGACCCTGAGTATTAGCGTCATTCCTCCCCCAACCACGATCATCACCACGACTCCCAGGGTAAGGATTTGGGGACCTGCACTCCTCAGTTAGATCCTTGTGATTAATGGATTAATGTCAATGGAGCCCTTGGACCCAGGAGAAATATTTGGGTTGGCTGAACAGAGTTGAGGTGTTTGGATGTTGCCAGAAATGGCACCCAGGGGCTAAACTGGAGTAGTCACTGTAGGTAAATAGAGATCTGGGTGAGGCCTGAGACTTATAGAGCCACTAACTTTTCCTCTCCTGCGAAATAAGGGTGTACACTTGAGTAGGAACTTGTGCTAGATCAGGTGCCGGCCGGCTGTGGCACAGGAGACACTTTTCATGGGCATGTGGCTAGTTGCTACCTTCACAAGCCCTTCTCTGCTTGCTCTCAAGGGCCATGAAGTCTGTGTATGAGAGCAGGTCACTGCCAGGTGCTCTTCTCCACTTCTTTTGAAGCGTTATCATGCACCAATCTGCACCCGACTCCCCATCTCCACTCCATCAAAATGCATTCATTCAATCTACAAGTATTGACTTAACACCTACGATATGCTATTCATTTTGCTGCACAAGCCCAACACGATCTCTGCTGTCATGGAACTTATAATCTGGGTCAGTTGCTCTCCAGTGTGGTCCCTGACCAGCAGCCTCCGCATCGCCTGGACATGTGCTAGAAATGCACATTCCCGGGCCCATTCCAGAATATTAGAGTTGTACCTCACCCAACCGTGGTCATCACCACAACCTCACGGAAAGCACGTTGGAACCTCGAATCCTCAGACCTATGTTTTTAAACTCTGGGATTCTCACAGGCGCTAAAGTTTGAGAGCCACCGTTCTAAAGGGGGAGACATTACAAATACATGCAATTTAATAAAGGTATGCGATGTAGTAAAATAACTACAGATTGTGACAAATGGTAGGAAGAAAAATAAGCAGGTGCCGAAAGAGAGCCAGTGTGACGAAGGGAGGGAGAATCTGGACTCTGACAACAGGACCCCCTCCCCCTGCGCTGTGGAGGAACCGGCTTATATTTGTGCTGACCCTTTTGTCCCCTTTCCTTCTGTTCCCAGTAAAAGCCACGCCCTTGGTCGGCAGCCCCATACGCGTAGTATGCCAAAGGAATGGTAATCAAAACCTTAGAAAATCACCTATGACACATGGTCAAATTTTGCCTCTCAGAGTCTTACCAAGAGTGGGTTAATGTTCATTTGCCAGATGCTTGAGTCAGGATCACCCCAGTGAACGGAGGCATAAGGTAACCTTAAGGGTTTTCCATTGTAGTCGGAGCCAGTAAGCTCCAAGTGAGGAGTTGCCACATTCCTGGGGCTTCCAGCATGACCCAGCTGTGGCATCCGCACTCCTGACACCCCCATGGCTGTTTGTCTGTCTCCCACTCTGAGAAGCAAGCGCTGAGCTTGCGGTTTCACTCTGATGTCAGCCCACTCACCTGGCAGCTTGCAGTGAGTGAACACCAACAAACCTACCAACGTGTTTCAAAAAACAACTTTCGCGGCTCATGCCTTCCCAGTGAGAGACAACGGCGCCGTTAGTCCCTGAGCTATGCCATGTTGGGGCAGGGAAAAAAGCCAATGGCATTTTTAGCTTTGGGGAAGGGGAAGAAAGAGAATAAAATTAGGCTTAGAGCTGCTTTCCAGTTCCCTAAATTTTCTGTGTTTTGATCTAATGGATTTCTGGAAAGACTATAAATAGGGCGATGGTTTGAAGCAACAAGAACTATGCACACAAAGATGTCCCATTTATAGAACAAGAACAGAGAGTGCAATAAACACTCGACATGGGGG
>NW_006299390.1:1865830-1901922 GCF_000327345.1 Myotis davidii | reverse complement strand
TCCGCTCCCCCTCCCCCTTCTCTGTCCTTCAAGCCCAGGATCACCTACCAGATCCGGAGGGAAAACGTGTATTCTCCATCGGCGTGGTATGTGCCTTTTGTCATCACGCTGGGCTCCATACTGCTTCTGGTTCTCCTGGTGGCTCTGATCGTCCAGTTGGCCAAGGCCATGCACAGGCACTGTCCCTGCAAGACTGCGAAGCACAGGAAACCTCTGTAAGTTGCGAGTGGGCTGGGCCCTTCCCACAACTTCCTCTGGGACACTGGTTCCAGTGATTTCAGGCAAAGGAAAGATAGAGAATTAGAATTTCTTTACAGGGTAGAGAGGGTGCCTGGTGTGAAGGAAGGGAAAGGACACATGGGGAGAGAATCCTAGCTGCCCTTAGTCATGGTGTACCCTCTTCCTCACCTGCTGGAAGGAGACGGTTCCTTTGGTTTTCCTGGGCACCTGCCCTGTCCTTGACGTGTTCTCAAAGAAATTGGGTTTCAACCCCTGGGTGACTTGCCCTGGATACATGCTTCAGGAAAAAAGCCCAACTGTGAGCAGTGTGTTAGATACGCTGTGCTCATCTTTGTAGAATATTTAAAGGATGGAATCGAATTAGAAAAACTGATAAGGAAATTAAGCTGATTTCCTTATCAAACCAAAAACTGATAAGGAAAATAATCATGGTTCTTTTACACATGGCCCTGATCTCTCACGCTCTAGGGCTGCAAATACAGACCTGTTTCCTCTCCCTCCTACTCTCCACTAACGCGCCTCTAACTGCAACATCCTGCAGGGTCTCTTTTACTGGCCAAGTGAGGTATGAGAGAGAAGAGAAGAGATCACTAGATTGTTATAAGCTTCCCCCAGATACAGTTTCTTGAGTTTCAGAAGCTCTTACAATTAGAATGGGCTTTGGCCTTAGATAAGGCCTGGGTTCAAATCTTAGCTCTACCATTTTCTAGGTACATGGCTTTGGGCAAGTGGCAGCTGTGTCCTTTTTTGAAAACTAAACAATTAAATGAGCAAATGCAAAGAAAGCACTTAGTACTGCTCCTACTATAAATGCTTCAATACACTGTTTTTTAAAAGCTTGTTGTATTGTTTTTCATGGCCCATCGAGCTCAGGATTCTAAATTCCAGTTTAGCAATAAGCCCAAGAATCTTATGGTGTTGGAACTTGAGTTTTAGAATTTCTCACTGGCAAAAAGAAGGGGTAAGACTCATGTGCCATTTAAAGGTATTTTGAAGACTAACTAGTACTGTCAAATAATCTAAAATCTATGGATGAGAGACTCAGAATAAAACTAGAAGGCATTAGCATAAAGATGTGCTTTGCATTTTTGCCATATTTATTGGGGAAGTTGCTATTGGCAACCTTGACTTCAAGGTAAGAAATCCTTTAGCCTCTGCTGAAATTAAAAAGGCATTTTTGTTTGGACTCTACTCACAAATTGATTTGGGGAAAAAAATAAATTGGCTCCAAAAGTTGATGCTTAAACTTATAAGGATGGTAGTGGGATTTGAGCAGAAGTTCTTAAAGCAAGTCAGTTATCCAAATTGCTGCAACTCACAAGCAATTTATGGTTAAAAGTTCAGTATGCACCTTGTACCTGTTTGCTTTAACTTACATTCTAAATATTAGTCATTCCAACATGGTTGACTTTTAAAGAAAAACTCGTTAGTAATTCAGACTCAGACCTGCTCTCTCTGGAAATTAGTTATACCACGTGGCAGCCAACATTCGTTCAATAGCAAAATAGAATAAAATCAGAGAATCCAAGGTTATCAGGGAAAGGGTCTTAGAGTCCAAGGCCAGCTTTTTTTGTTACCAGAAACCAAAGTTTAGCTGCCAGCCCTTGAACCGTCCCACTGTGAGCTAAGCTGTCTGCTCAGTTAGCTACTGGGGAGAAAAATGGGGCAGGAAGAACTGCCGGTCAGTCTGATTGGGGTTGTTAAGCCTCATCCAGTTGTCAGAGAAGATATATTCCCTGAAGTTCTATAAAGCAATAATTTTCAAACTTATCAAACTCTCAGAACCTCCTGAGTCCCAAACCAACAGTGATGGAGCTGCTCTGTTTGGAGCAGGGGTGGGAGCCCAGCCTTCACTTTAGTCCCCATCCCTGGCCCCTTTCAATCCACTCCTGAATCCCAGGGAACACAGTTGCCCAAAGGGCAACGTCTTGTGAGTGTACGAGTACAGAATGCTCTCAGGTTAATTCTTATCCATCCCTTCTCTCCCCATAGGATGAAGAAAGGAGGTATGTACGGTGCCTATTCCTTTTGTTGCTGTTATTATCATCATCATCATCTTCATCATCATCATCATCATTATCATTTTTGCCGGTTCTGTTGTAGTACATGAAAGGGTTCCGACTTGGCATAGAACCAGGATGTAATCTGTCTTGGTGGGTTTTTAGCCTCATCATCCATGGGTGGAATGAAACTGAGGTCAGGGCAGCTAGAGAAAAGGAAGGTCAGGACACACGGTGCCGCTGGCCCACTCGAGTCACTCATTTTGACCCCACCTGGTCCCTACCCAGAGTCAGTTCTAATCAGCTCAACCTATGCACCTAGAGGTCCGTTCCCCACTGGGTGGGACAGGATCGAAGAATTCTCTGTGGGTTAAATACAGACGGTATCTACTCTCTGCTGACCCCTCCTGAGGACAGCTAATGCTCTGTATTGGACAAATGCCTCTTTTTAAAGCACAAATGATACTTTATTCTGAGATTGTCATGGATTTTATTATTTCCCAAGTTATTTAGGTCAGGCTAGTTAAAAGGGGGGCTGGTGCAGTCATACGGGCTGGGAGAACGGAATGATTTCAGGGACGTTGGTGAGTTGAGCAAAGTCGATCTGACCAACTCTAAGCTAAGGAGATGTCGCCACCTGGTCCCAAAAGCTGTTGCCTCAAGGAGAACCCAGGCCATGGGGAGAGACAGGACAAAAAAACTGGAAAATGTGTTTTTAAAAATGATTGTTTTAATCACTTCAATCATAGGTATGTGTGTTTGACATGCACACGGCACATCTAAGCAGGATTAGAAATTTAATTATAATGGTTATTAATCATATCACATGGGATGATTTACATAAATGAGATTTTCACAAATGGTTTCCCACCCTAGTTCCTTTTTTAAAAGGGCACAGGGAATGGATAGAAGGAATCCCCACATTATGAACTAATATATCAACTCTCTTTTTCTTCCTTACCTATAACTTATTTAAAACTAAATTCCATTTAAAAACTAATTTCCTAGGTCCAATAATAATAATAAGCTGGAAAAAGAGCAAAAAAAGTGTTTTTGTTTTGTTTTTTAATTCTATGTATTGTGTGTGTGTGTGTGTGTGTGTGTTTCTGAAGAGATGGAAAGCCATCAGCAAACATGTCTACAGAGAACATTTTTTGCCGTGTCTGCCATTCTGATTTCAAAGCCTGCTTAAGAGAAATCCCATGTGGAGGTAGAATTTTAAGGTCAATCTAGTGTCCAAAAAGCTTAACTTCTGTCTGTTCTATTCCCTGCAGAAATGAAGAAAACAAAAAGTGAAGTTGTGGTGGTAAGCTTGGCTGGCCCCGGGGCACCTGGCTTGGGTGGAGGGTTGTGGGGGGCTCCCGTCCCCCTCCCAGGCAGGCCCTGCCACAGCCTCAGGGGCGTGTTTATCATTCAGGGAGATGCTTGTATTTGGCCACTGGAACAGATTGTTGTGTGACGTGCTCCTGGTAGAATTTGTTCCCTCCACTGAACATGTCTGCTGATATATTTGCAGAAGAACTGGATTTCATAAATATTGAATAATGGTGTTTATTATCTACACCAGCTCTCCAGGAGAGTGAGTTGGGGGAGAGGAGCTTAAAGACCAGAATTTAAGCTTTCGCCTTCAATAGGATTTCTTTCCTGTGCCTTTCCATAACCTTGCGGAAAAATGGATAAAGTGCAGTTCGTGGGTCTAGGATTGGCTCTGCCCACTTAGGCATATGATCTTGCAGACTCCCTCAGCCCCCCCTTTTTTTAAAAAAAATATTTTTATTGATTTTGTTTTGGAGAGAAAAGAAGGGAGAGGGAGAGAAACACCTATGTGAGAGTGGAACATTGATCAGCTGCCTCCCGTACACCCCCACGGGTGCCCTAATCAGGAATCGAACCTTTTGGTGCCCAACCAATTGAGCCACACTGGCCGGGGCTCCCTCAGCCTCTTTACGCTTTAGATTCCTCATTTGTGAAATGGGTGAGGGTGCCTGCCCTGAGAGAACAGGTGGGGAGATATTTTGGAAAACGTTAAGAGTCACACAAATGCCAGGTGTGATAGCTGGAGCGTCACTCCCCCCTATCATAAGCCTGTTTTTCTTTTACTGAGTGATGACACTTGAAGAAGGACCCCCCCCCCCAAAAAAAAACACACACCTCCCCCAACCTCTAATAATAAGACTTTGCTATAATCCCAGACCCATAACTTTGGGGAATGCTGAGCACAGCCAGGAGGACAATTCAGTGCCCTGGAATTTTTTGCTTCAGGCTCATCAGCAAAGTATTTATCTGGGTCGGTCTTTATACAAATAAGAAGAGGTGATCTCTTGCTTCCAGGTCTTATTGTCTAAGGCAAGTACCTTTCATCTGGAGACTGTCTCAGACTTATGTAATATTAAGTTAATCAATTAAATAAACAAATCTCCATGACCATAAAAAGCAGGGCTGCTGAGCTGATCAAATCGATGAGACCCATCCAGTCTCCATTTCCTCTCTTCAGTGCTGGGGAGCTCTGGACAAGTGAGTAGGTGGTGGCTTCAGTGATAAATACTGGGGTTGGAGGGCCCACTAAACTCCGAACACAGTCCTCATCAGCATGCCAAAGAATGGCACCTTGGAGGACATCATGTGAGGGACGAGGGTGTTTCAATGGGGTCGGAGGTCAGGTCCTAGAGCAGTGGTTCTCAACCTTCTGGCTCTTTAAATGCAGTTCCTCATGTTGTGACCCAACCATAAAATTATTTTCGTTGCTACTTCATAACTGTAATGTTGCTACTGTTATGAATCGTAATGAAATTATCTGATATGCAGGATGGTCTTAGGCGACCCCTGTGAAAGGGTCGTTCAACTGCCAAAGGGGTCGCGACCCACAGGTTGAGAACCGCTGGCCTAGAGGGTGGCACAGAGTACGGATCAGGGGGAGAAAAGGATATGGAGCACAGGGCGGAGGTAAGGCAGGCCAAGCTCTGATGCAACGCTGCACTGACCTAAGGGACACAGCCAGAGCCCAGGGTGGCAGCACACGGGTGCTCATCTGTGCCTGCCTTCCACGTCTGCCCGGCAGTGGCCTTGGGCAATGCAGATCCTAGCCGGTGTTTGTGGCATTTCTGCTCTTTCTTCTATGCAGCCTAGATATCTTTTACTCAGGATGCTTTCCTACCCCCGAGTCTGGGTTAAATGTCCTCCTCCCACTCCCACCTGCTCACCCATAGCTTCCTCTATCCCTGCCTCATAGAGCCCGTATCACTCTGTATGTAGTGCCTGTATGTCAGTGGCTTCCCCTGGATCGCAAGCTCTGTGCGGGCTGTAACCACTCCTGCCTGTTCACTGCTGTGTCCCCAGCATCTAGCCCGGTGCCCATCGAGTAAATAAGCGCCCAGAAGGCCCTGGGCAGGAACCTGAGGCTGTAGGAGCCGTGGCCTTGCCTGGGAGGAGGATTGTGCTTGAAACTGTGGGAGGTTGTGTTGGAAGCTGTCTCTCTTCTCTCCTTAGGACACATTCCAGCTGAGCACGGTCTTTGACGGTGAAGCCACAGACCCAGGTAACTAAGTGGCCGTCCCGCCCACTAGTGTGTTTTGCATATTCCAGGCTGGTAGAGCCTTGTCCAATTTCACGCCCTTAACTCCGTTTTGATCCGTTTGGTCAGCTCTACAGCGCTGGCCCTTCTAGGCTGCAGTAGCAGGTGAGACCAGCTCGGAGCTGAGCTGCTTGCAGACACGTGATCCTGTGTGAGGCCTCAGGGTGTCCACCTCCAGGCTCCGACTCCAGGACCGTGCCACAGTCTAGCCTCCCTTTCTAAATCACAAACCAAGTCAAGGAACTGGTGACTCCAAGAACCCACATTCCCCCCCTGCTCACTGGGATTGAGCCTCCACCCCTGATCCTTTCTGAGGCTTCCAACACCATCCTATTTGGTAGCGAGAGATACGGAGAAATGGGAAGGATGGCTTCTTTTTTTTTCCTAGATCGGGGCCAAGAATTTCTTCTTGGTTGGCAAGATAAACCGAGGTAAAGCTGGCCTCCAGAGCTCTTCTCACCCCCATGAAATCAGCTCCAAATTTAGCTCCTTTACACACATCCTTCCACTTACAAAGGCTCAATTATAGACATGAATACAGGGAAGGAAACCAAATCCAGGAGGCAAGTGTGTTGGCTCCCTGCCACGCTCACATGCAAAGGGCCCGGTCGTCCTCGGAAGGAGGATGGCTCCTCTCCAGGACAGGCTGCTGCCGCTGCCGCTGGAATTAAATTTCCCTCTATTATTAGGTACTTGTTACCATAATGTGCCCACATTAGCATAAGTGCTGGTGGATCCTCAGTGGAGAGGCCACTCGCGCTGCATGGAGATGGCAGGAGCAGGGGTTCGCCTGCAGCTCCGAGGGAAAGGCCGGGGGAGCCGGGGCCGGCGCTCTGCATCTGAGTGTGAAGCAGGAAGAAGGAAGAAGTGAGCCAACCGGACACATGTGAGCAGACACGTCAATTAGAGTCTGCTGGCGCCGACACGATAAATATGGCTCCCCTGCTTCATCACCCCGGGGGCCAGATTGGCATGTCTGTGTCCACAAACCTCTGCTCCCCTAACATAAATGCCAGTCAAAGTCTTCTCCTCCTCCCCTGGGGAATGCCTTTTAATAGCAGGCATTTGGGGGTCTTTTAAAAACAAACCAGATTGAGATGGGTAACCCCATTAGAAAGTGAAGCGAATTTGTCCGAAGGTCCCATGGAGTCCAGGTTTGTGTGGCCTCCTTCTCATCTTGCAACTGAGGCGGCCTGAGCCTCCCCGGAACCTTCCTGTCCCCGGAGGCATAGTATTTGCTACCAGTGTGGTCGGAGCCGCACAGCAGCCGCGGAAAGGGCAGCTGGTGAGGACTGACTGCACCGTTCACAAGCCTGCTTTCCGTCGGTGATGCTCAGATTCTCACTTTCTGCTCCGGGGCTGGGGCTAGACAGGGTGGAGATGGGGAGAGTCATTTGTTTACATGGTCATTGTATTTCCACCCCCCAGTGACTGGTGCAAAATACGAATTCAACTCAAAAACTGGAGCCAGAAAGTGGAAAGGTTCCTTAATGCAAATGTCAAATTGGAAAGAGTCCAGCCGCCAGGGAGCTGCTGCGAGCAGCGCTGTCTCCGCGGGAGGGACGGGGCCACCGAGGAGCACCGGCGAGGAAGGAGATGGGCTGAGTGGCCAAGCACAGGCTGCGGATGCAGGCCCAGGTTCCAGAAACCACGATGGCAAGCCGGGCACCCCGAAGAACAGAGACCCCGCCCTCAAGAGCAGAGCTTCCCCCAAGCCTCCTCCAGGGAAGTAAGTAGCGTGTGGTTGCTGGTCCCACAGAAGAGCAAGCGAGGGACCTCAATGCTCTGAGGGACGCTGCCTCCCCCTAAATTCTCCGGGAGCCTATGGGGTGCCACGGGAGGAAAAATATGGCCTGAAGGGACTCGGAGACCCAGGATCCCAAAGGGGATGTTTAAAACAGCACAACAGGGTTTGATGGCCTAGTTGCCTTTTTCTGAGACGACACAGGAGAAAGTGGTCCCAGGTCTCTGTGCCTCTAGCCAGCTGGACTGCTGACTCTTGGACATGGACTTACTATGTTTCTTCTTTCCATTGATTGCTAGGCAGCTCCATTCAGTCCGTCCCTAGGAAGAGCACGGAAATTTCTGATAGAAAGCTGAGGACTACCCACACCTCTGATTTCATCTTGTTTTCCTGCCTTCCTTTTAGCATTACCCAGAATTCTTCATTTATAAATGCAGTTCAACACCATCCACCTTTGTAAGTCACCTTAAATCAGCGGTTCTCAACTAGTGGCTCGCGACCCCTTTGGGGGTCGAGCGAACCTTTCACAGGGGTCGCCTAAGACCATCAGAAAACACATAATATAATTACATATTGCTTTTGTGATTAATCACTACGCTTTAATTATGTTCAATCTGTAATAATGAAAATACATCCTGCATATCAGATTTTTACATTACGATTCATAACAGTAGCAAAATTACAGTTATGAAGTAGCAACGAAAATAATTTTATGGTTGGGGGTCACCACAACATGAGGAACTGTATTAAAGGGTCGCGGCATGAGGAAGGTTGAGAACCACTGCCTTAAATCTTTTTCAAAAGAAGCCATGCAGTGAAAAAGAAATGGGTGAATAAGTAGTGGGTTATTCTTCTGGGAAGAAGAAAACAGTAAACACCTACTTTTATTTTTTTATTGAGGTACAACTTATATTCAATAAAGTGCCCAGACCTGAGGTATTCAGCTCGATAACAGACTCCTCCCAGAGGCAGGAGGGTCTTTATCATCATAGACTAGTTTTGCTTATTTGGGTTTCATATGAATGGAATTACACAGATGTGCCCTTTCCTGCCTGGCTGTGTATGCCGAGTATAGCATGTCTGTGAGATGCATCCGTGTCGTACTGTAGGTCAGCAGTCCAGTTCTCCTCACTGTTGTGAAGGCTGCTGTAAGTTTTTCACTGTTGTACACTCGTCCTGTGAAGTTGCTCGTGTGAGCACAAACATGTTTCTTGGGAGTATGTTCCTAAGCATGGACATGCTCGAGCCATTGCTGGAATCTGCTGAGAATTCCAAAGTTGGTGGCTGCACTCTATACTTGCACCAGCAATGACTGAGAGTTCTGGTTGCCCTCCTTCCTTGTCAACACTTGGTGTTGTCAGTCCTTTTAATTTTAGCCATCCAGATTAAAATTTTTCATGAAATGAAGTCACTTTTTTTCTTAAAGCCAACCTCCCTCCCCCCCCAAAAAACAAAAACCAAAACCCACATGAACCTTGCAACCTCCCTACCCTGCTCCTCTCCTGCCTCCTGAGATTGAGGGAGCCAGGAGTCGATTGGGGACACAGTGGGACGCTCTAGCTAACCCTGCAGCTGGGGTGAGCAGTGACCTGAAAATAAACCAGACCACGATGGGGTAGGAAATGGAACTTTTCAGCATGTGCCTCGTGGAGACTGAGCAATCCGTTTTACCTCCATGTCCTGTTCCCCAGTGGCAGAGGCATCAGTCTAATACCTACAAGATAGGACCAGGTGAGAGTCTGTCAGAGCACCAGCCGCTGCCCAGTTTTGAGGACTCCCTGAAGTGGCCGGTAGGGGGCACTCGAGATTCATCCTGCAAATGCAGAACTTCAGAGGCTGCCGCCGCTGGTTTATTGTGTGCCTGCATGCCAGTGTGACTTCTCAAGAAAAAGAAACATTTCAAAAAATGCCCTGACCTGGCCTAGCACAGGCAATGATTAATTAATAAGGGCTGGTTGCCAGGAAACTCCCTTGAATAGGTTTAAATTTTGCAAAAGAAGGCAGAGCTGTTCATTTGTGGAGGTTAAAGTGGGTGAAGTGGCCGATTACCCATTTAAGACTCTGAAAGTCTGTGGAGCCCTGAGTAAAACGCCTTCCTCAGAAGCTCTCAGCCTCAATGCAAATAGAATGAGGCTCAGAGAAGGCTGAAGGGGGACCTAATAACTGTTTACGAGCCCATTAAGGATGATTAGAAGGAGGGCGGTGAGCAGCTGTTCTCCTTTCTTCAGCGATGACAGGGCTGGAGGGAATTGTGCTTCTTGGCCAGGAGAAGAGATTTAAGCTCCGAGAGGGAGGGACTTCCCAGAGGCTGGGGGCTGCTTGAACACCTCACTTTCTTCCCTGGTGACGGGCAGGAAGAGCTTCCTGTCTTCTCTGCCCCAAGATGTGAACGCTGAGGAACTCCAGACGCGGGGTCAGGGGAGCACCCGGAGCTTTGGCCAAGAGCAGGGGTCCTCAAACTTTTTAAACAGGGGGCCAGTTCACTGTCCCTCAGACCGTTGGAGGGCCGGACTATAGTTTTAAAAACAAAACTATGAACAAATTCCTATGCACACTGCACATATCTTATTTTGAAATAAAAAACCAAAACGGGAACAAATACAATATTTGTATTTGCATGTGGCCCGCGGGCCGTAGTTTGAGGACCGCTGGCCAAGAGGAACCCTGCCTTTAATTTTGCCCATTTGGCTACTTAATTAGTGGAAATCAGAAGTCTGAGGTCCAGGGTTGAGGCCATTGGTTTTAACATTGACCAGGTTTGGGGAAAATAAAGTGATCTGGCCCTGGCTGGTTGGGCTCAGTGCATAGAGCATCAGGCCTGTGGACTGAAGGGTCCCTGGTTTGATTCCGGTCAGAGGCACATGCCTGGGTTGTGGACTCAACCCCCAGTGGGGGGCATGCGGGAGGCAGCCAATCAATGGTTGTCTCTCATCACTGATGTTACTGTCTTTCTCTCCCTCTCCCTTTCTCTCTGAAATCAATAATATATATATATATATAATATATATATATATTTTAAGTGATCTGAATGAAATGAAGCCAGGGATCGTTGCAGATCTTGTGAAATATTTCCTCCATTTCTTTCCCAAGGCCTTTGTGAATAATAAATTCACAAATGAATTTATTATAGCTAATTTTGACCTGTCTGATTTGGAGTCATTATGAAATTAGGGCAAAGACGTTCAGGGATTAGACCACAATTAGAGGGATCCCTAATTGTTGAGGGATTTAAAACCATGTGGTGAATTCTCGAGTCTGAGCTTTTCGTGTGCTCAATAGGAGGCGGAGACCAGGGACCACATCTCTGTCTGTGTTAAAAGCACGTGTGGCTCAGTAACAGAAACTGGGCAGTGACACACTCACTCCTCAGAGCCCTCGTTCACATCTGTAGTTCTATCGTTTGCCTTTTTATGAAATGTGTTTTGTGATGGCTGAGAAAATTAAAGCAACAAAATGAGTGGATATAATAGAAAATGACTGCTATTAAAAGTTGGTGTTTCTCATTTCAGAGTTCATGTGCATGTTTATTCCTCCCATTCATTCAATAACTATTTATGGAGCATCTACTGTGCACCAGGTGTAGACTCATAAGTAAATGTAGCAGCCCAGGCCCCTGCCCTTGAGGAGCTTACATTCTGTCTGCGATGGCTGAGTGCAGCCTGCTCACTCAACGGTTCTATTTCCAGGTCCATTCTGACTTATTTATTTCTTGCTTCTTTGAGTGTTCTATCTGAAAGGTAAATTAACCAAAACCTGGAATCTCCTTTCTGAAAGAACAGATAATTCAGAACCATTTAAATATGTCTACAAACGTAATGGGTAGCCGTTGTCAGAAAATAGTTGAGATGCCCACGCGAGGCCCAGCCTTGGGTTATCAGGCTAGCATCCTGTTTAGACACCTCCAGATGGCAGCTTGGAAGCAGGGAATATGGGTCCTGAGGTCAGTGAAACATTTGAGCTGGAGCTCAGGGAAAAGGTCACACAGAGGTGGGAGAATTTGGGGGAAGACTCAGATCACTGAGACCCTCCTATGTGTCACCCATATTGGGGCAAGATGCGGCTCCTCTTCTGAGGGAATAATCCAACTGAGAAGAGAAAAGGCTGATTGACAAAAGAACTAAATGAGTTTCACAGGTAGTGAGTGCTGGGCCAGACTCTGAACATATGATGGGAGACCTGGGACCTTAGAGAAGGATCTTAAAGGTAGAGATGAGTTCAAAGTGGGAGAGAAGAGAAACTTGGAGCAAAGACTAAAGCATTCAAAATTCTGATCTTTAACCCATTTTCCACCAATACTTGTCCTGTGTACACTGGAGTGAATAACCACAACCCAGCACAGAGCCTCCTGGGTATGTAGCAAGTACTCAGCAGACATTTGTAGAATCGGGTTGAAATAAGCATGGGTGTAGTTGGTTTTCTACTCAGGTCATGTAGCAGTCACAGCTTTCCTAACCAGGTCCAGACAAACATCACGATAATCAACAGCAGTTACCAAGTGCCTACTAGTACCAGGCATGGTTCTAGGCTCTGGGGATCCAGCAGTAAATAAAACAATGTTCTTAGTGTTTGCATCCTAATGAGAGATGAGACATTGAAGATACAAATAGACAAGGGCCAGACCATATCTAGAAAAAGAACTCTGACCTACAACCTGCAGCAACCTGTCCAGGAGACCAACCCCCATTCCAGGAAGCTAAGCATCACTTCTGTAACAAGCAGCCCCAAGTGGCCAGAACTCAATATAATTAAGAGCTTCCCTAATTTTTGTCTCTGCTTCCAACTTAGGATTGACCAGTGAAAGCTAAATATGCACCCATAACCAATCACACAGGGTGCCCTCTTCCTACCTACCCCACCTAAGGCTTCCCTGTGCCAACAGCCTCCAATCCAGGCACACCGGAAGCCTTCCTTTTTCCACAATAAAGCTTTTCCATTCCTCTGCTCACCTCTGAGCCTCTGCTAAAATGCAAGTGACAGTGGCCGACTCCCTGGCTATAGTAGTTATGAATAAGTAAGTCTTTGCTTTTTTCATATGGTTGTTCCTTGTTTATTTCTACAGGGATGATAGACAGATTGTGTGTGTGTGTGGGTGTGTGTGTTGGTGGTAAATGCTATTGAGAAAAGTGAACAGGGTCAGGGTGATGGAGGGTGGGGATGGCCATGGTAACTAGGGTGGTCAGGGAAGGCCCCCGTTAACTTGAGAGGGAAGCAGTGGAAGTGGGGAGAGAGCCATGCAGGTAACTGGACGAACCTTCCAGCAGAGAGTCCAAGGCAAGGGGGAGCTGAGAATCAGTAGGAGGAATAGAGGGATGAGCCTATGGACCGGAGAAGACGACTCCAGGCAGGGGAAGTGGGTGAGTACCTGGGGGTGGGGATGTGTGGTCATCACGTAGGGCCTTGGGAGCTATTGTAGGACTTTGACTTTTACTCTGAGTGTGGTGGGGAGTCATTGCAGAGTTTTGAGAAGAGGAGTGGCATAATTTGATTTATGTTTTAAAAGCATCTCTCTGGGCCCTGGCCAAGTAGCTCACTCAGTTGGTTAGAACATCATCCCGACATACCAAGGTTGAAGGTTCAATCCCCAATCAGGGCACAAACAAGAATCAACCAATGAGTGCATACGATACATGGGACAGCTAATCAATGTTTCTCTCTCTCTAAAAATTCAATTAATCAATTTAAAGAAATAAAAGTAAAAGCATCTCTCTGATTGCTGACTTGAGAGTAGACTTCAGGGAGGCAGGGAACAGGGGTGGAAATAGAGAGACCCATTGGGCAGCTATTGGATTAGTCTGGACATGAGATGGCAGTGGCTTGGTCCCGGGTGGCAGAGGTGGAGGATGGTGGACGCCGGTGCGAGAAAACCTTGCAGGACCTTCCAGAAGAAGTGCCCCAGCTATAAGAGGAGTCCTGACTTCTCCTGGGCCCTATCCCCGAATTAGACAAAGGGGCCCTGCAGCGTAGCCCCTCTCAGTGGAAGCTACCAGATACAGCTATTTCAGATCACACAGGCAGCTCTTCCTGAATGCCCTGTGCCTCCTCTGTGAAATCCACTGCTCTGGGGGATGGTGGTCAGGTGTGTGTTGGAGGAGTAAAGAGTAAGGTTTTTGCCACACTGAACTTCCTGCCAAAACTCCAAACCGGCTTCAAAGAAACAGGCCTGGCCGGTGTTTTCTAGGTCTGCATGCGGTGCCCTGCAGTGGGAGAGGGGGCAGGCACCCCATTCAACCTGAACGGTGCTTTAGATAAGCTCTCAATCTGAAAAGTTACAGCTCTGATTAAACTCCTTGCACCAGGAGATCTGTGTTGTATGAAAAATGGTTGCTTGTGACTCCCAAGAGAAGCTAAGTTCTTAGGAAACTCCGCAGCGGTTCTCAACCTGTGGGTCGCGACCCCTTTGGCGGTCGAACGACCCTTTCACAGGGGTCGGTCGCCTAAGACCATCCTGCATAGCAGATATTTACATTACGATTCATTACAGTAGCAACATTACAGTTATGAAGTAGCAACGAAAATAATTTTATGGTTGGGTCACAACATGAGGAACTGTATTTAAAGGGCCAGAAGGTTGAGAACCACTGCTTTAGAGGGGGAAAAAGGAGATGAGTGCATCCTGGGAACCTGGAGCCATATGATTAGATTTTTGGAGACAGTCCCTACTTACAATGGTGTGTCCTACCATTCCTCTGAGTACAAACCGTAATTACCAGTCCTAATTTTTGCTTTGAAAACATGATTCTTGTAAGTCTTAAGACCAAGGCAGGGGAGAGGTCAATGAGGGAAAAGGAGAACTATGTAATACAGTGGTTCTCAACCTTCCTAATGCCGCGACCCTTTAATACAGTTCCTCATGTTGTGGTGACCCCCCAACCATAAAATTATTTCCGTTGCTACTTCATAACTGTAATTTTGCAACTGTTATGAATCATAATGTAAATATCTGATATGCAGGATGTATTTTCATTGTTACAAATTGAATGTAGTTAAAGCATAGTGATTAGTTACAAAAACAATATGTAATTATATGTGTGTTTTCCGATGGTCTTAGGCAACTCCTGTGAAAGGGTCGTTCGACCCCCAAAGGGGTCGCGACCCACAGGCTGAGAACCGCTGATGTAATACTTTAAACAATAAAGAATCTAAATTTTAAAAAAAGACCAAGGCAAAGCGTGCTATGAGCTTTGCCTGCTTCCTGTGTGGTGCGTGCTCGGAGGTAAGCACCCCGCTACCCCGGCACGGCGCCCCAGGGCCTCAGCAGCGCTTCAATGTCAGGGGCATTCGGAGCCAGTCTGTGGCTGCTGTGACCCCTGCAGGACCAGGTGGGACTGAGGGGAGGAAGCCAGTTAATCTGACTTACAGGTGAGGCTCATAAGAGCTTCACTCCCGTGCTGCCCATCTCATCTGTTCGCCCACAGCCAGAGCACACTCCAGCTGGCAGGCTAAGCGGTCTTTGATTTTATTTTTGGTAACGACTTTATTGTTTGTTCTGTGATTTAATTTACATACCATAAAACTCAGTGGTTTTGCAGAGTTGTACAGCCATCACCACTGTTGAATTCTAAAGCTTTTTATTATAAGCTCTGTGCCCATTAATAGATATTCCCCATTCTCAAGCTCTGGCACCCAGTGAGCTACCGTCTCTATGAATTTGCCTCTTCTGTATATTTCATATAAATAGAATCATATGATATTTGTCCTTTTGCGATTGGCTTCTTTCGCTTAGCATCATGTTTTCAAGATTCATCTATGTTGTAGCAGATATCAGTACTTCATTCCTTTTCGTGGTTGAATAATGTTCTATTGAATGGGCATACCTCGTTTGTTTATCCATTCATCAGTTGGTAGACATTCGGGTTGTTTCTACCCTTTGGCTCTTACGATAATGCTGCAGTAAATGTTCATGTACAAGTTCTTGTGCAAACATATGTTCCCACCGACGATGCGTAAGGGTTTGAAAAGCTTCCGGAATCGGCAGGTGAGATGCCTCAGCCCAGGTTACAGTGGGACATGAGGCCTTTCCCCATGTTGTCAGCTCTGGCATGAGCAGTCTGGGTGTGGTCTGGATGCTGGTCCATCTCACTGAGCTTCACAGTAGCATCTTCCCTTGCGCCTGAGTCCTCTGCGTGTAGATCCCCACACGCCTCAGGATTGCGATGTGTGTCTAACATGTGCTGATCGGCTGGCTACCTGTCTCTAATTCCCACAATACTCTTCTGAGGATGGTCTGGTTATCAGCATTTGGCCGAGGAGAAAGCTGAGGGTGGAGAGATAAGGGAGCTTGCGGAGGTTCCAGAGCCGGGACAGAAACCTGGTGTGTCCTCTCCAGGGGGAAGGGCTCAGCTGTGGCCTTTGATTGGTGTTCTGGCGGGGAAAGGTGTCAGAGGGACCCTCAGATGAGTCCTCTGATGGAGTAACTCTCTTCCCTGAAAGCCCAAGGCTTCTTGAGGCCACAGAAACCAAACCTTCTCGGCGCAGCAACCATACAAGCTCCGAGAGTGTCCTCTTCTCCATGGCTTGGGTCGGGATCCGGAATAACCCCTGTCCTCCCACAGCCCTGACGAGCCCAGCACATAAGGCTTTGGGCTGGACGAAAGGCAAAGTTCTTTCTTCTCTGTGTCCTATACACATTCCCTACCTGTCTCCTGCCCAACAGAAGCAGTCTCCTCCCAGCAGGCGTTACCAAGCACCTTTCAAAGACCTCAAATCAAGCCCCGTCACTCAGAAACAGCCCCCTCTTCCCAAAGGGGAAGGAGCTGCACTAACCAAACTTGGCCAGCAGGGGCTCTTTTGCCATTTAGCTTCCACCGAGGGGTCCAAAAAAGTCTCTTCAAAGACAGGCTCTTTCTTCCCACCTTTCCCCAAGCTTCCCAGCGTCTGTATTCTCAGGGCTGCAGAGAGCAGCCGCAGGGCATCCCCGGTCAGAATTGCTCCGTGTGGGCACCCACAAAACCCGCTGCAGCAACGTGATAGCCAGACACCAGGGAGCGCCAAATCTGGGGAAGGGAGTGAGTGCTGGCTCCACCCACAGTGGCCTCTTCCCGGAAGGCCCCGGGGCAGCTAAGGGGGCATTTTGCCCAGCAGGCTATGGCTGTTGACCAGGACAGCTCCCAGCTGGGCTCAGACCAACTTTACTGCTGTTGACATAAGTGGAGAGGGTTAGAATCTGCCGTGGTACTTGGTATCTCTGAATACAGCATACTCTGGGCTTTTGTTTCCTTGACATACCCTCTCCCCCCAGATTCATGAGAATCCAAACTCTATGCCTTCGTTTGGATTCGTGTGTGCTGATGTGTCCGTGAACGTGTCCGGGTAATGCTAATAAAAAGCATGTTGCCTGTATTGAATGCTTGTACTGTGCAAGATCCTGTGGGTCCTTTGTATTTATAATTGTATTTAATACATGCATCTGGAGGTGCTAATTTAGCTTACAAAGAATGGAGGCTCAGAAAGGGTGCGTGACCTGACAGAGGTCCCACCCCCAGTAAGTGGCAGAGGGAGGTGGGGCCCGAAGGCAGGTGTGGCCTCTATGCTCTTTGATGCCAGGACTAGGGTCTGGGATTGCTGGTAAGAAGCGTAGCCTCTTGTGGCTCCCATCTCAGCACTAAATCTTGCCCAGATGCTTTGGAAGAAGGGGGCAAGGTGGAGGGTAGAATCAGAATGGGAAAGCCAGGGGGAATTTGCTTTATGTGGGAGCTGATTTAGGTGCCTTGAAATTCACCAGGGTTTGGACAAGCCTGGCTAGGATGGGGCCCTTGGCACGGAGCAGCTGGGAACCCATTGGTGTCACTGGGCACCGGGAATAAGGGCTGTGAAGAGGCAAAAAGGGAGGGAGAGTAAGGTAGCGGCAAAGGGTGTTCGTAGGAAGAGCAGAGAGAGAGGTGGCACTGTGGCTGGTGGCCTGAAGACGCTTGCGGGAGATCCCCCTGCCTGGGGGGCTGGTAGAGCTAGCGCAGCTAGAGCGGGGCCAACAAAGGGCAGCTGAATCACAGGATTTCTCAAGAAATAAAAATTCCAAGCACACTTCTGGGGCCTCGGGGAGAAAAACTGACAACGTGTTGATTGAAAACAGACCAAGCTGGTGTGTGCCTGCAGCATGAGGCCTCGCTCTCGCAGGTTCACAGCGACACCTAGTGGTCGCTGTGGGCACCTGACACCTCGGTGGCAAAGAGGTCTGTGGTCTGTGCAAGAGAATATTTGAGGTCTCCACCCGACATGTCCTCATTCCCCTTGCTGTCAGAGTCCATATTTTGCTCGGTGGAACATGTCAATATTCTGAGGGGAGTTCTGCACATCCCCACGGGTGGGTTCCCAGAGGTGGAGGGCAGGACACTGGTCAAAGACTGGACTTCCTAGTATAACCAGTTATATATATTCAACTGACTGCACTGGTAAGATTTTTTGACGTGGTCATCATTTCCTCTGATTTTATTCTGTTCACTTATTAAGTATAACACAATGTATTTAACAGTGATATCTTTTGAAGACTTCTACACAAATGAATTCTCCAACTGAGACATTTCTTTGCTAGACTGTGTTCGGAAAATAAAATGGCTATACTTCTATATTTGGTCACAGACCTTGGCTTCCATAGTGACCCTGATCAATAAGTCTGCTGAAAAATGCAAAGTAGGCATCTCTTTCTAGATAATGATGCTTGAACATTGTTGTTCCTGCCCTCTTCCCACCCCTCTCCATTTAAGCTTTGGCTAACTTACCTGTCTGAAGGCTTCCTGGGGGCAGAGTATTCCAGTGTTAGTACAATGCCTGCGACATAGCTGATACTCAAAAAACGATTTCTCAATTGAATGACTTAAGCTCCTGACTAGAGACAGTGGGAGCCACCAGGGGGAGGTCAGAGAATCCAAACTCCTGGCAAAGGCAACTATGGGATTCTAGACTCCGAAGGAAATGTATCAGAGTGGGAAGACCCTTGCCATGAGCCCCGCCTGGCAACTCAGCCCCTTGTCGATGGCTGGGGATGTTCTGTCGTTAAACAGCAGCGCGGCGGGGCATTTGTGGAGCTCTGTAAAAAGGCCTGTGAAGTGGCTGTGGGTTGGCCCTCCTGGGAGGGCTCCAGGTGGCCCTGCTTTACAGGCTCCCTCAAAAGACCCATTGAGGGTTTCCCTTTTGAAGAAGAAACCCTGAGCTTCTGGGATCCAGATTTGCGGGGAAGGAAACACTACTTCCACGCTAACTTTTACCCAAATCACATTGGCCCAATTACTTGGATTAACTGGGTTTCATTGGTGGCAAAAGTCAGGGGCTCGCAGATGTGTTGGGAGGCCGCATGTGGAAATAAAGAGCCTTGGCCCCATTACTTGGTCTCTCCAAAACCCAGAAGACCTGACTACTTGGAGCACGCTCTGGTGGGTGTGGGGCATGTTGGTGCCTGCCCAGCATTATCTGAATAGCCTTACTAAGTATGGAAAAGTGGTCATGTGAGGGGCATTACCTCACCAGGTTGGAGGTCAGAATTCCGTTTCCCTGACTAACTGCAGCCAGAGCTAGGCTCTGCTGATTAGATGTGGCAACATGAAGCTTCTATATGGAAGAGAGAAGAGCAAGGAAGCGAGGGCGGTGTGGGACTGCATCCTGGTGATGGGGACAGAGCATGGCAGGGGATATGGACCCCTGCAGGCAGCAGAGACAGAGATGCTCCCAGGAGCACGCGCCAAAGGCAGTGGAATCAAGCCTGTGACGGACCAGCAGGGATTTGGGTATTGTTCAAGGCTGCAGAGCCTCTCACCCGCCCCACACTCTAACTCTGCCAGACATCCAGTGAGGCGTGAATATCCTTTAATACATTCTTTTTTCCGTCTAAACAAACCAGAATGGGTTCGGTTGTTTGTAAAGAAGAACTCTGATTGATATACCCATCATGAAAGCATGGTTAGGCCGCATGGAGATTGGGCTTAGAAAGTCATTTGGACCCTAGCTGGTTTGGCTCAGTGGATAGAGCATCAGCCTGCGGACTGAAGAGTCCCGGGTTTGATTCAGGTCAAGGGCACATGGGCAGATTGCAGGCTGGATCCCCAGTAGGGGGCGTGCAGGAGATAGCCAACGAATAATTCTCTCTCATCATTGATGTTTCTGTCTCTCTCTCCCTTCCTCTCTGAAATCAATATATATGTGACGGTCATTCATTTGGCATTCAGGCAGCTATATGTCAGGAGTTCAAGGATCATTACTCCAGAGAGGTTGTACTCAACTCTTTTGTTTGGGGCTGAGGTGGATATCTGTCTTGTTCAACATCCCTCCAATCACAGCCATTTTTCTACTGTTAGGCCCTGTGTTCTGATGGGCTGACATCATGCTCTAGATCCAGATCTGAGCACGTGACCCAGGCCAGGCCAATCAGATTGCTGCTTCTCCTGGCCCCACAGATTGGCTCAGGGATGAATACATGTCCCCAGGAGACCAAAGAGAGCTGTTTCTGGGGCTTGTGCTGTACACCTACTGAATTACTCTTTTTTTGTTGTTGAGGCTGCTAAGCAGAAGGAGGTAAGCATGAAACATGAAGCCAATGTTTGGCCACCAGAGCAAGTATGGGAAGAGCCTGCCAAGCAAAAGATGAAGCCAACTGGAGGAAAGCAGTAAGAGATAGAGAAGTACTGGTTCCTGATATTATGCATTTGGATCCAGTCATGCCTGAATCTATCCTTAGATTTTTCAGTTTTGTGAGCCATCCAATTCCTTCGTAAGTTAATTCGAGTTACGTTTCTGTCACTTGAAACCAAGAGGGTCCTGACTAACATAATGGTGCATGTTCAAATACTAGGGTGTTTGGCAAGTGTTTAAAGGGATTCAATTACATCCCTACTTATCATACCATTCACTTGGCTACTCTTCAAGCCGTGTCTTCATTCGCAGATAACTGCAATGGCCCCAACTGTGCTCCCTTCTACACTCACAAGTCCAAGTATTCACACCTCCTGGAAAACACATGGTTCCCTTGCACAGGCCTACCATTACACTCCCCGCTCTCTCCCCTCCAATGGGCCAGTTTGGGATTCTCCCATTTTACGTGAAGCATTCCTCCCAACATTCTGTCTGAGGAGCGTTGTTGTAACAATACACATATTCGGATGCAACAAAGGTACATCCTCCACCGTGAGCACAAGGCGGTGCCCACCTGTGAGGTATGCTGCCAGCCCAGGTGCGGAGCCACTGGGGCTAAGGCTCTGGCATCCGTGTGACTCAGTGGCTGTAATCTTCACTTAATCTTCGAAGTGTGGCTTCGTGATTCTTGGTCTGCTACCCACTGGCTCGTTTTCTCTTTATTTCCAAAATCAACTCCCTGAGAAAGATATAATTTGATTGATTAATTGCTAGTTCTAATTCTCATTTGGACAGGGTTATTGAGTTGGGCCATATCAGATAATACTAATCAGCCCGTGAGTGGCCGGCCCTGGGCAAGCCATCCAGCCCTGCCCAAGCACGTGTGTCCGAGAGAGGGTCATGTGGTAAAAACAGGGCAAAATCTGGATGAGGAACATGTAGGGGACACTTCCCTCCTGAAGGGTCATGACTAGGGCAGTTTTTCTTAGCCAGGAATGGTGGGTGTAATAGCTTCCATGATTGATACGTCTGGTGCCTTCTCCTGTCCTGTAAGTAACAGAATAAATTTACGATGATGATAGGGATGGAATATTAATAATAACTGTGAAGGATTGGCCTCACCTCCAACACCTCTACTCTTCTTGTATCTATCTCACTTACTGGCTGTTTCTGTGAAAGTTCTCAAATTTTATTTTCCTATAAACTTCATGTTCTTTGAGGGACTGTGAGGAGAGAACTGCTGAGCATCGAATTAAATACTCCACTTTCCCGACACAGAGCACCCAGCTGCAACCCTCACTGATCCAGGGGCCATTCTCAACTCCTTTCCCTAAGCCAGGCAACGGCCCGTTTCCCATCTAACTGTCCCCTGGCACTGGGCAAGAGCTGTGGATATTGACATGCTGGCATCTAGCTTGCTCCTAGTTTATTCTGTAATGTAGCATCAACCCCCCTCCCCCCCCCCCCCCCACACACACCCCGAAGGCCAACTCCAGAACCTCCCGCTTCAAGCCAAAGCGCTTTCAGAATAACGAGGGGCTTCATACCTGGGGCTTCATACCCGTCTCAGACCAGCCAGAGTGCTGGGAGCTCTGCCACTAACTCACAGTGTGATTTTTGTTAGTGAACTGAAAGACACCAGAATACCTCCTTTCTGAATAAAATAACCATACCCACCATGGCGGGCAGTGGGAGGGAATCTAGTGAGTCAGGGGGGCTGGACCAGAAATCTCCATTTCAACTGGGCGTTTCCTTGGCCTGGCCCTGCCCAGGTGGGCTGAGTGTGACACTGGGGAAGCGATCTCTTCACCTGGACCATTCCGCTGAGGCCTAGAACACCATCACTGAAGTCCAATCCCTTCTGTATTTGAAGACTCCCAGAACCCTAAAGATGCAACTTCTCACACCAAAGCAGTAGGGTCTTTGTCTGAGGTGTAGCTATTTAATCCACCAAATTCTGATGACATTTGACCTTCACTGCATAACAGTGTCTCGAGACATAAAATGGTCTCTAGTTTAGGTGAACCACTCCAAGGTAAGCTGGTCCCGCTCTGGAGAAGATGTGGTTTAGTGGCTAAGAGTGTGACCTTTGATACGAGATTCACGTGGGTTCAAATATGAGCTCTCGGGGACCTGAAGTTATTTAACATTTTTGTGCTCTGTTTCCTACCGTGTAAAAGGGAGACGGCACCGTGTGCCCTGGAGCAGAGTGTGTGTATTAAAGGAGATCATGTGCAGAGTAAGCAGTAAACATTCACTGCTGTGTTCTGGCCAGGTAGGATTTTTCCCGGGAGCCACTGCATTTTTTCCTAGAGCCCTGCTGGGCTCGCCTGCGCTGCAGAGCCTCCCAGATGAGGTGGCAGACACCGTGGCCAGGCACTGTGGATTCTCCTCTCTGCTCGGTTCCTCCTGCCTCTCCTCAGAGGCCTCAGGCCAAACGTCACTGGACCCAGGGAGGACAGTCAAGGCACTCGCTGATGCGGACTGTGTGAGTCTGGACGGGGCCGCTCACCAGGTGGAAAGTGTGTTGAGTGCTGGTAGATGTGAGTGATCCACACTCATAGTTTGGGGTTTCCTTTTAGGGCCTATTGCTGTCTGATGTCACTGGGCACAGGACTTCCCATGCAGGGCATGCTCCTGGCATCCCCCTGGTCTCTGAAAGTCCCCTGCCTTTGGGACAGCGGTGGCTCACCAGGACAGGCCCCAAGGCCAGACTCTGAGAACTTTAATCTGGGCTCAGCCAGGCTTTTGTTAAGTTTCTGATCCAAGGAGCTGGCTCAGTGTCTGGGAGGTGATGGCCCCGCAGCTCCAGGCTCACAGGTTCATTGTCATTAGAAGAGCTGATGTGCCCAGGGCGTCTCAGTTTGCAGGGGACCTCACCCCCTCATGCCAATCTCCAGACAATCTTGTGGTTTGGACTGAGCTGGAGATGAGAAAACTCTAGGGAGTTTTAAATCTGCAAATAGCTTTGAGGCCATCTGCCTCAACCCTTGCTTATGCAGGTACGAAGAGGAAAGCCCAGAGAGGCCAGGTGACCGAGCTAACTAGGAGCAGCGCTGGGGTCCCTGTGGGGTCCCTGTGCTTCCACACCACGCGGTGCTGAGGCAGCGGAGCCCGGAGCCTGCCTGGGAAGAAAGCGCCTGAAAGCCCCAGAGGAGAGCAGCCCCAGCCACAGCGCTTGTGGGTGCAGCTGCCCTGAGGAGCCGCTGGGAGTGTTTGCAAGGCCCAAACCCGGAATAGCCGACCTCTTCTCAGGGCAAGAATTCTTCAGCCCTGAGAATGAGTCAGCCAGGCTGGGTGAGCATTCCTTGGCCTGAACTGCTTTTCCCAGAATCCCCTAAAGTGCTGGAACTTGGGGTAGAACTTGAATGATATAGCCCTGGTTTTAATCCATCAGAATTGTTGAGCACGGACTATTTTCCCAGCACTGGCTGGTCTGTGCCACTCGAGGTCAGAGACTGTCCCTTCCTTGGTGAAGGACCCCAGAGTCCTTAGGGCAGTGTGGGGCAGGGGAGAAAGTGTACGGGGGGAGGTGGGGTGGCACTGACACTTTCACTTCCCCCAGAGAGGCGGCCCCATGGGAGGATGGTGTGCGTGTGGTTTGTCTGGGTGCAAAGGCACTGATTCGTGGTGCCTTTTGGGTGACATTGCCTCTACAAGCACATTTCCTCCGAAACACATCTGCTGAACTGTGCTCAGAACAACGTCTTTGCTGACTTATTTAGCATCCATTCAGTTCATATTCAAATGACATGCAGAATAGGAGGGGGGTTGCAACAACACCCACAGAAGGTGGGAAGGGCATGAAGAAATGAAAATAACAGTCCTGTGTGGCCGGTGTGGCTCAGTTGGTTTTGAGCATCATTTAAAAGGTTGCCTGTCGATTCCCGGTCAGGGCACATGCCCAGGTTGCAGGTTGGGTCTGCATATGGGGTGTGTATGTGAGGCCATTTCTCTCTCTCTCTCTCTAAAAAAGTCAATAAAAACATATTTTTTTAAAAGAAGAGAAAAGAATAAACAACACAGAACAAAACACTGTAATCAAACACTCTGACTCTAAGAGCAAGAAGGGAAAATTTGATGTTAAAAAACAAAATTCAGCTGGTTTGGCTCAGTGGATAGAGCGTCAGCCTGAGGACTGAAGGGTCCCAGGTTCGATTCCAGTCAAGGGCACATGCCGGGTTGTGGGTTTGATCCCCAGCGGGGGGTGTGCAGGAGGCAGCCAATCAATGATTCTCTCTTATCATTGATGTTTTTCTCTCTCTCTCCTCCCTTCCTCTCTGAAATTAATAAAGATATATTAAAAAACAAAGTTCAGTTGAGTATATTGGAAGATCTAATTGGCTTTACTAAGTGATTCATGAATTGAGAGCATCCCATCTAGCTACTAGAAGGGCGCTGTGAGGGGTGTACAAAGTGAAGGTTTTCATAGGAAGAAGGTGGGGCAAGGGAGCTATTAACAGAAGGAGAGAAAGGGTTATTCTGGGGCCAGGAACCTTTGGGGGAGAGGAAAGAAAGCAGGGAGGGTTATCAGACAGGTGAGGATATCTGACAAGCGGTTCTCAGGAACGATCATCAAGGAAACCACAGGGACACATGGATGGAGAGAGAAGTGTCAGACTCGGCCGACAATCCAGGGGCGTTGGAATTCAACCCTATTTTCCCCAGTGCTCATCAGAGTAGTGGCTTTCCGTGTTTCGACCATGATCCACTATAAGAAATACGTCTGACGTTATATACACAGGCATATAAGTATGTACACATGAATATATACACAGCTGACAAAGTTTTATAAGACATTACCAACGTTAACTGTGTTGATGAACTCTGATATATTTTTTACCCTATCCTATTCTATCCCATTCTATTTAATCCAAAATGCTGTTATAAATTTTGCAGCCCACTAACAGATGGCAAATGCCACTTTGAAAAACACCAAAGTTGGGAAAGAAAGAAAAGTGACACTGACGTGGAGCAGGACAAAGTTACAGTCACATCTTATGTAAAGTGCATCCCATGGACCCGCTACCAGGTCCTTCTGTAAAGCAAATCAGTCTATTCTTCGTCTGCATTCATGAAGACCCAACCTCCTGCTTTTGCGTTTGCTTAAAGCAAAGTAGGGCCTACCAGCCAACCCAGTCCCCTGTCTGTTTTCGTAGGCACGTGAGCTAAGAATGATTTTATGTGAAGGGGGGGGGATTCAAAAGAAGAATCATTTGACAACACATGAAAATTATATGAAATTGAAATTTCCGTGTCTCTATTTATTGGCTCACAGCCGCACTCATTCATTTGCATATTGTCTGTGGCTGCTTTGGAACTAACATGGCAGACTTGAGTATGGCCCGTGAAGCCTAAAATATTTTCTCTGTGGCCTTTTACAGAAAGCTTTTGTCAACCTCTGGCCGAAAGCGTGGTCTTTTTTATGTTAGGGATGGGATGACCCCCCAAAACACAGTTCTGCTGGTGCGGGGCCTCCCAAGCACCTGCTGAATGAGAACACCTGACTTTGCTGAGGCTGCTGTCTCAGAGCCTTCTCTTTGGCCAGCGGGAGCCCACTGATGCGGTGACTCATCTGAACCACCTGACTGGCTGAGTGCGCAGCTGACCGCTGACAGCTCTCACGCACTGTGTGGCCTGACCCAAGGGCCGGGCCGGGCTGGGGCTGGGGCCGGGCCTCAGAGAGGGCAGTTTGTGAAAAATTAGCCAGCACTAGACTCTGACGTCTCCACTTGACCTTTCTCTTCCCTTCTGTCTTGCCAGCAATACTTTCATCTGGTCTTTTTCTATGTTTCATTGGCTTATATGGGCTCTGCGTCACAACTTCCCAAAAAGAGAAGTTAACTTTTTGAAATATTAATAAACATCTTTTAAAAATATATATATTTTTTCATTGATTTCAGAGGAAAAGGGAGAGGGAGAGATGGACACATCAATGATGAGTGAGAATCATTGATTGGCTGCCTCCTGCATGCCCCCCACTGGGGATGGAGCCCACAACCCAGGCATATGCCCTGAGGAATCGAACCAGGGACCCTTCAGTTGGCAGGCCAACACTCTATCCACTGAGCCAAGCCAGCTAGGGCTAAACACCTTTTTTTAAACCCCTCTTCTCAAACTCCCTGCCACCCCCAACAGCCAGGCAGTTCTATGCCCTTGTCTCAAGGGGTAGGGGTTGGGGTGGAGGGATTCAAAACCTCTTGGCTTTAACTTCAGGGACAGGGAGGGCTTGAGAATTCTCAGCAAAAACTGTTTCAGAGGAACGTTAGAGAGCGAGGCCCCCATCTCTGTCCTCCGGGCTGAAGGCGTGAGGAAGTAAAGGGGGATGCTGTGTGCAGCGGAATCAGTGGGTGAGGGAGGGAGGCGCACTCCCTGATGGCAGAGTCCAGCACTCAGGACTTGTCAGCAGAAGGCTACCTTGACCATCAGCTTTCACTGCAGCAAGTCCACTTAGGGCTGCCCGCTGGCCTTCCTTCATCTGGGTGGGAATTGCCTTCTCTAGCAGCCCACATGTCCCTACAGGGCATGACATCATCCTAGCTTCCAGCTGTGGCCTTGTCCCCACCTACCCTCCCCTAAGAGTCCACTGCCCTCTCTACACCTTCCCCAGGTCTGATTTAGTCCCACATAGAGGGGGACCTTGACATTTAGCAAACCAGAGCCAACTCGAGATTTCCCTGGCTTCAGACAATCTTGATGACCGCTACACCTACGTTTCTACTGTTTCTACTGCCAGGTTTGGGACTGGGCAGGCCAGGCTGGTGGTAACCCCACCAGGGTGTGTGTGTGTGTGTGCGCGCGCGCGCATGTACACGCACACGCACACATTTGTGCGCTCTGTGTGTGTTCCTGTGCACTTATACAAATTAGTCTCTGAGAGTGTGGGATGGGATTGGGGTTTGGTGGAGGGTGAGAATGAATGGATGGGGAGCTAAGTAGCCAGACAGATGTGGTGGTGGGAAGAAACACAACCAATCTCCACACAATGTCAGTCTGCTGGGGCTGGAAGGGGCTGGGCCACCCTGACTTCTGGACAGAGTCCTGCTTTTTCTGCGCCATTCCTAATTTTGGTTCTTCCCAAGGCACACCGTGGGAGGAGGAGAATACCAGCGGAGAGGTGGAATTCTTCATCTCCTCACACCTCTGGCCTGGACCATTGGTAACTTTTTCTAACTTGAGAAGTGGAGACAAGCTTTCTCTAGCACCTTCCCCTTCCCCCCAATGGACAGTGGACAAACTTACTTCCTCTCGTCTGCCAGGTTTTAAAGCTTGACCTGCATTTGACAAAAGTCAGTTTGAGTTCATTTACAGTAGGTTGCCTGATCTCATTTATTTTCTTTTGTATACTTGAAGTTAGGGCAGCTATAATTTGAAATGGAAATTTATGCAAATACTATGTAAATTAGGTCATTCCCAGATTAACTGGGGGGGAAAAATCTGGTCGCCTTAGCAGGCACCATCTGTTCCCTCCTCATTCTTTTCATATGCGAACCCCAGCCCCCTTTCCCAATCCACTTCGAAACTTGTTTTCCTGTGGCCGTGAAAAGAGGTATTTCAGGGGAAACAAATCATCCATCAATTTGCAGGTGGGTTGCTCTAATGTCCATTCCGTTGTGAGAAGAGGCTCAGGTGAGGGTCTGGGAAGAGGTGTAGGGTTAACTGCAGGCTCGTGGCTCTCTGAGCAAGCAGCTGGGGCTGGCTGTGCTGGCCTGGCATGCTCTGAGCTGAAGAAGCTGGGGGTCTCTGAGTGAGCTGTCACACCACACAGCTGCCACCCCCCCTCCCTCTGTCTGATTCCTCCCTTCCTCCTCTTTGCCTTTGCCTGAGCCCTCTCATGCACCCAGAAACTCTCCCACTCCCTATTTGGCAGTTGGAGGAGAAAGGTTTGGGGGGTATGCAATCTTGGGTCCAGGTATATGTTTGTTGGGGGACTCCAGTGCCCAGGCTAAGGTAGGGTACGTGAGGAAACGGCTGAAAACCAGTAAGGGCTACAAGGACTATCAAAGACATAGTAAGACCATCCCCCAACAGATCTATGGCTTAGAATCGGCAGAAGACTAGCTCGATCCAACATGGTGACTAAGTTCACCTTACAGTAGCCCCTAACCTCTTCATAGGCTCGTGGTAATACATTAGCGTTCTAAACCACACATCCTGGGCGGCCATGAGCGCACACAGAAAGGAAATGGAAAGGACACAAAATAGTCCACGGTGCTCTTCTGAGAACGCTCCACCCCTTCCCCAGAAGATCCTGCCCCCTTACTGAGTGCCCTCCCCCTCGATTCAATGAGCCTCAGTAAAAGAAGGAAATCCCACTAGGGGGTGCTTCTCTGTCTGTGGAGTAGCCCCTCTCTGTCCTACTGCTTCACTAATAAACTCTTTTCACTTTAAACTCTATGCTGGTTCTCATTTGAATTATTTCCTGTGCAAAACCAAGAACCCACAGTAGGTCTCAGACCTTCAGGTTCCCTTGGGCCCCTGCCCTGCCTACATCAAGGCCTCCCGTCCCTCCCCCAGGGCTGCAATGCAGCCTATTCCTGCTTTGGGGCAATGACAGCTCCAGTCCTGCTCTGGGAAGGTGCAGCCTAGCATCCCTGTAGCTGGAGAAAGTTTCTACTCCACAACCCTTAACCTTCCTTTCCTCCTAAAGGTTGTTCATGTAAGGGAAGCGGTGGGGGGTTCCTTCGCTCAGAGTCACTTTCTCTTTGAAAGGGGTAGAAGTAAGGAGTCTGCCCAGCAGTTCCTTAGTTCTTCCATCCTGCAATGAAGAGGCCTCCGGGAACAGAGCCACAGCTGACTCACAGCAGATAGGTAACTTCAGCATAAATACTCCTGTTGCTGTCAGCACTGAATGTTGAGGTTGTTTGTTATTGCAGCAAAACATAATGAGAGATGACTAATATACCTTCTATAATCCTCATGAACCTTTCCTCAAATTTCAGAAAATTCTTTAACATACTCATATGCTATTTTCTCAGTCTGAGGCCAAATGAGAATAAAAGCATCTTTATAAAAACTTGTGGGTTTTTTTTTCTTGATTCATTATATGACAGTACAAACTGCACTTGCATAAATGGCTTCTTCAAAACCAGACCTTTAGGCAGTGGAAACAGTCAATGCAAAGGCCCTGAGGCAGCAATGTAAAGAACCTTGTGTTGCTGGAAAGTGGTAGGCTTGTGTGTGGCCCCAGAAAATGTGCAATTTCAGAATAGAAGCACAAGGTGGCACCATGGCATTCTTCACAGTCACCCCTGGCCACACATGCTGGTGGTAAAGGAGGGGACACAGATCCCCCAAACTCCCAAATAAAGGGCTGTATCAGTGAATCCCAGTCCAGCAGGCTCTAAGCCAGCGGTTCTCAACCTGTGGGTCGCGACCCCTTTGGGGATCAAATGACCCTTTCACAGGGGTCGCCTAAGACCATCGGAAAACACATATATAATTACATATTGTTTTTGTGATTAATCACTATGCTTTAATCATGTTCAATTTGTAACAATGAAATTGGGGGTCACCACAACATGAGGAACTGTATTAACGGGTTGCGGCATTAGGAAGGTTGAGAACCACTGCTCTAAGCAAATCATAAGCCATAGACTCTTGGAACTAGAAGAACACTGAGATCTCCCAGGCAGGTTGATTGCCATGTGGGGTCTATGATGCCTATGGAAGGACTCCAGGATTCTGGGAATCCCCTGAATGGCAAAATGAATTTTTGAGGGGAACCTGCAGAGCTTTCACCACAAGGGGTCTATGATCCCAAAACGGTAAAGAAGTTCTAACTCCAACCACTCCTCCATCCAAGGACAGACTTCATGGGAATTGCTCAGCAGCAGGCAGCCTGGGCCGCCTCCAGGTTGCCAGGTGCCTTGGAGACCTGGGTCCGTAAGCCCTATTCTCTCTGTGGAGGAGCCCGAGGAATGCCCTGACTCTTCAGGCCTGAGGCCACTGGGGCGCCCTTCCAGAAACTAGAGCATTTGTGTTGGGCCTACAAACTCCCATGCACACTCTTCACTTTTTCTAGACTGAACGAACAACAACCTTGCACATTGTTTTTTCAAAGGTGCCTAGATGCTCCTTTGATAAGTAAAATGTCATGGTGCTTAATGTGGTTACTAAATTCACAGTCGCTTTGATCATTATATAGTCTCACCTCCTCGATGTTCTCTGTAAGTCTAACACAGTGATTTGCAACCCTTTTCATTCCATGCCACACATAAACTAATTGCTAAAATTCTGCCGCATGCCAAAAAATATATTTTTTCCTGCTCTGACAAAAAAAGGTATAAATTTTGATTAATTCACAGCGGATGGCTATTCTTGTGTTGGCTGTCATGGTTTTTAAATTTGATAATCTAAGAGAAAAGAGGTTTGTGCCCCTGACGACATAGTCAGGTGTTGCATGTTTTAAAAATTATTGTGGCGCACCAGTTGAAAATCATCAGTCTAAGATATAATTAGTCAAATTTAAGCCTAATACGTATTGGACTCCACATACGTTTATTGTAATGGGGGGTGTCTGCCCGATATCTTAAGCTAAATGGGAATCTTTATAGTAAGAATGGTTGGAACTGTGGTGTGTGGTGAGAGGGGAGCGCACGGGGTGGAGAGGTCTGATAGCTGAGAGGGGGCAGGAGCTGGACACACGGTGGAGGGTGTGTGGGCCGCTGGTGGAGCATGACCGCAGAAGTGAGACTCACGCCCGTGGCCTGCTCAAGGGGATCACAGACAGAGACCGAGGCTAGCTCCTCCGACAGGGAAGATGCAAATTTTAATTCAGCATCTTGTGTCTTACAAATGCCCCTGCTGCTGCTCTAGCTGTTACTGGTGTTTTAAGTACCCCTCAAATACCATATTTAGCAATGTCACTCCTGGAAGCCCAGCTTCCCCTCCTCCTTCCCTGAGAGGGGCTCCCAGAACCTCAGCATTGGCCTCAAGTGGTTAGCCCTGCAGGTGGGCGGTTCCCTGGGGACCCTTTCAAGTCCTCCTCTCAGTTTTCCTTCACTTCACTGCCCAAGCATGTCTCCAGACCTCGGCCCAGGGGCCAGAGCTACTGAATATTTATCAAGGGCCCCGGGGAGACTGAGAACTGGAAAATCAGGCTCAGGTGGGTGTCTGTGAAACCGGCCTGGGCGCTGGCCAGACTTCCCAAGATTCACGTGGCCCAGCTTGCTCTGCTGAAACACGCTCTGCCCTGCCCTGCCCCGCCGCCTTCCTCCGGAGGCAGGTGTGGACCTGGCCGCTGCCGGGGAGTTTGCTCCTTGTTGCTATTCTCTGCACCGGCTTCCACTGCCTGCCTGGAGCCAACTGTGGCTCCATTGTCTGCAGTGACCTGAGCTGACCAGCTGGCCTGCAGCCCTGCTCTGGAGGATGGCGGCTACCAAGCATCACAAAGCACTGCTTTGTGGCCCTGACAGGAGGAGTTGTCATTAGCTGTGAGATGGTCCCTGGCAGCTCCTGATATGTGGTGAGCAGACAGCTCTGTGCTGGTCCCAGTGTTTCGAGTCCCCAGATGGATGCAGTGCCCAATCCATCTGGGAGTGTGGCCTCCACTCCCACGGGCACCTTTTGTGCTGGCCCAGAGCAGGGGCAGGGTGGCACGGGAGCCATGGTTGGAGCCTGGTGCCCTCATGGTGCAGGTTGACGGCAATGACACCACTGAGGTTGTGCAGGGCCCTTACATGGTGGTCTTCCTGGTGGCATGATGTGCTCGCAGTGTGCCATCCCTACCACGGGGCGTGGGTCCTGAACAGTGGCAGTATCCTGTGGGCACAACAGCTTACCCGAAGAAAACAGAAGTGAATATCTTGGGGTACGGAAGAATGTCTTCACCAAGACATTCAATCACAAACCATAACATAAAAGAGTAACAATTTCAATACATTAAATCTGAGAACCTGAGTCCCTGAGTTCATCACAGGTACTTTAAAGAAACTCAATAGATTAGCCACAAACTGAGAAGAGATCTGTGTAACACAGAAGTAGCGAAGGGTTAGAATCAAGACTATAGCAAGAGTCTGGCTCTCCTGGTGGGGTGGAGGGGAACAGACAGACAGTTCAATAGAAAAACGAGGGGGGGGGGCTTTTACAGAAGAGGAAATGCACAGGGCTAAGTGAACACAGGGAGATGCCAACCCTGACAGCATCCAAGACAATGCAAATCAAGACCACGACGAGACGTGGGTCCTCTCGTGCAGGCATCCTGGGCTCTCCAGCTTGGAGATCCCTCCTCAGGTTTCCCTGGGAGGCCTGGCCCACTGGGCTCTGCAAAGCCTCTGGCTCGTTCTTCCCCGAAGTATCTTCCCACCCAGAGTCTGAGCGGGACCCCTACCGTTCCCTTCCTTTCCCCACCACTGGGATCCGCAGGCAGATCCCACTCCCTATTGTCAGCATCCTCCCTCGGCTCTTCTCCCAGGTCTCAGCCTGGCCAGCAGGGCTGCAAAGGCATCTTCAAACATGAAATCAGTCCATTCACCCCACAAGCCCCTGGGTCTCGGGGCAGACGCTTTATGACAAGGGAATATGCTGACAGCTAGCACCTCGGAGACCAAGTCCGGATAAAAGAGAGGCTCCCCCTGCTTGCTCTTCTCCTTTGGAGACCCTTTCTGATCAGCCTTTAAGAACCTGAACAAGCAGCTAAAAGGAGACCCTGAAGTGGCTAAAGCCAGGCTTGGAAGGAGAAACACATACAGCTCAGCCTGTGGTGAACTTTTGCCTAATTACATGCCAACGAATGATAAAGCACTGAGCAGTGGGGTCAGGGTGCCACTTCCAAACCCATGCCCTTCAGAGTTGGTGAGACCGTGAGTCAGCTGTGGCCTGCTTTCCTGGCTGCTCCGCTCTGAGAAATCTGCATCACAGCTCCTCTTCCCCCTCAGGGCCCACTCCATGTGTCCCGCCCAGGCCCCCTCCTTGCCACCCTCTATTGTGGTCTTTATACAAACAGCAGGCAGGGTTGCTTTTGGACAGGCAATGACCCCCTGCACAGTGCTGGTCACTGTGTTATTCCTGAAGAGATTTCCTTCTTTCTTTCTCAGTCCCTCTCTCCTTTTTTGTCTTTCTTTTACTCAACAAACCAAGCCTTCAGTATGCACCAGATAGTCCTCCTGGCCCTGAGGATACATCAAAGACCAAAATAGCTACAGAACTCTGCCCTCGCGGAAATGATATTCTAAGTGGGAAACAGGACGTAGAATAAAAAGTGAAACCTGTAACACGTGAAGAGCGACAGGCAGCCCCGAGAACTATTTGCATGCTGTGAAACACGGCGATTCACAGCAGAGAAAGCAGTTCACTTCCCTGACCATTGAGTGGTAATGAACATGCATGCGGCGATTTGCGTGCGCTATCGCATTTAAATTGCATCACAGTCCGTGGGGCAAGACTGTCATTATCGTCAGCTCCCAGATGAGGACAGCGGCACACAGGGCCTTTCCAAGATCACCCAGCTGCTAAGAAAGGGAATGTGGATTTGAGTCTAAACTGTGGGACTCTGATGACTTTGTTCTTAGGCCTCCCAGCTCTGCCCTGACCTCCTCAGCACCCGCTCAGCAGCCTCCAGACTGCACCGCAGTGAGGCGGTCACCTCTGGATCTCACCACACTGCGGAGGAGGGTGTCGCCTCGGAACATGTGGGTGATAAAAGGAGTTTGCAGGTGGGTCTGAAATGACCACTGTGGTCCTGCAGAAGGACCCCCCCCCTCCCCCCTGTCCTGGATGCCACCATCTCACCTGGTTCTGGCAATGGCTGCCTGGTGGTGCCTTTTAGTCTATGTTGGATGTGTGGCTCAGGCCCAAGGATACACCAGCCTGAAGCAAAGTACAAATCAGAGGTGCTTCCTGTTGCTTCATGGCTCAGGACCCTAACAGAGCAGGGACTAAGAGAGACCCCGGCTCTGTGGGGACGGCCTGAATTGCCTGGGCCAAGACTAAAGGCGGACTCAGAGAGGCCACCACCCTCACAGCCCTTGCATACTGTACTCTCCATGTCCCTTTCCTTCCCATAGTGACAGGAAGCTGAACTCAGAAAAGAAACAGAGGGTGTGCCTGTGTGTGTGTACATGTGTGCCTACACACGTGCATGTGCATGAGTTTTAGCAAAGCTCAATCCATGAGGCTGAACAATGACACTCCCTCCTTCCTGGCCTATAGTGGAGAGAGCAGCAAGTCTATGCTGGGGAAGTGAATTACAGTCCTTTTGTTAGGGGCAGAAATAGAACTTGGGGACTAGCTGCAATGATCAGAAACATTAATCATGCTCTGTTAACTGTGATTGTTCTGTTCTGATTAGAGAAAGCACATTCTAACCTGGCTGAGAGTTGCATGCCTCGGGACATGGAGCTAACATCGGAATGCAGTCCATCCTCCTTTCCCCGAGAACTGCCTACCCTTATGGAAAGAAAAACAATCTAGTTATGGAGGTGTCCTCCCTTTGCAACCCCCAGCCCACATTGCCTGTAACCTGTAGCCATTATACCTTGCCTGCTTTCCAAGACTGGACTTCTTAATTTCCCACATATTCTCTGTCCTTCTACCCAATAGAAACAGCTGGCTTATGGGGAGGGGCAGAGCAGGTTTTGGGGGAAGACCGGCTGCTCTCCCACGCTGCCGGCAGTATTGGAATAACCGCTCATCTATGCTTCACCCCTGTCTCTGCTGAATTGGCTCAAGTAATGACAGGCAGCCCAGACCCTTTGGTTGTCTGGTAACACTTTTAATAATAACCTGTATGGCCTTGGGCAAGTTGCTCAACCTTTGACTGCCAAATGGGGCCAAGCACCCCTTTCCTGCCTGCCTCCCGGATTTGTGGTGAGTGTCACAGGAAATATGTTACCAAGAGTGCTTGGTAAACTGTATATGCGTATCCATCAATTTTATAGCAACTGACATGAGGGGATCCCACCAGAAGGAATCACCATGAGGCTTGTTAAGATTTAGGGCAAGCAGGGGTTAAAATTCCAGCTCATTCTGCTCACAGGCACAGGCCACAAGTATTGAAAACCCTCCACTCTGTTCCAGAAACATTATTCTAACACCTGTCCTTCCCCTTCCTCCGCTGTGGCCAACAGGTGAGAAGCAGAGGCCATAGGAGAGAGAGGGCTATGAAGAGCAGATGGCATAAAAATTGCGTTTGGCGGCCCTTCCGCAGGGCGGGGCGCACGCACACTGTGTTTCAACAGGGCCTTGCGGCATGCCGCACCCCCGCCCGAGCAACAGCCGCAGCTATCGCCTTTGCCCAAGTTAAGTGCTAGCCCAGCAGATGTGCCATCCGCTCTCCATAGTGACGGATAGAACCAATAAGGGCCCTGGCCGTACAGGCTTGACCGGTTTCTCACCTTCTCTCTAGAGGGCAGCTGCTTGGAAAAAAAGAACTCATTTACTGGGCCCCCTTCTGCCTGCCATATGTTACGTGGTTTCACCCACCCATCAGGTCTGTGAAGTATTAGCCACATTTTATATCCCAGAAAGCTGAGCCTGACAGAGGGAGAGGCATTCATCTCAGCTCTGCAGCTCCCACTGGAACCTGGACTGGTTGGCTCCCAAAGCGTGGGCATTGACGGCTCATTACTACCCAGGCAGTGGGCCCTTCCTAAGCACCTGCTGGTGGTGGGACTGGTGGGGGTAGGAACCTTGAAGGAAGCAAGGTCCCCTCGAGGGAGTTGGGACAAACCTACGGACTACAGTGCAGGGACCCCAGAGGGGCATTCACCCTGTGCTCATACCCTGGCCCCAAAGAGGGTCTGAGGGGACAGCTCTGAGGCTTGTGATGACCCTTGGCCTGGGAGGGGCGGAGGAGGGGGGGTGTGGAGGGGAAAGACACAGCTTGAGACAGGTTAGTAAGCTAGGAATAGGAGAACTGAGAGAGATAGTTAAACAGCAATTTACAGCCATCTGGAAAACCTAGATGCCAAGCAGTTTGCAGCCACCTAGTAAATCCTACCTTCCCCCAACCAAGGACACTTAAGAGTACATGGTTTGC
>NW_006299390.1:1823839-1865453 GCF_000327345.1 Myotis davidii | reverse complement strand
GGACTAGCTGCAATGATCAGAAACATTAATCATGCTCTGTTAACTGTGATTGTTCTGTTCTGATTAGAGAAAGCACATTCTAACCTGGCTGAGAGTTGCATGCCTCGGGACATGGAGCTAACATCGGAATGCAGTCCATCCTCCTTTCCCCGAGAACTGCCTACCCTTATGGAAAGAAAAACAATCTAGTTATGGAGGTGTCCTCCCTTTGCAACCCCCAGCCCACATTGCCTGTAACCTGTAGCCATTATACCTTGCCTGCTTTCCAAGACTGGACTTCTTAATTTCCCACATATTCTCTGTCCTTCTACCCAATAGAAACAGCTGGCTTATGGGGAGGGGCAGAGCAGGTTTTGGGGGAAGACCGGCTGCTCTCCCACGCTGCCGGCAGTATTGGAATAACCGCTCATCTATGCTTCACCCCTGTCTCTGCTGAATTGGCTCAAGTAATGACAGGCAGCCCAGACCCTTTGGTTGTCTGGTAACACTTTTAATAATAACCTGTATGGCCTTGGGCAAGTTGCTCAACCTTTGACTGCCAAATGGGGCCAAGCACCCCTTTCCTGCCTGCCTCCCGGATTTGTGGTGAGTGTCACAGGAAATATGTTACCAAGAGTGCTTGGTAAACTGTATATGCGTATCCATCAATTTTATAGCAACTGACATGAGGGGATCCCACCAGAAGGAATCACCATGAGGCTTGTTAAGATTTAGGGCAAGCAGGGGTTAAAATTCCAGCTCATTCTGCTCACAGGCACAGGCCACAAGTATTGAAAACCCTCCACTCTGTTCCAGAAACATTATTCTAACACCTGTCCTTCCCCTTCCTCCGCTGTGGCCAACAGGTGAGAAGCAGAGGCCATAGGAGAGAGAGGGCTATGAAGAGCAGATGGCATAAAAATTGCGTTTGGCGGCCCTTCCGCAGGGCGGGGCGCACGCACACTGTGTTTCAACAGGGCCTTGCGGCATGCCGCACCCCCGCCCGAGCAACAGCCGCAGCTATCGCCTTTGCCCAAGTTAAGTGCTAGCCCAGCAGATGTGCCATCCGCTCTCCATAGTGACGGATAGAACCAATAAGGGCCCTGGCCGTACAGGCTTGACCGGTTTCTCACCTTCTCTCTAGAGGGCAGCTGCTTGGAAAAAAAGAACTCATTTACTGGGCCCCCTTCTGCCTGCCATATGTTACGTGGTTTCACCCACCCATCAGGTCTGTGAAGTATTAGCCACATTTTATATCCCAGAAAGCTGAGCCTGACAGAGGGAGAGGCATTCATCTCAGCTCTGCAGCTCCCACTGGAACCTGGACTGGTTGGCTCCCAAAGCGTGGGCATTGACGGCTCATTACTACCCAGGCAGTGGGCCCTTCCTAAGCACCTGCTGGTGGTGGGACTGGTGGGGGTAGGAACCTTGAAGGAAGCAAGGTCCCCTCGAGGGAGTTGGGACAAACCTACGGACTACAGTGCAGGGACCCCAGAGGGGCATTCACCCTGTGCTCATACCCTGGCCCCAAAGAGGGTCTGAGGGGACAGCTCTGAGGCTTGTGATGACCCTTGGCCTGGGAGGGGCGGAGGAGGGGGGGTGTGGAGGGGAAAGACACAGCTTGAGACAGGTTAGTAAGCTAGGAATAGGAGAACTGAGAGAGATAGTTAAACAGCAATTTACAGCCATCTGGAAAACCTAGATGCCAAGCAGTTTGCAGCCACCTAGTAAATCCTACCTTCCCCAAACCAAGAACACTTAAGAGTAAATGGTTTGCACTTTTCCCCAACCAGAGGGTAAATAGATTAAATCACCCTACTCAGGGAGACAGCAGAAATCCAATTAGTGCCTTTTGCCAACCACACCCAAAGACCGATGAAGTTAAGAGAATAAACCTTATTTTGGTACATTGGCATAAAACTGATTATTGTATTGCCATCCCCCCTAAGACCTCCCCTAAACATCCAGCCTTTGAAATCCCTCAAAATGAAGGTCCAGCATGTGCTCTCCATCCCAGGAGCCTTCTCCCCACTTCTTTCCCCACAAGCATGCATCTCCTAAACCCTAAGGACCCCACAAGGCTGGCAACCAGGGCAGCAATGGGCAGGGGCAGTTCATCCAGGCGACCCCGTTAAACCTGTCCTCAAGGTCTCCTTTTCTCTGACTTCTTAGTGAGCCAAAGACCAACCAAGGCTCACTTCCCCAGCCTGTCCTTGTTTCAGTGCTCCCAACTTTAATAAACGTCCTCTAAAATTCACCTGGACTTGTGTTGTGAAATTTTTCCTGCACAAAGTCAAGAACCCAACCACTACCGGCTGCCCTAGGCAGAACCATTAGGGACAGGTCCCCTTTGCAATAACAAGCTGCCAGGGCTAGGACTCCTGAGTCCCCCTCACTAAGCCCTCAGCAGATGAGAGGGTCCTCCTAGGTCCTGAGGATCATGGTCAATGGTGGTGAAGCCGGTTAGGAGTTCAGCCAGGACTTAGACTCCCAGCCCAGTGCTTGAAGGGGTGAGGTGGGCATGGCTGTGGCAGCCAAGGGCCCAGCCTGAGGGACAAAATCTGGTGGGCACTGATCGGAGCTTGAGGAGCCTACTGGGCTGGGTGAGCAGCTATTTCCACTTTCTCAGCAGCCTCAGTCCTGGGAACCAGGCCAGCATTCATAGCCTTTCCCCTCCTTTTCTTTTTTTGTAAAAGGGGAGACTGGTCAGAGCTACCAGAGCCAATAGCTTGCACATGGGTGCACTGCCCACACTTTGGCTGTTCTAGAGGGTGAGGCCTCTTGGGAGGCCCTTTCTCTGGGTCTGGCCATTTGGGGCCTTCCGCTCCTACAGCTGCTGGAACCGACTCTCCTATAGCCCCCCCTTGCCTCATGGGGCTCCCTCTTCCTAGTCTCAACTCTCAAGCCCTTTGTCCCTTAAAGAAAGCAGCTTGGTATCAGTTCAACACCTATGGTGGATGGAATTCCTCCCCGTGAAATGTCCCCAGAGGGCCCCACCAGCAATGGTGACATGATGACTAGTGACAACTTTACCTACAGGACACCTACTACACAAGGCCACTATACCAAGTTCAGGAGATGTAACAGCTCTACCTAAAACAAAGAAACAAACTTAGGGAAGCAGCCAAAATGCAGAGGGACAAAGAAACAGGTCCCAAATGAAAGCAAACTAGCAGATACATAGTTAAAAACAATGGTTATAAGAATGATCAAGGAACTTTGAACTTCAACAGCAAGAAAAAGAACCAGTCAGAAATGAAGGATACACTAGCTGAAATGAAGAATAATTTACAGGTAGTTAATAATAAAATACATGAAGCCAAGAATCAAATTAGCGATTTGGAATATAAGGAAGCAAAAAACATCCAAATAGAAGAGCAAAAAGAATATAGAATCCAAAAAAAATTAAGGTAGTATATGGATCCTCCACGACTACTTCAAATGTATCAACATTTGGATCATGGAAGTGCTGGGAGAAGAGAGAGAGCAAAAAATTGAAAACCTATTTGAAAAAATGACAGAAAACTTCCTTACACTGGTGAAGGAAATACACATAAAAGGCCAGGAAGCACAGAGAGTCCCAAACAAGGTAAACCCAAAGAGGCCCACACCAAGACACATAATTAAAATGCAAAAGGTTAAAGATAAAGAGAAAATCTTAAAAGCAGCAAAAGAAAAGCAATTAGTTACCTACAATTCCAGTAAGACTGTCAGCTGATTTCTCAACAGAAACTTTGCAGGCCAAAGGGAGTGGCAAGAAATATTTAAAGTGGTGAAAAGCAAGGACCTCGAACCTAAAATTACTCAGCAAAGCTATCATTTAGAATCAAAGGACAGATAAAGTGCTTCCCAGAGAAGAAAAAGCTACAAGAGTTCATCACCACCAAACCAATGTTATATGAAATGTTAAAGGGTCTTTTTTAAGAAGAAGGAAAAACAAAGTTCAAAAATATGGCAATAAATACATATGTCTCAACAATCAACCTAAAAACAAACAAACAAGAAGAACAGAAACAGACTCATATAGATACAGAGAACATTTTGATGGTTGCCAGGTGGGATGGGGTTGGGGAGGATGGGTGAAAAAGGTGAAGGGATTAAGAAGTACAAATTGGTCATTACAGAATAGTCATGGGGACGTAGTGTACAGCAGAGGGAAATAGTCAATAATATTCTAGTAACTATGTATGGTGTCAGACGGGTATGAGATTTATTGGGATGATCACTTAGTAAGTCACATAATGTCTAATAACTAGGGTGGACACCTGAAACTAATATAATCGAAATGCGGAAATCAAACTGAAATGTGTGGTTTTCCTCTGGGCAGGATGCAAAGGTGGCTTCTTTCCCAGGTTCTTGTTCAGGTGGATTAGAAGAATGAAGCCACGGACAAAAGGTGGTATAGGAAAAGGTGGAAATTTATTGGAAACAAGTACAGACTCCCCATGTGGGGGGGAAGGGTGCCAAAGGGGTAGCCCACAAACCCCTTTCCCCTAAGGTTTATAAAGGCTGCAGTTCTTTGTGTCCTGATATCCTCCTCCGATTGGTCACTATAGCAGCTTCAGAGCTCAAACCCTCTTTTTCTCCCCCTCCTGTGGTAGAATTCTCTATTCCCTGTGACAATCTGCTTTCCTCTTTCTCCCTTTTGTTTTTCTACTCCCTGTGGCTTTCCCCTGTCTTCTGTGAATGGGTTTCTTCCTCTCCCAGTATCCTGTGGCATCTCTTTTCTCTCTCTGTCAATGTAGGCCTTTTGGCAGCTCCCCCCCACCATCTCCCTCCCAGCTTTGCAGTCCTCCCCATGGACCCTCTTTATTTCTAAAATTCCCTAAACCTGCCTATTTTAGCCCTAAAAACTCCTTTCATAATGTATGTCAACTATAATTGAAAAATAAAAAATTATTCAATGGCAAAAAAAACCCACCCCTTAATATTTTCTTTCTAAATCTTTGAGGAGAATTGAGATTATGCCCTTTTGATTCTGTGGTTTCACTTATCCTTTCCATTACACCTCACCCCCAGCACCACAGTCCTGTTCTCCTAGTTACTCACTTTCCAGTCCCTCTCTGACTCTCTTTCAATGCCTAGGTTGGCCTGTCCAACTTGCAAAGGAGGAAGTAAGAAGCTGGGAGGCAGAGTGGGGAACAGGAGGAAAATTCCACCTTTGTCCATGTTTCCATGAAGCATTGTTTTGTAAAGTTCCCGAAGGAGCTAGAACTCCCTGTTTATTCACCCCTGAGGAAACAGCTTTCCTGGGGAGGGAGGGAAGTGTGGACAAAAAAAGGAGCTACATACTAAACCTGATCAACTCAGGGAAGGCCAGCATGGTGGGCCTTACAAACCCAGAGACCAAAGTAACCACATGGGATGGTCTGAACATAAAAATTCCTAACTAAAAGTGGGTCCTGGTAGGTGGTCACTTGCTAGGCCTGTAGCTTCCTTGACAAAGGCCAATTGAAATTGTCTATTGCCTTTGTGCATCTAAGATAACATATCTTTGAAATGTCAGAGTAATTTCCTTTTCCAGAACCCTTGAAGGCACAACCTCCAGCACCACGTTGTTATTGATGCAGTAAGCAGTTAGACATGAGCAGAGTAGGAACAATTGCCCAGATATGGGTCACCAGGATGGAAAGCCCAGGGTATCTAGTATCGGGAAAAACTGGGGAAACAAGTATTGTAGGGTGAGGATCTCACCCCGGTAGTGACCTTTCCTTCCCTAGCATATCACTCACTGGCCATGCAGTTTAGATCCCCTGACCTTTCATATCTCTGATCATGCGGTTTGGACCCTCCCTCACGGATCCTCCCCAGGATGTTGCTAATCCTGTGGTAGACCCCTCAGAGGAGGAACAAGGGGGCTGGAAAACAGCTTAATAGCACTCCCATAAAAGCCCTTGCACAACCACTCCCTTAAGCATTAAGCCCTCAGGACAATGAGGTTTGGGGTCCCATCAAATAATCAAATAAGAACAACAACAACAAAAAATCAAATAAGAACATAGGCTCAGGTGTGTTCACCACAGAGATAGAGTTTGGGTCAAACTAAAGATGATGTTCAGGCTTCAGTTGTGTTTCAGCTCCAGGCACAGAAAAGCAGCAAAACCAGGCCTGGCGATGCCATGGCTGACATCAGGACCAGCTGTCATGATGAATGAGTCCCAATCCTGGCACTGACCACGCAGTAGAGACCATGACCCTAAAAGGCTGCACCTGGAAAGCTGATGAGTATTCCAGTGAGATCCTCCTGTGAGACCTCCCTTAAAATCCCAGCCTTTGGAGAGCAGACAAAACCCCTTAAGGTTCAGGACCCAGCTGCCGGCTGTCTCTCTCTCTCTCTTGAGTACATATGTGCCCTTTCCCACCCCCTTCTTATCTCTCAGGTCTCTCTCTCTCTCCCTCCCCCCCCCCCCCCTCTCTCTCTCCTAGAATTGTTCTGCCCTCTTTCTTCCTTCCCTCAAGGCATGTATGCTTGCCTTCTTTCTCCTAAGTCCAAGGGTCCCTCTTTTGCCTCTGCAACTTGTTTCCTGAGTCCGTCTTAGCCAAACTCAAGGACGGAGTCTAACTTCACCGGTAACATCTGGTGCCATTCACCATTTACATTATGCTGTTGCCCACAGGCCATCTTTATGTGCTATAACTGTTAACTATCCTGCACCCACAAATGCAAAAGTATTTGTCTCTCACTTTTATTTTTTATCTAATCTTAGCGATTTCCCCACTTAGCTTTCTCCCACCTCCCTAATCTACAGCCAATGAATTTCATGTAATCACCCTCACATTCTCCTCCTTCGATTCCAATGTAGACTATAAACTGCAAAACCATTATTCTCCAGGGCATTTCCTCAATCCATTGAGATGTTGCTTCCTGGCAATTGTCAGTTTGGGTCAAATAAACCCTTCTAAGCCCTTTTGTTAGTCTCGGCATGCATTGGTCAACAACGGAAGGAGGAAGGGGTCAAGCCCCCTGCCGAGCTGCCACTACTCTTCCTTGTTTATGCCTTCACCCTCTGCTTGGGCTCTGACACCTACCCTCAGCATCGCTCTGCTAAAGTCTACAGGAAACAGGAAATGCGGTTTAGCAGACATCCTCTGAAGACGCGGTGAGGTCGGCGGGCTGTACTGCTACCGCCACACAAGGGAACGAAGCTTTGCATGATGTGTGCACAGCCGACTCCACCAGAGACGGACGCTCTGTGTTTGTAGCCTTTAGTACCTGTGGGCATGTATATGTTTTTCCGACCTCTTAGGAAATTACCTCTACAGGTATTGAAACGCAAGAGTACTTCAAGTTCCTTTGCCGAGCCTCTTTGGCAACATAAAAGGCTGAAAACCAGCCCTAGGAACAGATGTCGGTTTAGAGTTTCACCACCCAAAAGGTGGGCCCTGCCTTGCCCACCCGGCGGGCGGAAGGTCCTGTTTGGAAAGAGGAAAGGGTAGACTCTGAGCAGCTCTCGGCCTGCGGCAGGCGTGGCGTTCAGGTTCAAGCGCACAGCAGAGCGGAGGGTGCACGGAATCGTGTACCTTCCTGAAGATGACAGACGCGAGCTCTGGCCTGGGGCCCAAACTGCTTATCCTTGAAAAACACATTTTACAGATTGCTGGCAAAAACAGCCAACCCAGATTAAGCCGCCAAGACTAACTATTTTTTATTTCCTCCTACTCCTCTTGAAAAAATACGAGATAAAGTTTTTCTAGGATGCTTCCTCCCTTGTCTTCCCTGAAAGAGATGAGAGCAACTGGGAGAGCCTGGAGTTCCCTGAGCGCTTTGCGGCCTCGGGAAAGCCCAGTGCCACACTTCAGGACATTTAATAACAAGGAAAGTATTTGCACTGGAGAAGTATTCTTCAGTTTCTAATATGATTCCTTCAAATATGGCATTTTCCTGAGGACTTTTAAGGATTTATTTACAGATCCTTTATTTACTGTCAGAGAAGCTCAAGGGCAGAGAAATTCTGGGCTGACATTTTGGGAGTGCTATTCTCAAAGGGAGATCAAGCAGAAAGATAAAGCGCTTTTGAAATGATAATGTGAAGTAATGGGGACAAGCATTTGTTTCATAGGCACCATTTCACCATTTCCAATGTAAAGTGAAGCCCAGATATGCTGCTCTATAGTGATTATATAATTAATATTTCAGTGACTGGCAATCCTCAACTGTCCCTATAAAATTTTCATCCAGAAACCACGACTTAAATTGGATCATCATGAAACAGGTTTCTGCAAAGTGGATTATATATTTTTTGTCATGTAAACTTGGAGTTACATTTCTGATTAGGGACTTGACATCAAACACATCAGATATGATTGCATGATTTCTGTCACATATGCAAAAATAAAATTTCCCTAAAATCTGTGATCATTATCAACTGGAGGCCTGGTGCACAAAATTCTGCACTCCGGGAGTCCCTCAGCCCAGCCTGTGCCTTCTCACAGTCCAGGAGCCCTAGGGGGATGTCTGACTGATGGCTTAGGCCTGCTCCCCCTGGGGAGCCAGCATTCAGACATCCTTAGGGCTGCCACCTAGGTGGGAGAGGCTCTTGCCACTGCTGCTGTGCTCGCCAGCCGTGAGCCTGGCTTCTGGCTGAGCGGCACTCCCCCTGTGGAAGCGCACTGACCACAAGGGGGCAGCTCCTGCATTGAGTATCTGCCCCCGTGGTCAGTGCGCATCATAGTGACCAGTCGTTTCGCCATTCTGTGGATTTGCATATTAACCTTTTATTATATAGGATAGGATAGTAAAACCACGCTCCAGTACTATCAAGTGGATGTAAAGGTACTGTAGGCATCTCAGTAGTCTCCTGTCACTACCCCCTGACCTGCTAACTCTTTGACTATTGACTGTTGACATATATTATGTCATCGCACTAACCATGAGGTAGGGAATACAAATATTGGTCCCTGAATTCAGCAGATGAGGCAAGAGGTTCATGAGTGCACAGTTAACTGGAACCATTAATTCCAGTATGGGATTTCTCTCTACTCCTAAGTCCAGTCACTCTCCACTGTACTATAGCATCCCCTTTGAAGCACTGCTGGCGAGATGGCAGATACTGTGTATTTGCTTCTCTGACATCTCAGGGGACGCTACTTTAAATGTATGTTAATGTAAGAAACATTCAAACCTGTAAAGAATATTTGTGAGTTTATTTGAGCCAAACTGTGGACAACTGCTGGGAAACAGAATCTCAACGTATTGAGATAATGCTCCAGAGAATGGCAGTTTTACATCTTGTTTTATACATTACAATAAAAGGAAGAGACATAAGTGGGTTACATGAAATCCACTGGTGATACATTAGGTGGGTGAAAGCAAAGTGGGGAAACCTCTGGGATGGGATAAAAGTAAAATGATAGACTTATACTTCTTTTACTTCAGTGGGTGCAGGATAGTTAATAGTCAACAATTAACAGAATAACAATGAGGGGACTTGTGGTCTTCACAGAGCAGTGCCTGTGCTTTGAGGTCCAGGAAAAGGAAAATTACTTTGACATTCCAATAGTATGTTATTGTAGATGCAAAAAGACAATAGGCTCAGTTAAGGTAAAGATTGACCTTTGTCAGGGAAGATACTGGCCTAGGTATGACTACCCACCATAAACTACTTTTTAATTACAAAGTTTCAATTTCAGACCATTCTTTCTAGTTACTTTAGGTCTCTGAGTTTGCGAGGCTGCCATTCAGGCCTTCCCTGACCTTGTCAGGTTAGCATGTGGCCCCTTTTTGTCCACATATACATACATTCTAGCTTTCCAAGTGCCTTTTTTTGCAGGGGTGTGGGAGGGGGTGTTGCTGTTTCTAAATCAAATATCTTCCAAATTTTCATGTGGAAATTGAGGTCTGCATAAAGTTATAAAAAATTTTTAATAATAAACCACACAGAATAATAGTGCAAAGTGTATTACAATATAAATGTGACCTAAAGTGCTGACACTTAAAATAAACATTTACTTTGCAATCCTCTCATTTGTTTTTTCTAGAATTTAAATGAGACTCCTGGAACCAGATTTCATTTTTTATTTTTTAAAAATTTATATTTTATTGATTTTTTTACAGAGAGGAAGGGAGAGGGACAGAGAGTCAGAAACATCAATGGGAGAGAAACATTGATCAGCTGCTTCCTGCACATCTCCCACTGGGGATGTGCCCGCAACCAAGGCACATGCCCTTGACCGGAATCAAACCTGGGACCTTTCAGTCCGCAGGCCAACACTTTATCGGATAGAGTCTATCCACTGAGCAAAACCGGCCAGGGCTGGAACCAGATTTTTTTTTTAAATATATTTTATTGATTTTTTACAGAGAGGAAGGGAGAGAGATAGTTAGAAACACCGATGAGAGAGCAACATCGATCAGCTGCCTCCTGCACATCTCCTACTGGGGATGTGCCCGCAATCCAGGTACATGCCCTTGACCGGAATCGAACCTGGGACCTTTCAGTCCGCAAGCCGATGCTCTATCCACTGAGCCAAACCGGTTTTGGCTGGAACCAGATTTTAAAACAAACTTAAAACTGTCCTCAAAGAGCCTTAGCTAACATCGTTTTGTTTCTTTCCTAAAGTTCCCATCCAAGGTTTTCAAAATTATTCTCCTAACCTTAGAGGTTTGGGAAGTAGCATGGTGCTGGCTCCACAGTTAGTTAACAAGAATGGAAACACTTCACACTTCATGGGAAAGCTATAAAAGCATGTTCCAGGTCATTAAGTGAGACTGTTAAAAGGAATTGCTTGCTGCATTTGGGTGGGATTAGGATTTATTTTTATTTTTATTTTTTTACAATTTTCACACTTTAAACAAATTGTGAGGGTAAGAAAAATTTAAAAAATGTATTGATTTCGGAGAAAGGGAAGAAGAGGAAAAGAGAGCTAGAAAAATCAATTGGTTGCCTCTTGCACACCCTTTGCTGGGGTTTGTGCCCTGACTGGGAATCAAACCTGCAACCTTTTGGTGTATGGGACACTCCAACCGAGTCACCCAGCCAGGGCCATTTTGAGTTGACTTTTATATGGGGTGCCAAGGTATTGATCAAAGTTACTTTTTTTTTTTAAATATATGGCTATCTACTGGTTCTGTATCATTTCTTCAAAAGTGGCCCTTTCTGTCTATATAACTTTGTACAAAAGTTATCTGTACACGTGTGAGTCAATTTTTACACTATATTTTGTTCCACTGACCCATTTGTCTGTCTTGAATACTGTAGCTTTATAATGTCTTTTATTTTTTTAAATCCTCTAACTAGCACCCAAAGTAAAACCATCTTCCATGATCATATATTAGGCCCCCTTAACTCCCCCAAACCCCTTTGCTCTGGTAACCACCACACTGTTGTCTGTCCATGAGTTTCAGTTTTATATCCCACATATGAGTAAAATCATGATTTTTAGCTTTTTCTGATGGACTTATTTCACTCAGCATATTCTCAAGGTCCACCTACTTTGTCCCAAATGGCAGTACTTCATCTTTTCTTATGGCTGAGTAGTATTCATATATATATAAAATTTACCACATCTTCTTTATCCATTCCTCTATTAAAGGACACTTTGTCTACATGTTTTGGTCACCATGAAAAATGCTGCAATGAACATAGGGGTGCATATCTTTGCAAATACATGTTTTTGAGTTTTTCAGGTAGATACCCAGGAGAGGGACTGTTATATGATAACTCTACTCTTAATTTTTTGAGGAACCACCAGACTGTTTTTCCATAGTGGCTACATTCCCACCAGCAGTGAATGAGGGTTTCCTTTCTCCACAACCTCTCCAACACTTATTACCTGTCTTGTTGATAACAGTCATTCTAACAGGTGTGAGGTGGTATCTCACTGTAGTTATGATTTGCATTTCCCAGCCTAATAGCTAGTGAAGTTGAACATTCTTTTCATATATCTGTTGACCATCTGTTATGTCTTCTTGAGAGGTGTCCGTTCAGATCCCCTGCCCATTCTTTAATTGGATTTTGTTTGGTGTTGAATTTTATGAGTTCTTTGTATATTTTGGATATTAAACTTTTGCTGGAGCTGTTGTTTGCAAATATCATCTCCCATTAGTTGCCTTGTTTTTGGTTTCTTTAAATGTGCAGAAGCTTTTGTTGATATAGTCCCATTCATTTATTTTTGCCTTTACTTCCCTTGTCTTGGAATCAAATTCACAAAATGTTTTCTATGACCAAGGTCCGTAAGTTTAGTACCTGTTTTCTTTTTTCTAACTTATTATTTCAGATCTAGTTTTGATCCATTTTGAATTAATTTTTGTACAATGGGGACAAACTGTAGTCTAGTTTCATTATTTTGCATGCGGCTTTCCAATTTTCCAAGTAGCATTTATTGAAGAGGCTTTCTTTTCTCCATTTGTTTTTGGCTCCTTTGTCGAAAATTATCTGCCCATATACATATGGTTTAATTTCTGGGCTCTCAAATCTGTTCCATTGATCTGTGGGTTTCCGACCAGTACCATGCTGTTTTATCATTGCTCTGTAGTAAAATTTGAAGTCAGGTAGAATGACATATCCAGCCCTGTTCTTTTTTCTCAGGATCGCTTTGGCTGTTCAAGGTCTTTTGTAGTTCCATCCAATTCTGATTTTTTTTTTTGTTCTATTTCTTTTTAAAAAATGACATTGAGCCATAACTGGTTTGGCTCAGTGGATAGAGCGTTGGCCTGCGGACTGAAAGGTCCCAGGTTCGATTCCGGTCAAGGGCATGTACCTTGGTTGCAGACACATCCCCAGTCGGGGGTGTACAGGAGGCAGCTGATCGATGTTTCTCTCTCATCGATGTTTCTGACTCTCTATCCCTCTCCCTTCCTCTCTGTAAAAAATCAATAAAATATATATTTTTAAAAAATGACATTGAAATTTTGATGGGGATTACATTAAACCTGTATATTGCTTTGGATAATATGGCCATTTTAACTATGTTAATTTTTCTCATCCATGAACATAGAATATCTTTCATTTCATTCTTTTTCAATATATTTTAATAATGTTTTGTAGTTTTCAGTACATAGGTCTTTCCCAACCTTTGTTATATAATGTCTTAAAAGTCTGTGTTATTCCTCTTTTACAAGTTGTTTTGGCTGTTAGAGATCATTTGCATTTCCATATGAGTATTAGAATCAGGTTGTCAATTTACAAAAAGCATTTTGGGGCTTTTTATTAGAATTATGTTGAGTCTATTGATCAATTTGAGAATTGACATCTTAATACTGAGTTTCTTGACTTATGAACATTGTACAACTCTCCATTTATATAGGTTTACCTTCTCTCAGCAGTTTTATAGTTTTCAGGTTTGTACACTTTGTACAGGTTTGTACATTTTGTCAGATTTATCCCTAAGTAGTTATTTTTATGCCATTTTAACAGTATTTTATAGAAAAACAATATATTTTATATATTTATCTTGTATGCAGCAACTTTGCTAAATTCACTTATTGTAGCAGATGTAAACTACCTCCTATCTTTCCATTTCAAAGTACAGTTTGATTCTGTCACATCCTGATGGTCTTTGGGTATTTACCATACCCCATTAGTCATCATCATAATCCTAGAAAATCAAAATGACAAATTTATCACCAGTTCTCCTGAGCATATACTTTCTTGATGGCAAGATCAGTTCCAAATGGGCCATGCTTTTAATAATTGTGTTTTTAGAGAGGAAAATATTTAATTTGATTCATCCACTGATTAGCAGCTATCAGCATAATTTTAGAACCAGGAGAAATGCAGAATTTTAGGCCTCACTCTGGACCTACTAACACATAATCTGCATTTTAACACATTCCTCAGATAATTAGTTTATATGCATATTAAAATTTGAGTAGCATTGTTTCCTATTGACAAAAAGTATTATGTAGATCCTTTACTTCTGGATAGACCTGAAACCCTAGCTTTGTCCATAATTACAGAAAGGAGTTTCAAGCCATTTTCCTATGTGAAGAACATTACGGCTGTTTTGACCATTGCTAGATTGTTTCAAGAAAGAATAGATTTATGTGTTTGTCTTTTTACAGAATCTATTGATCTATTATCAGAATTGAGAAGGAAGCTATATGAACCAAGTAGAGATCTAAGATAAATAGTACTTTAATCACAGTTTCATTCCCAAGAACCTGGGGAGTATTCTGGTTTTCCTTGTCTCCATTACACTTTATTCATTCACCTTCAAAACCACATCTAATACCTTATTACCCTAATTGCCCCTCCAAATTCTTTCTGACCACAATCAGCCACCTCTTCAGTTCTCTCATTCTAATCATTCCCACCACACCTGTTCTTTGAATTTACCAGGATTGCTGGTCAGTCTCCTTCCTTTCCTCCCATCTCTCTGTTTTCACCTTCTTCCCTACCTACTCTACTCTACTCTCATGCCAATATTGTCTACTTCCTTGCCTACAAGTCCAAACACAGATCATTCTGTCAGGTTTCTCTGTTCCTATATTAATTGGCTTAACGACCTAAAAGTAAAAAGCAAAACTAAAATTCAGAAGAAAATAGAGATGGTTATCTTTATGACATTGAGGATTTCTCAAGACACAAAAAGCACTAAACCAACCACAAAGATGAATAGGCAACAGAGAATAGGAAAAACCCAAGTGGCCAATAAATACAGAGAAAGATCACCAACCTCAATAACAATCAGAGAGTAACAAATTTAAAAAGTATCAAAATACCATTTCAAACCCATCAGATTGGCTATATGGTCCAATAACATCAAATACTGGCAAGGATATGGGGCAAGAGAGAGACTCATATATTGTTGGTGGGAAACTCAATTGGTACAAGCACTCTACTGAACAATTTTGTAATACCCAAGTTACAACGGAAATGTATCTCACTTTCCAACAGTTCTACTTCTAGTGATGTCCTAGAGAAGGCTTCACACATTCCCAAAAATATTTTTCCCAGTGCTACTTTAGTGAAAGGTGAGAAAAATCTAACTGTACTTCAGAAAGGAAAAAGCTGTAGTTGTGATCTTTTATTTCCTTAAAAAGACAAAACCAAAGCAAATCTGACATAAAGAAAACAAAATGTGAATATTTGTTCAACCTACTGGTGGGGACTCAGTTATATATTATTGCTTATACTTATTTATCTTAAATACTACATACATTTAAAAATTAAGTGTGACACAGAAAGCAATATTGTCCTTAACATTTACAGCAGGTTAGTAATTATTTTAAGTATCATTATTCAATTGACCTCAATTCACACAAACATTAGTACTGATGCTGTTTACAAATAATTCTTTGTAACCAACCACTGAGTAAAATTCAAAGCTGTAATTTCTTCCATAATGGAAATTATCCTATAAATTAGTGAACTCTGTAATGTTGACTCAAAATCGGGGAGTGAAAAGGCAACAAAATGGACTGCTTTCTAGATCTACCGTAATCTCAATAGTTATTAACTTTTAATGTCCTTAACTTTAAGTACTTCTACCATAACAGACATATAAACACCAAGACATCCGAAACTCTTTGGGGAAAATAAAGGGAGGCTCATGTAATCCTGAAGCTTGTCCTGCCTTTCTGTTCCAGACCACCACCCTTCCCATGGACTCCAGGTTAAGAGTCTCTTTTAGATGCTATCAAGTTAGTAAGCATAGTAAACATTTATAAACAACCAACTTTTTTTCAACATTGTTCCTAAGGACTTTACATTTATTATCTCCCTTCATCCTCATAAATACTCTCTTAGGTCAAAGGAGTTTATGTCTATTAACTCACTTTATCCTTTTAAGTACTTTTAGGTCCATAGCATTCTTATTCCCATTTTTCAGATAACCAAATTGAGGCATACAGAGGGTAAGTAATTTGCTTAGTTAATTAGCTAGTATGTGATGAAGCCAAGATTAAAATTCAGTTAGGCTCCAGGGCATGCACACTTAATCAAGAATCTGTGTGCCTAATTGATGGACAGTCCATTAGAAAAGGTTTCGATTGAAGGTTATAAACAAACATTTAAAAAATAAGATTGAAAAATAAAATTAAAAAAATAAATAAAACAGAAAAAAGAAAAAAAGAAAATAAAAAATGAGATTGAAAGAAAAAAAAAGGATAGACGCAGAGTCTCCAAAGCATTTTTTATCTTTTATTCCTTGCCAAACATTAAAAAAAAACCCAACAAACTACTGTGATATTCTACTGCTTGCTTTGAAAATTAATTTTATTTTGCATTGCTCATGCCTTTAAGATGAAGGTTTCTTCGTAATATAACAATCAGTGCACTCTTTCTTTTGAATTCTTTATTAAGTTGGTTGCATAAAAGATATATTTTCATACTGACAATTCTTGTCATGAATAAAATCAACAAAAATAAGGCAGTAGCAAGACATGCTTCACAAATAAACAATCAAGTGGTAAGAATACAAAATCTGGCCTGTACAACAAAAAGATTAAGAAGCAAAATGTGAGTAAGCCCTGGATTCAAAATATACCTAAAGACACAAAAAGCACAATCCATGAAGATAAATAGGCAATACAGAATAGGGGAAACCTAAGGGGCCATTAAATACAAAGAAAGATCACCAACCTCAATAGCAATCAGAGAAATACAAATTAAAAACATCAAAGTTTCTTTGTTTATGATGCATAATTTCTTTATCAACCATTTGTGAAATAAGAATGTTAAGAAATATGAAATCCAAATTGCATTTATTTTACAACATCAATGCTGAATTCAGTAACAACTTCATTGAATCTAAATATTAAAGGTTTCAAAAATAAAAGGCAATCTTAATTTTTTTAACAATATGAATAGGGTCTGCCAAAAAAAGTGCATTATTTTATTCTACTTGCAAGGAGAATAGGTCTCAACCTGCAGTTAAGTGGCATGAGCAACAAAGGACAACAAATATCACTAAGAGTAATGCCCATACATATAAAAATATCTAGATGAACCATGTTCTTTCTGCTTATATAGCAAGTCTATTAAACAATCAGCATAATGGAAGCTTACATCTTATGAGACAGAATTATTAACACACACCTATTAAAAATTTTCAACCCCCACTCCCAAAACATTTTAGCACACCTATTAAGTACTGTAGGTCATTTAGAAAAACAAATAAAACATACACCCAGTCTTTGCAATTAAAAATTTTCCATACATATAAACAATGTCCTGATATAAATTCTCAACTAAATATGTTTTTTTCTAAATATGATTTATGTAATCAAGGCTTTCTTAAAGATAGATCTTAGGTATATGATCTGTACAAACTGACAGTAGTGTATATTCCAAATAGGTTTTTCTTCCTATTATGACAATATAACTCTTTTCTGAGTGAAGATATATGTTAAGCTTAAGGTGTAAACACTCTGGAAGGCAAACAAGTTAGTGAAGAAATTAATGTTCATTTAAACTGTGTATCATCTCATAATAGGCCCTGAAGTTTCAAATTTACATGTACGAATACATTTACATCTTAAATTTCTGGGAAAGGTACAGGCTTTGTGTAAAAAAGCAGCAAAATTTTAAACCCACCAATTTATTGAAAAAGCCATTACTTTTATTAGAAACACATAATGCTTCTCAAGATGTTGACAACAGGTCATAGTATAGATGTATATTTTATACAGTGTACTTCTCCCTTAAATTATATTCCAGTAGGTGGAATGCCTCCTTGGGTATTAGAAGCAGAAGTATTTGATGGACTGTGTAAGCTGGTCTCCTTGTACACAAACCATGCATTTCCTCCCCAAAGTATCATATTCAGAAAGCCAAAGATCTAAGAAAGAGAAAAATAAACATGAAGATCTAATATCTACTTAAATATTCATACCCATCTTAGTTTTCCTTAAATACTTAACATTTCCAGGCAGTATACCATCATTTCATTTGAAGTTTAAACTACATATGACGTGAAATAAAAAATACTTTATATTTAAACGCCAAATTCGAATATGTAATGACTTATTTCCAATGAAAAAAGCTAAATCTCTAAGTTTGTAACATATAAAACCATGACTAAAAATAAATCTTATTTTTGCATGCTCACTACTATAAAAAATAGGATTAAATTTAAGAGTGTAACTAAATCCCTCCTTTAAGTTGCCTTGTGTATTTTTTCCTACTTCCTTACTTTATGCCCCCTACTACCTACCATCTTTCCTACTCCAACAATAGGTAGAAGAGAAAAGGAGTCAGAAGAACTTTATTTCACATCTTACATTAGTCTCTGGTATAAATTTGGTAAGAAGTCTCAAAGATGAATAAACTGAAGCTGCCCTATTTTCACATTTTTTCCCCTAAATTCAAGAAATATAAATATGTTCTTATAATTATAAAAAGAATATGAAGAGTGGGATAAGAAGCTTCAGAGTACTATCATATTACTGAAGGCAAAGCTTTATACCTTTTTGTATATTTGCATACAAAAACATTTCTGAAACTGTCCATTTCAGATATTATCAATCGATGTAAGTGCAAAAAAGGTGACTTTTCGATTACAAAGTTATATAGCAAAAATTTGGCCAAATTGCTTTATAAGGCAGTGCTAACTTCATCCAACACTTCCTTAAAAAGACACGAAGACGTTCCTAAACATAATATACTCCATATAACATTATATTTAATTATATATTGATCTGAATTTTGGTAAAATAGAAGACTGAAGAATATGTACATTTATGTAGACTTAATTTTTTAGGTTATTTATTAAGCCAGAAAAGTATAACTTTCATACTCAGAGCAAGTAAGATTAGAGAACGAGTTCTAAAGTCAGATCTAGTTCAAACCTTGGTTTGCCAACTTGGGTGAACTAACAGGAGCTACATTTTTTTCCCAGTTGTAAATAACAGTGCCACCCGCCACATTCCCATAGATTGTTGGATCACGTAAGATATGAGTGTAATGCCCTTAGTATAACACCTGACATACTGACTTAATAAATGTTAGTGACTATTATAAATACCTATCAGGTAAAAGTCTTGCCTAGTCAATTTTAATGATAAAAAAGACTCAATTATGATCTTGTTCAAACCCATTTTCTAACAAACTTTTCTTTATTGTTATAAAGGTAAAGATTATATGGTAACGAGGATTCTGACAGTTTACTAAAAATAAAACCCAACACATCTAGACATTATTAAAAGCTATTGTTTTCTTAAATTATTAGGTAAGGTTTTTCAAATAAGCGAAATGAAATATCTTATAAATACTGCATACATACCACAGATACATTTAGGGATCCCATACTAGTCACAGAGCCAAAATAACACTTCAATTCTGAAGAACGACAGGGTGCAAGTTCCTGGACAATACTGTGACTGGTAGCTATTTTAATATCTGTAAGAGCTTTAGCCCAGGCTGAAGTGCTCACCAGCCACAAGAATGTGACAACAAGAGTAACAACAAAGTCCTAAAGTAAAAAGAAGTATGAATTAATAATGAACAGTAAATTTAAAAATACTAAATTTAAATCCATAATGAAGGAATTGAGATTACATCGAATCCCATGGTACTGAGAAATGGCCTTCATGTAAACTTTATAAAAGAGGGCACAGTCAACATAATAAACATTGCTGTTTATTATTACTAGCCCAAAGCCTGAGCAACAACACTAAATAAAACTCAATCATCTCTTTAGGAGTGAAAGATATTTACATTAGAAATCAAGGTTTGCCCTAGCCAGTTTGGCTCAGTGGATGGAGCTTTGGCCTGTGGGCTGAAGGGTCCCAGGTTCGATTCCGGTCAAGGGCATGTACCTTGGTTGTGGGCATATCCCCAGCGGGGGGTGTGCAGGAGGCAGCTGATCAGTGTTTCTCTCTCATCGATGTTTCTCACTCTCTATCCCTCTCCCTTCCTCTCTATGGAAAATCAATAAAATATATTTAAAAAAAAAGAAATCAAGGTTTTACATAGCCCTTACCACAAGCATACCTAAGCCACTCTCTCCCAGGATCATATCTTAGACTGTTATTACCAATAATTGTAGCCCTTCAAATTCTCTATTTTAAACAGCCCACTCCCCACTAGCACTTCTCTTTCCAGCTACTTCTCTCTGGCACTGCACCTTAAAAACATCCCCCATGGAGACCTACAATCTGATCTTAGCACTTGATTATTGCCTCTCAACCTCATTTATGCTCTAATTTCCCTCCTTAATTTATATTCTAAGGTCCTTCAATATAATCCCTTGCATATACTCTTTAACTCCCTTACTCTTCGTCTGCTTTATCAGATTGTTCTGACAAAACTAACTTTAAATCTAATTCTCCATGATATGCAAAATCAAATGGTGAAAAGCCTTATCAGGAAGACTAGTCTTTTTAAATTCATGATCATGAAATTTTCAGAATGCTCATTATAATATAATAAAAGAACAAGAAAGAATTCTCTCTGAAAGTATCTTATCCTAGTAATTTTCTAAAGCCTTTGCTAGTTATTATATTTCTAAAATCAGAACTGAAGTTTTTAATATTTTGGATAGTTTCTTCTCGAACTAATAAGATGAAGAAAGGAAAAGAAACATCTACTCTTACTCAATCCTTTCTGCTGGGAAACTAAAATTTGTCAATTAGTATTGTTATAAAGATCTAAATAACACTTTTTAAAATATGCATTTGTGTAATATAAAATATAAGTCCCATTTTTTTTAGTCTTCCTTTAAATTAAAGACCAAAGTGGGAATAATGTAAAATTTGTATGTTTTAATGTTATGTATTAGGGTATACTCAAGGCTAATTGTATGAGTTTGTATACAGCTGCAGCGAAACTCCAAGCTCAGGAATGGATTCTGGAGCTTATCCCAGAAGTGTTTTGTTTTAAAAATGAATCTGATTAGTTTTTAATTACTTTTGCCAACCAGCTCTTAGTTATTTATTTAGGATAAACACCAGTGACCACTTATGAAATACAGAAATTATGTTACATGTAGCTTGTCCACTTGGTCAAAATGACATTGAATAAATATCTTGTGATTAGAGAACCCAAAACAATACGATTAACTTTACAAACATGGAGGTATGTACATTTTGTATCTGAGCTTTCTGTTACTGATCCTTTTAACAAATGTAGATCAAAGAGAAAAGGACAGAAACTTTATAGCTTAAATTTTTGCACTGAGGGAGTTCCTTTTTGCTGCAGGTAGACATTTCCTAAACCCTTGCTAGAAATACAATGACTTTTGGAGAACTGCGAAGTAGTATGTATGAGATTATCACATGTTTAAAAAGTAATCTCTGGGCTCAAGTTCACAGCTTTGACCAATATATACATCAAATCCTCTTAATTTTTAGGTTCCTCACTGAAAGGACAACTAAAGGACATCCTTCAGGAAATGGAATTCAGAAGGAAGCAGTGATGAGCAAACATGCTAGTAAACGTGAGAAAATCCAGACAAGTATAGACCACATCCTATATAATAAAAGGCCAGCAACCATAATGGCATAATGACCAGAATGACCAATCAGCTAGTCGCTATAAGGTGTATTGACCACCTCTCGGTCCCTCCCCGCAGCCCACAGGTTCCAATCGCTGGATGGCCAGTGGGGAACCACGGGGAACCAGAGTGAATGATGACTGGGCAGGACTAGAAACTGGCAATCAGGTGGAAAATGGCCCTGATTGCAGGCTAGGCCTAGGGACCCTACCCATGCACAATTTCGTGCACTGGGCCTCTAGTGGATTTAATGTCACAATTGAAATGTTCCTAGAAATACCTTAGCAGAGGATTGCTAAAATAAAAGAATGTCATCATTAACAAACAGTACTTTAAAATAAAAAACCAATGTCATATTTGGCTATCTTTAAAAATTTGGGTATCTCAAGAAAACGTATTTACATGTTTAAATTGAAAGTAGAATTCAAGCCCTAGCTGGTTTAGCTCAGTGGAAAGAGCGTCCGCCTGCGGACTGAAGGGTCCCAGGTTTGATTCCGGTCAAGGGCACATGCCTGGGTTGCGGGCTTGATCTCCAGGAGGCAGCCAATCGATGATTCTCCCTCATCATTGATGTTTCTATCTCTCCCTTTCCCTTCCTCTTTGAAATCAATAAAGATATATATTTAAAAAATAAAATAAAATAAACATAGAATTCAAAATTTAATTTAGAAGCTGGACTTTTACTACAAAAAGCATCTATTATATACTATATCAAAAAAAAACCCCACAAGGAATTAATTCTGAATTATCTCTCTATATGACCACTAATTGATCACTGAGGTGAAAAATTACTTTTAACTTTCTGATTGCTGCAACTAGATCAGTTTTATTAGACAGAAAAACCTTCCACAAAAAAAACTAGATTTGACCCAGCCGGCATGGTTCAGAGGTTGAGTGCTGACCTATGAACAAGGTCATGGTTGGTTCCCTGGTCAAGGCATATGCCTGGATTGCAGGCTTGATCCTCAGTGTGGGGAATCCAAGAGGCAGATGATCAATGATTCTCTCTCATCACTGATGTTTCTATGTCTCTCACCCTCTCCCTTCCTCTCTGAAATCAATAAACATTTATTAAAAAAGGAAAAAACTAGATTTGAATGTTGCTTTTAAAAGTGTGGTCTCTTTAAAGCCTATTAAACAAAATATGAGAAATGAAAGGCTCACTGCTAAATTTAACTTAAAAATTTGTTGGGATAATGACAACATGGCAAGAAATGTCTTCATTTAAATATAAGTTATAAAGAATTTTAACAAAATATAATATCTGATCATCATAGTTTTATAGCTGCCTAACACATAATTTCTGTTGATTAAGCATTACAAATAGTTGATGTCTTTCTGGAAGGCACCTAACAATAAAGAAATGTTTTATGAAAATGTCAGGTTTAAGAATCTCTTCTATATATAAAAAATGAAATAAACATGGATGATAAAAAATTGTTTTATTCCTTACTTACCATTTGCATTCTTATGATCCAGGCAGCAAAAATTAAAAATAAGTAAATAAATAAAACCTGTTATCTTATTTCATAATTTCTTCATATTTAAATACCTTCTCTTTAAAGTAAACTCATAAATAATTAGCATGTCAGTATTTTCTAAAGATATAAATGATCAGTATCACAAAAAACACCTCTGGTTTTCCCTTCAAGTCAGTAACACTAATACTGCCTTTGTACTTATTTTTCTGTAGTGGAGATCAAGCTTAAACCCATGGCTTATCTCTGAATCTGTCACCAATGATCCAGGGCAGATTCTACTAATAAATATTAGAGATTATTTCTATTCTTTAGCTCAGCAGACTAAAGTCAAGAAAGGTGCTAGGACTTCAAATCCAAATATTTTGTTGTCATCTAAAGTTTCAAAATTAACTCATGAAAGCCACTAATGCTGAATTCTATAATTCTTATAGAATTATCTGCCTCAGGTTTTAACTTAAGAAATTAAGGAATTTAGACCAGGAGTCAGCAATTTTATTTTCTTAAAAAAAGGCAAGACAGTAAATATTTTTTATCTCTGTTACAAGTACTTAACTCTGCCACTGTAGCATGAAAGCAGTCATAGACAATATTGTAAATGATTGAGTGCAGCTATGTTCCAAAAAAACTTCATTAAAACAAAAAACAATGAATCAAATTTGGCTTGTCAGCTATAGTTTGCTAGTTTCTTGACTATTAATCTCAAGATCATATTGTAGAGGCATACAGGGGGTTTTTGAGAAGAGAGAAAAAAGGTAAGAAGTGGGACCACAGTTATGAAACTACTAGTATAGTCAGCAGTTCTACTTAATTTCTCTGCTACTTGCAACCTAAGATGCTCTATTACGTATCTGAGGTTTTCCCAGGTTAAAACAGAGTAAGAAGCAAACCTCAACACTCCCTAGAGTACAGAAAAGTGCTTCAAACACCCTAAAAGAATTGGCTTAAACATGACAACAGGAGAAAACTCAACCTCATGGCAAACATAGGTCAAAATATGTTGAACTCGCTCATGTCAAGAATTTTTATTTACAGTGTAAGGAAATCTATATTTTATTGCAAATATAATACATATTTATCACATACAAATTATTTTTGTATAAAAGGAAAGTGATTACTTACAATCATGGGAAGTTTTCGACTATCCCGATATAGGTTTGTGTAACCAAGATAGAGCAGAAGAGCAGTAATGCAGTACAGGAAGACAAAGACTGCAAACGTAACATAGAATTGTGCAGAAGAAGCATAATCTCCAACAAGGACTAAATTGTTCCAAGTTATATTACACACATTTACTGGAAAAGCCTGAAATGATGCTTGATTCAACCTATTAAAAGAAATGCACCAATAAATTATCTGGACTCCTCCAACAGAGACAAAAATACACAGGCAGAATATTAAAATGACATTAAAAATATATATTCCCCAAATACAGGGCAAGACAAAAGTAGGTTTACAGTTGTTTGCATGGAAAAATAACAATTAATAAATAATAATACAAGACAAAACTCTGTGCTTTATGTACTCATGACTGTACACCAACTTTGCTCTATCTTATAAATTAAAACATTTTTCTTTTGAAATAAAAGAAAAATTCAAATATTAAAATGAATTTAAGATTTTCATAATATATATACAAATTATACATTATTTCTAGTAATTGATTTGTGATAGATTTAATACAGACTTAAACATTTACAAATCCAGATACTATCTTCTGCATTAAAACTGTAACAGAGTAAGAGGGCTGATACAAAACAGTTTACAATTTGAGACATAATATTCTATTCTAAGAAAGAGACTGTGTGACTAGCACCAGGAAAGCCAATTATAAAAATTCACATTTTAATCCTGGATTTAATTACCTGCCAACTTCACCTTGTCTTTAATTTTCCCTATCCATAATTCACAAGAGTACTATTGCTAAAGATGCAGTAAGAGTTCCTTGTACAGCAAATTTATAAGAGAAGAGTTGGGAGATGGAGCGGCAATGATACCAAGCACTTGCTAACTGACAGATCTTTAATGTAAGATTTCATTTAATCATCAAAATGACCTCAATAGGTAATATTTCCAATATACTGAACAGAAAAACTGAATCCTAGAGAGGTCAAGGAAGTAGTTAGAGTAAGTGAAAGGAGCTTCACACTATGGCTTAAACATAGGACACATTAAATAACTATTCAATGAATATTAAAGTCAAATAGAAGAATTCACAACATATTCATTTTGGCCCTGGTCTGTTTGGTTCAGTAGAGCATCAGCCCATGGGCTGAAGGGTTGCAGGTTCGATTCCAGTCAAGGGCACGTACCTCGGTTGCAGGCTTGAACCCTGGCCCTGGTTGAGGCCAGTACAGGAGGCAACCAATTGATGTGTCTCTCTCACATTCATGTTTCTCTCTTTCTCCCTCTCCCTTCTGTTCTCTCTAAAAATCAAAGGAAAAATATCCTCGGGTGAGGATTAACAACAACAAAAATTCATTTTAATTTGAGGGTAAGAAAATGAAATTTTATCATAGCATAGGAACTCCATAGAAACTCATTTCACATAAATCCATGTCCTAAAATTATATAAAGAACACTATTATTTAGTAATGGCAAACATATGAGAAATTTGAATTTTTTTCGTAAGTTGTGTTTGCTTCCAAATCATGACTTCTCACACCATGGTGATGAAGCAGTCTCTGTTTTGTTATTAAATTTCTAATCCACTGTAGGATGATAGAATACAAATGTCAAGGCAATGTCATTTAATAATTTTTAAATGCTTACTCCCATTTTCTATAATTTTATTTCACCATAGACTAGGGAAACAGTTGGCAGACAGACATTGGTCTATGTACCACAGTTTTAGTATCAATGACCATTATTTACAAATGAGGATGCAATTAAAATTTTTTTATCCTCCAAGATTAATAAATTGCTGGAAATCTTAATGGGTCAATATGAAAGTAAAAAGAGTTGTTAAACCATAAAAACAAACAAATAACTCACCTGAATGGATAACCAAAAGTAGCTGTAATGGTTTTATTCTCAGAAACTTTAGGAGGACAACTCACTAGAATTTCTGTTTTGCCCTTAAAACCTCCACAGGTGGCAAAAGCAAAGATAGAAGCAACCTACATAAAGATTAAAAAAAAAAAAGAAGAAGAAAAAGAAAAGAGGGAGGGGGGAAAAAAGCATTACTACACCCAAAACATGGCTCATTAAAACCTTAAATTATTATTAAAAACCTGCTCACAAACATCACAGAAATATTTTAACACTAGTGGCCTGGTGCACAAAATTCGTGCACATTAAAAAAAGAATTGAAGACAGATACAGAGGCAGAGAAGCATCGAACAAATTGTCAAATTATAGCGGGAAGGTTGGTGGGGTCGCAGGCTGACGCTCTATCCACTGAGCCAAACCGGTCAGGGCATAAATTAAAAATTTTAAAAAAGGAATTAGAGGAAATATTTTAATATTGCTATTTGCCCTTTCTCTGTAATAGAAGTGTCAGAGATGAAAGAAAATTAGTAAAATGTGTAAAATGTGTATGAAAATCTCCCTCCTGTCAGAGTCTGGGGTGCGCCATGGGACCCAGAGTCAAGTCCCCACCCACCCATGTGCGCCTCGAAATCGCCCAAGACCCGGCCGGCCCCACCCCCACTAAGCCCCGCAGGGCTGTGGGGTACAGCTTCAGGTCCCTCAGCCCAGTGCCAGGTGGGGGACACAGCCTCAGATCCCCCATCAAGCCCCACTGGGTGGGGGGCGTGGCCTCAGGTCCCCCGGCCAGGCATGAGGGTGTGAAAACGATTTGCATATTAGCTCTTTATTATATAGAATTATAGAAAATACAAAAGTTCTTAACTATAAATTTAAACATAGATGGTGAAAAACATTAAAATATTTCCTGTGCCTTGGCCGGGTGGCTCAGTTAATTGGAGCATCATCCTGTACACCAAAAGACTGCAGGTTTGATTCCTGGTTAGGGAACATACATAGGTTGTGGGTTCCATTCCTGATTGGGGCATGTATGGGAGGCAACTGATTGGCGCTTTTCTTTCACAATGATGTTTCTCTCTCAAAATCAACTTAAAAATATCCTTGGGTGAGGATTTAAAAAATAAAAATAAAAAATTACTTGCAACTCTCAACAAATGAGATTTTATTTTCTCCTGAATATAACAAAGAAAATTGTATACCAAACCACATATAAATTCATTTATTCCAGGGGTACCCATTAAATATGAGTATGAAATTCAGAGAAAGTCTTATTTATTGGTATGAAAATCAAAAGGGGTGAATTGGAGGTGTTTTTATTTGGAACCCAAGGGTAACTATAAAGCCAAGAGATTGTATGCAAAGAAATGATGTTATTTCATGAGCTTATAAGACCCCATTGTGGATATTCTAGGTCTTAAAAAGTACTTGAAAATTTGTTTTCCTGATCAAGCCAAAAAAAACCACAAAAAAAGTAATAATGCTCTCGTAAGGAAAAAAATTGGAAGCATCCTAAACATTGACAGGGTACCAAATAAATTAGAATCCATTTAAACAATGCAACCTTATGTAGTCATTAAAATGTTAGGAAATATCTAATTATATAGAAAAATGGTCTTTGCATATGAAGTTTGTAAAAACAATACATTGTGTATGTGTCTACATCTATGTATTCACACACAAAAACTAAACAGGTTATACATTAAAATTTTAACAGTAGTCACTTCTGAACAAAAGATAAAAGGTAATTCCTAGGACCTCTATCTCCAATGCTGGCTTCACAGCTGCTATGCATTCTAGAGCCACAGAAGCCGGTCCTACTCTAGCCAGGCTTCTGGTTGAGAATATAGCCCAGCCAACACCTGGATTTCAGTCTATGAAGGCCTTGAGCAGAGAAGGAGGTGTTGAGGGCACTTCTAATCTGAAATCACCATAATCCAAGTGTAAAACTTATGATTCCCCGGAACCCTGTCACTGCCACTTCCGCAGATACTTGCCACTGGCATGCCCATTGCAGCCGCTGGCACTCCTGTACAACAACTTACATGACATGGTCAGAGTCGAGCCCCACAGTCGGCTAGCTGAGGGTTGATCACACACATGAACAGGCCAACAGCAATCAAGACCAAATTACAACAGGAGAGTTCATATAATAGATAAAACGGACATTCCTGGAGTATTCAGCTCAGGAGATCAAGAAGACTGCACCATTGAGTCCAACAGGACATTTACTACAGAAGGCCACCCTACAAAGACTGTGAGGAAAAGCAATTCTACCTAATACATAGAAACAAACACAAAGAGACAGCTAAAATGGGGAGACAAACAACCCCAAATGAAAGAAAGGGAAGACTCGCCATAAAAATGAAATGGATGAAAGCAATTTATCTGATGACAGAGTTCAAAGTAATGGTTATAAAGATGTTCAAGGAATTTAGTGAGAATTACAAGGTAATTAGTGGGAATTATGGTAGCATGAACAAGGAAATAGAAACCATGAACAAGAACAAGTCAGAAATGAAGACTACCATGCCTGACATCAAGAATACACAGGAAGGAAAAAAATACATGGGAAGGAATTAAAAGTAGATTAAATGAAGTGGAAGCTCAAATCAGTGAATGGAGAACAAAGCAGAAAAAAACCACTCTATTAGAGCAGCAAAAATTAAAAGAATTTAAAACCAGGATAGTTTAAGGGATCTTTGAGACACCATGAAACCTAACAACATTTTGCATCACAGGGGAAACAGAAGGAGAAGCAGGAAATAGAAAACTTGTTTAAAGAGATAATGACAAGAACACTTCCCTCAGTGGGTGAATGAAAAAGTAATGTAAGTGCAGGAAGCACTGAGGGTCCCAAACAAGATGAACCTCATGGCACCCATACCAAGACACATTATAATTGAAGTGACAAACATTAAAGACAAATAAAGAACCTTAAAGGTAGCAAGAGAGAGACAGAAAGTTAGCTACAAAGGAGTTTCCATAAGACTGTCAGCTGATTTCTCAACAAAAACATTTCAGGCCAGAAGGAATTGGCATGAAATATTCAAAGCAATGAAAAGCAAGGAGCTGAATCTAAGAATACTCTACCCAGGAAGGCTATCATTTAAAATTGAAATAAAGAGCTTTCTAGACAAAAAAGACTAAAAGAGTACATTACCACTAAACCAATGTTGCAAGAAATGTTAAAGGGACTGCTTTAAGAAAAAGATGATTTTGGAGAGGAAGATGGGTATAAAGAAGAAAATGGCAATAAATAAGTACCTTTCAATAATAACCTTTGCAATAAATGGGTTAAATGCTCCAATCAAAAGACATAGGGTACCTGAATAAGAAAATATGTATATATGTATATATGTCGTGTGTGTATGTATGTGTATGTATGTGTGTGTGTATACACACACATATATAGTATCTACAAGAGACTTACCTCAAAGCAAAAGATTCACACAACCCAAAAGTGAAAGGATGAAAAAATATATTCCATACAGATAAAAATGGGAAGAAAAAAGCAGGAGTAGCAATACTCATATCTGACATAATAGACTTCAAAACAAAGGCCCATAAAAGAGACAAAGAAGGTTACTACATAATATTAAAGGGATCGATACAACAAGAAAATATAACACTGGCAAATATAGAAGCATCTAAAAATATAAAGACTATTCTTGGTGAACTTTAGAAAGAAATTGACAGCAATATAGTCATAGTAGGGGGACTTTAGCATCCTGCTGACATCACTGGATAGATCTTTTGGAAGAAAAATCAAGAAGAAAACAGAGGCCTTAAACAACACACCAGATCAGGGGGATTAATTGATATTCACAGATCATTTCATCCCAAAGCTGCAGAATATACATTCTTCTCAAGTGTACCTGGAACTTTCTAAAAAATAGACATGTTAGGACACAAAATAATTCTTAACAAACTGAAGAAGACGGAAATCTTATCAAGCATCTTCTCGGATCACAATGGCATGAAACTAAAAATCAACTATAATAAAAACACACAAAAAAATTCAAATATATGGAGGCTAAATAGCATGTTATTAAACAATGAATTGGTTACCAATGAGATCAAGGAAAAAAACAGAAAATTCCTGGAAACAAATGAAAATAAACACACAACCACCCCAAATCTCTGGGACACAGCTACATCAATCCCGAGAGGAAAGATAATAACATTGCAGGCCTACCTCAAGAAACAAGAAAAAGCTCAAACAATCTAACCCTATGACAAAAAGAATTAAAAAGAGAACAAGAAAAGCCCAATGTAGAAGGAAGGAAAAATAAAGATCAGAGCGGAAATACCTGACAGACTAAACACAAATAATACAAAGATCAATGAAACCATGACTAGAAAAGATAAACAAGATTGATGAACCTTTAGCCTGACTCGTCAAGAAACAAAGAGGAACCAAATAAATAAAATCAGAAATGAAAGAGGCGAAGTAACAACTGACATCACAGAACTAGAAAGCATTGTAAGAAAATGCTTTAAATAACTATATGCCAACAAATTGGACAACATGGGCAAAATGGACAAACTCCTAGAAACATATAATCTTACAAAACTCAATCAGGAAGAACCAGAAAACCTGAATAGGCCAATAACAAGAAATGAAAAAGTAATCAAAACACTCCCAATAAACAAAAGTCATAGACTGATGTCTTCACAGGTGAGTTTTACCAAACATTCTAAGAACAGATACCTAACCTCCTCAAACTATTGTAAAAAAAAAACCTGAAGAGGAGAGAAGACTTCCAAGCTCTTTTTAAAAAGCCAGCATTATTCTAATTCCAAAACCAGATAAAAACACTACAAAGAAAGAAAATTACAGCAAATATCCTTGATGATTATAGATGCTAAAATCTTCAACAAAATATTAGCCAATTGGATCCATCAATACATCAAAAAGATCATACACCATATACAAAGGGTTACTCCAGGAATGGAAGGCTGGCACAATATTCACAAATTGATGAATGTGATACGTCACAAACAAAACAAAGAATAAAAATTACATGATCATATCAGTAGGTGCAAATTTGATAAAATCTGGCACCATTTATGATAAATATCCTCAGCAAAGTGGGAATATAGGGATCATACCTCAACATAATAATGACCATATATGACAAACCTACAGCCAACATCATACTCAACTGGCAAAAACTAAAAGTGCTTTCCTTAAGATCAGGAACAAGACAGATGTCTGCTTTCACCATTTTATTCAATATAGCAATGGAAATCCTCTCCACAGTGATTAGACACGAAAAAAATAAAAGGCATCAAAATTGGAAAGGAGGCTATAAAACTGTCATTATTTGCAGATGGCATGATACTGTACATAGAAAACTCTACAGAATACACCAAAAAACTGCTAGATTTAATAAATGAGTTTGGCAAAGTGCTACTGGATACAAATTAACATCCATGAATTGATGTCATTTTTATACACCAATAATGAACTGTCAGAAAGAGAAACTAAAAAAAAAAATCCCATTTACCATGGCAACAACAAAAAATAAGATACCTAGGAATATACTTAACCAAGGAGATAAAAGACCTGTACTCGGAAAACTACAGGACACTGAGAAAACGAAATGGGAAGACATGAACAAGTGGAAGCATATGCAGTGTTCATGGATTGAAGAATTAACACCATTAAAATGTCCATACTACACAAAGCAATCTGCAGATTCAACACAATCTCTATTAAAATGCTAATGGCATATTTCACAGATCTGGAACAAATATTTAAAAAATTTAAAGGGAACCAGAAAAGACCCCAAAAGCCTCAGCACTCTTGAGAATGAATAACAAACTTGCAAGGATCATAATACTGTAATAAAACTATACTACAAAGCTACTGTAACAAAACAGCGTGGTACTGGCACAGAATAGGCATATAGACCAATGGAACAGAGCAGAGACCCCCCCACCCCCACCCCCACAAATTGATCCACACCATTATGGTCAATTAATATTTGACAAAGGAAGCAAGAGCATACAATGGAGTAAAGATAGTCTCTTCAATAAATGGTGTTAGGAAAACTGGACAGATATATGCAAAATAAAATGTAACTAGATCACCAGCTTATACCATACACAAGAATAAACTCAAAATGGATAAAAAACTTAAATGTAAGTCCCGAAATAATAAAAATTCTAGAAGAAAACAGGCAGTAAAACCTCAGACATCTCACACTAATATTCTCCTAGGGCAATAGAAACAAAGGAGAAAAGAAAAAATGGGTCTGATACACTGTTGAACAGCAGTATAATGCTTTCCCTTCCATGGATCCAGGGCCATAATCAGGATAATAACTATCAAGGGATTCCCCCCCACACACCCCAAAGAAGAAATATAAAGAAATGGAATCTAGTTACAGATATAAAGAACCCGAGGTAATGTCCAGCACATAGTTTGGAGTCTTCAGTAAAGAGTTAATAATTGGTAAAGCCTGGCCGGTGTGGCTCAGTGGTTGAGTGTTGACCTATGAACCATTCTGGTCACTTCACAATCAAAGTATGGTTCAAATTGATTATTTGTTGTCGGTAGCGATCAGTGTTAACAGTTTCACCTGGTTTTAGAAGCTCATAATACACCACACCTTCCTGATCCCACCAAATGCAGAGCATTGTCTTCTTTCCAAAGAGATTTGGCCTTGCAGTCGACCCCAAAGGGGTCGCGACCCACAGGTTGAGAACCTCTGACGTAGACGTTCTTTGTCTTTCACATAGAAATCATCACTTTTAAAGCATTTAAACCAGCGTTCACAAGTATCTTGAGATGGAGCATGTTCACCATAAGCTTCCTGAAGTGTACCATAACTTTCAGCAGCACTTTTCTTCAAAAGAATGAATTAAAACTTCCCGCAAATGCTCTTTTTTTGGCACAAAATTCGACATTTTTAAGTGTAAAAAATATCTATGATGTTAACACCTTCAGAAAATTTGACATAGGAAGTTTTGAAGCTTGTTGTCAATACAACAAAATAGCATACATATCAAATCGTATATATATCAACATATGTGTAACTCCATCTATTGAAAAAAATCCACATTAAGCGGTACATCTAGTATATTTCTTTGCCACTTGTGAAATTCATTTCCCATCCCTTTCTATCCCGTAAATAACTGAAACTGCTGATATGAAATTCTATCTGTACAATCCTATCTAATAAAGAGGAAATATGCTAATTGACCCTCATGCCGCAAAGATGGCGATGCCCATAGCCAATAAGTAGGGAATATGCTACTTGACTGCTCTGCCCTCAAAGATGGCAGCGCCCAGTCCCCTCAGCCCCACTGGGGCAGCAGGTGCGCAGCAAGGCTGGACCCACCTCCAGACAGGCCCATCCGCTCCACATGCCTGCCTCCGGAGACCCCCAGTCCCCTCAGCCCCGCAGCTGCCCAGGGCCAGCCTGAGGCTCAGGTAACCAGGGCCAGCCAAGGCTTGCCCTACCGTCAGTGGCAGCAGCAGAGGTGTGATGGGGTGTTGCCTTCCCTTGATCGCTGGGTCGCCTCCCGCCCCTGAGGGCTCCTGGACTGTGAGAGGGGGCAGGCCGGGCTGAGGGACCCCCCCCACCTCCAGGGCATGAATTTTCATGCACCAGGCCTCTAGTCATAGTAATAATTCAGGGACAGAATGACAACCAGTTTCTCTTAAGGTCAAAAAGGTTCCATACTCATTATGACAGTCTCATGTCACCAGAGAAACAGTTCCACTTATCTCTCTGCCCACCATATCCACACTAGAAACATGGAAGATCACTAATTTAGAGATCTGCAACTTCAGAGTTAATATTACAGCCTGGTTCTCTAGAACACAGATAGACTACAGTACTCAAATGATGTTCAAAAAGGAAACACCTGACCTTCTATATATACCTACTTTCAGACTTACACAAGAAATAAAAGCTTTATTAAAATTAATATACCACTGAAACCCATGCTGGGCCTCCAGGTCAGAGAGTCATGTTAGTACAGTATGCTGGGTGTCCTGAAGGTATGGAGAATCCCACAACATGGAAGGCTAGACAGTGATACCTTCACCTATTCTTTCCCTTTTAGTATTCACATTATTACGATGTGACTGTACCTGGCCAAGTGACTTTATGGAATAAGGTTATCTAGTTTTTACCAAACCTTCAGAAAATGGACAAGTGGCTTAAAATAGCTTCAGAAACTAAACTGATAATACAAAAACTCATGTCCAAAGAGAAAATGGAAAAAATAACACCCTATGTGAACTATACTCGCCAGCCACATTACAAGGTAAAAATGGATTCCACTTAAACAGATCACAAGATGCCCCAAAAGAAAAAGGAAAATATCAGATGAGTACCTGAAGTAAAGATTTAAAAATATGAATGGAAATTTACGGAGTATGTCATATGCCTTAAGATACTCACATGGTAAAATATGCATCTTATTATACATAAAATTTTACAGATAGGGATCCATGATAAAAACAAAAAGGAAAGTTTGATGATTCCTAATATTTTCAGTGAGTTATTTATCCTACAGCCAGAGTCCCAATCTTTACACCTATTCCTAAACCTTGCTCTACACACTAAGGGTTCTACTGGAAACACTGGTACTCATCTAATTTATGCGTGTCTTTTATGTTTCTAGTGCAGGGTCCTCACTGCTATTTGGTTTCATCATTAATCTGATATCATCTACTTAAATCTCTTTCTGTCCAAGGGACAGTTTAGGAAAATGAAATGTATAAATGAAATCTCCAGAAAGAGATCTAAAAGTATATTGTATTTAAGTGTTTATGTGCAAAACCAAATGTATCTCTTTTATAAAATCAAATTATCAGTGGGAATAAACTGAAATATCAGCAAAATGTTTTTTTCTAATAAATATCTTTAGTAAATGCTTCAGACTTTGACTCATAAAAAAAAATACTTCAACTTTAGACTCTAATCTTACTGATTATAAAGGCAAACATGCTGTGATAGTTCATTTTAAAATATATTTTTATTGATTTCAGAGAGGGAGAAGGATAGAAACATCAATGGTGAGAGAGAATCATTGGTCAGCTGCCTCCTGCATGCCCCCTAATAGGGGTCAAGCCCACAACCCGAGCATATGCCCTTGACTGGAATTGAATCTGGGACCCTTCAGTCCACAGGCTGACACTCCATCCACTGAGCAACTGGCTAGGGACAAAGTGCTTCAGTTTCACCCTTTTACTATCTCTGCTTGTAAAATACAATCATAGAAAGTTCTGAATAACCTCCTAGCTCAGTTCCATAACCCTTAAGAATTTCGATTATGAGAAATAAACTTGAGTTCTGCTGAAATAAACACTAGAGATTTTTTGTTAACTATTAATTATTATATGTTGAAAACATCTTTATGTCACCTCTATTCTCAAACAATTGTTAAGCTGAGTATGGAACTAGAAATTTCTGGGGAATCTAAATATACTTTTTTAAAAATCATTTCAGACTACCCTATTATTTTTATATCTTTTGTAGTGAATCAATAGCCTGATTGTTGAGCTGTCTTTGTTGTTGTTATTAATCCTCACCCGAGAACATTTTTCGCCCATTGATTTTTAATTTAATTTATTTTAGAGACAGGAAGGATAGAGACATCAATGATGAGAAGCAGTGAATTGACTGCCTCTGCACATCCCCTACTGGGGATGAGCTGCAACCCAGGCATGTGCCCTAACCAGGAATAGAACCCCAACCTTTGGTTCATGGGTCAATGCTCAACCACCAAGCCACACCAGCCAGGCTTTCCATTAATTTTTAGAGAGTGGAAGGGAGGAGGAGAGACAGAGAGAGAGAGAAACATCGATGTGAGAGACATCATGGATTGCTTGCCCCCTGACTGGGGGTGTGCGTGTGTGTGTGGGGGGGCGGGGGGGGGGAGCCTGCAACCTAGGGACCTTTCTTTGACTGGAATTGAACCTGCAGTCCACTGAGAAAAACCAGCCAGGGCATGGCTGGCTGTCTTTGAAGTGAGTCTGTCACTTCACAGAAAGCTGATAGCATTTGTTGTCACTGATATAATTTGAGCTTTTAGATGAAAATAAGTTTTCTTCATGTGCTTTAGGATATTTGATGTAAGGCTCAACTTGAGAGTTTATTTCCCCCCTTTCTACCCCTGTCTAGTGCTTTCATAGTCATCTCCCTGTCTGGTAGTTTTATGGTCATTTCTACCTGGCCTTCTGAGTCCGCCAGCCACAAACAGCACGTTAAGATAGGGCCCCCAAACTACCAACATATGAAGATATTTTAAGTTATCACAAATCCAAACTTTAAGCTGGCAGGCAGGCTGATTCAGGTTTTAGGAGTCTCTCTCTCTCTCTCTCTCTCTCTCTCTCTCTCTCTCTCTCTCTCTCTCTTTACTTCTTTAAGTACTCAACTTTATGTAAGTCATAAATCCAGACAATAGGTTGAAACTTCTTTCCAGATTTATTTCCCAGCGCTGGGAACAGTTCTTCTCCCACTTGTTTCTGTTTCATTCCTGGTCCCTAATGATGTTTACCTTGTATAACAACAGCAATTCTCAATGGGTGGTCTAAGGACCTCTGGAAGTACCCAAGACTCTTTCAGGGCGTCCATGAGGTCAAAAATATCTTCAAATTTATTACCAAGAAATTATTTGCCTTTTACACTGTATTGACGTTTGCACTGATTTAAGCAAAGGCATTGGTGGATAAAAACCTCTGGGCTTTGGTAAGAATTAGCAATAACAAACTGTTCTGCACTTGCAGTTAAAAAGAAAAAGCCAGTTTCACTTACAAATGCTTTTGATGAACCAGTAACAATCATTATTTTATAAAACCCCGACATTTGAGTCTTCTTAATATTCTGTGATGAAATAGCATGCACAAATAAAGACTTTCACTGCATACCAAAACACAGCGGTTATCTCCAGGGAAAATATTTAAACAACTGAATTGTATGCTGAACTAGTTGCTTTCTTCCTGAAACACCATTCTTACTTAAAGGATAAGTAATACACAAAATATAGTTATTCAGACTTGAAAATTTGGCATATAGTTTCCTCAAAAATGAATGAAGTGAGCTTTTCAATTCAAGGAAAACTGGCAGGATTTGTTGCCATTGATGTTATGCAAGCTTCCAAGTGATTTATTACTGTTATTTTAAAATAAATAAATGTTTTTAATGTATCAGCTTAAATTTCTAATATGGTAAATATTGATAGACACAACTCATATAAACAAAAAGCTTCTTCAAGTCTACAATATTTAAGAGCATAAAGGAGTTGAGGTCAGTGTTTGAGAACCACTGTATGGAGCACTGCTCTGTTATTGTAATTTTCCCTTTTATATGTTATCAGAAATTGCTATTTGTATGTGTGGGGGTGAGTGTGCATGTGCTTGTGTGTTCTGAAAGCACTGACAATACTTATATTTTGTCTATGAAAATGACATCTGACCTACCCCATGAGAGTGCTTATGGTAAATACTAAGAGGATTCTAGGTAGGAAAAACAGAGAGCAGGGGGAAAACAAAGAGCAAAGGAAGGGGGTGGGGGTGAGTCAATAAGTTATTAACAAGTTTTAAGTGTAGAGTGTCCTGGTGGGCACAAAATGCTGTTTGAAATCCCTTTCCTTCTCTGTAATGGGGGTGGGGGAATAAACACAAATGGCAGGGTTAAGAGAAAGAGAAAGTTGCCGAAAAAGTAGTCTGTGTTACAGACTGATGGCCTAAAAATGTAAAAGTTAAGCAAATGAATAAGACAAATATCAGTCTATATATACCCCTCTCCCCATAATGCAATACATTTTATATTTTCTGGGGTGCTCCACTGAGCATATTGTAAATCACAAAATTAGGATGAAACATGGTCCCTATTAGCAAAAATCTTATAGTCTACTTGGGATGTCTAGACTTTAAATATTTTACATCAACTATTATGTATTTCTGAAAGTGTGTGATTTAAAGAAATTGATATATGTAATGCTCCAAGGATTATAGGTTTTCTTATTGTTTTTCACTTCAATTTTCCTGGATAATAACTTATCCCAAAGTAATGTTTTTAAGGCATAAGTAAAAAATCAGAAAAAACTTCCAACTTGATAAATGAATCAAGAAGATCCTACTTGTTTTAACTCTTAAGATCTTATTATGAACATACATCTAAGAAGAAAATAATTGCTTCAGATAACTTACCTTTTGTTTTTTACGCTTGAAATTTTTGGTAATGTTTTCAATAATTTATTAAAAGACCAATTATAAACTGGTATCAAAATGACTAAGAACAGACTGTTAAGAGTCTTGGATGTAATAATAATAATCATGGGATATTGGGTAAATTACTTAATTTCTCTCAACTTCAGTAACATGGAATAACAACCCTCATAGATTGTCAGAGGATTAAATGAGAAAATATGTGTCGAGTCCTAGCACATATATTTTATTTAATAAATATCTTGTTAATAATGAGAATAAAGTTGACCAGCACTGACAAAAATATTCAGAGATGGTTATTAATAATTTTAGAATTATTATGGTTAATTAGTCTGTAATTCCTTAGGTACTCCACAAACAGTATCTCTTCTGTAACTGTGTGTGTGGAATTAGAAATGCACATTACCTGGATTCCTTAAGGACTAAACATTTGTTCCGTGTCTACTCTACGCAAGATAGCAGCAAGAAAGTCCAAAACACAAGTGTTAAATATTAAAAGGAGATAATATTTTAATGAAAAACTTTTATCTAAATAGTACAGATATCTGACTATAAAGAACCAAATTAAATTTACCAGAGAAATATAAAATACTTTTAAAAAGCTGTTTTTATAAAATTAATACCTGGTTTTTACTTCGTGTTTTAACTCCTACATGTGGGGTATCTATTCTTATCGAAATTTTATATTTTCACCTTGATAGACTGGCTCAAAGCAGGAAAACATGCTGGAAAACAAATGAGAAGTATATAATAACTTCTAAAGTTTAAAATACCTAATAGAAAATAGTGATCTTGAAGGACCAGGAGATATGTATGTCAGACAATTAGTGCTCAATTGTATTCACCATGTCTAGTCTTTTAGAAATACAGTATCTCAGTCCTGGAAAAAACAACTAAAAACTGTTCAAGTACATTATCATCATTCACATATTTATATATTAACTCAGTCATTCCAACAACCCTGTAAAGTATTGATTTTCCCATGCAAATGAGACAAAAATTCATCAACTTTTAATGAATTACACACAGAGAACTAAGAGGCAATGCCACTGCCAGGCACTATAACTAGGGGCCAGGAGTACATAAAAATATAAAAGTAAAAAATATATAAATTCTTTATATAAAATATGGTGGCTGCAGTTTAGAAGCAAAATGAAAAGGCTTCTGCTTCAGCAATTGTATTTTTATTCTGGCAATAAATATTTACTGGGCATCTTGCCTTCATGTCTATGATGCATTCAGATTTGTAACCCTCTGAAAGGTACATATTATCAGGTTATATCTAGTCTAACATCATCTAGAACCTTGCCAGTGATAAGCTGATTTGGAGAATTATTCTTTTAGTTATATGGATGGTAAGCAGTCTTTATCTAGATTTTAGATTTGTAAACTTATTTATTAACTATTTTTAGAGGTAACCCCCTAACACACCTCAATCAATGCCTTGTGAAACTAACAATTCATTCAAAACACATCTGAAAATTCCTACAATGGACCTATCTCCTATAGAACCCTGTTTTATCATTCATTCCCTGATGCCAAGATGTTTTTTCTATCCATCTTCCAAACCATTTCTTCTCTCCTTTGATGGCAAAAAACTGTTGAATCTCCAGCCCATATTTAAATTTAAAACCTAGATCCATATATCTATCTGCCTATATGATACCTCCTTATTTGATGTAAAAAGAGACCACAAACTGAATACATCCAAACTCTTATCTTACATCAAAAGCTACTTCTTTTTCTTAGTGATTTAACTTGGATAACGGTGCCACTATCAGCCCAAGTCAGAAATATGGCAGTCATCTTAGAGTCCTAGTCCTTCCTCTTCTTCATGTCCAGATGTATTCTAATTGCTAAATTTCTCCTCTCTATTCCCACTTCAATTAAAGGTAGGCCCTCATTATTTCTCAAGCAATAGCTTTCCTCTCATTTATGACCTTTCAATCCCCTACACTACTAACAAAATTAAGGTTTCTAAAAGGCAAATCTAATCATATCATTCACTTGTTTAAAACCCTTGAAGGAGTAAGTCCCTACCTTATGGTAGGAATCCTGGGTTTAAAGAAGCTATCCAATAAAATACCCCAAATTCTGTACACTACCCATATCCATTTTCCTAAGGAAAGGGCTCAGCGGGTTAAGAACCATTGGCAGATGTTTAAACTCCACAAACTATCCTGGCCACAAACTATCCAGCCCTTTGAAATCTTTCAGAATCATCTCAAACCATATCCTCCCTCTTAGTCTATGTTCCAACCAACCCCAAATATAGATTGTTTCCCCCAAAATGTATACACATATTTTATAAAGGCAGTGTTTACTAAAATACATTTTCTCTTCAAAATTGAGCTATCAGCTGTTAAGGTATATATACATTTTGGGGGGACACTCTGCTTTAAGTTCTCAAATAGACTATGCTGCTTCAACTTTTCACACCACGGAACATAAGGTTCCCTTTGCCGGGAAAGTCACTCCCCTGTGAACAAGTACTCATCCTTCAAGTGTTACTTCATCTATGAAATTCTCCCTGTTTCCTCTAAGCAATTGATTTGTCTTTCCTCTCACTTACTGCATCTTGCCTATACCTATACCTTTATTATAGTATATGTTTGTTTTGTTTTTAACTTCTCACCGGAGGGTATGTTTTTATTGATTTTCATGTCTTTCCTAATAGTTCATGAGGAAAAGACCATATTTTATTCATGTTTGTGTACTAGTGTTTAGCACAGTACCTATCCTATATAATAAAAGGCTAATATGCAAATTGGCCAAACAGCGGAACGACCGGTCACTATGACGTGCACTGACCACCAGGAGACAGACACTCAATGCAGGAGCTTCCCCCTGGTGTTCAGTGCACTCCCACAGGGGAGCGTTGTTCAGCCAGAAGCCGGGTTCACAGCTGGCAAGCGCAGCAGCAGTGGTGGGAGCCTCTCCTGCCTCCACAGCAGCCCTGAGGATGTCCAACTGCTGGCTTAGGCCTGCTCCCTGAGGGCTCACGGGCTGCGAGAGGGCACAGCTGGGCTGAGGAACCCCCTGTCCCACGCCAGTGCACCGGGTCTCTAGTATATAATATAAACTCAAATACTTGTTGAATAAACATTCACTACACCAGCGGTTCTCAACCTGTGGGTCGGGACCCCTTTGGGGGCTGAATGACCCTTTCACAGGGGTCGCCTAAATACATCCTGCATATCAGATATTTACATTACGATTCATAACAGCAAAATTACAGTTATGAAGTAGCAACGAAAATAATTTTATGGTTGGGGGTCACCACAACATGAGGAGCTGTCTTAAAGGGTCACGGCATTAGGAAAGTTGAGAACCACTGCACTACACCATTAACAAGAAATAATCTTTTCATAAAAAGTTCTCCTATGTAGTAATAAGTTGCTCAAACTAACAACAGTATTTCCTTAAAAAGCTTTAAAAGGATAGTAAAAATATACTGGCTACAAACATTTATCAATTTACTACTGTTCTGAAATACTAAAAAAAAAAAACGTTAAGTACATCTTTTTTAAAAAAAAGACCAATAATATAAGCACAAAATACAAACAACTACCTCTTTGTGCAAGTAAAATTTTTAATTTAA
>NW_006299390.1:1822956-1823434 GCF_000327345.1 Myotis davidii | reverse complement strand
CTGTCACCAGGGCAGCACTCGCACAGGGTCAGAGGGAGGGATGTACACTCTGCTCGCCATACACACAGCCCGCCGCCCACTGATGTCCGCCAGAACGCGGGCACGGAGTGCGCACTGGGCCTGGCGGCCGAGGAAACCCCGCGGGGCCGGGTGCGTCCGCCGCCTCCTCGGCGGCCTGATCACTGTCAAGGTCGGAAGAAGCCGCCTCCTCCGACGTTAATGACCGAGCGAGAACTCCGGGAGAGGCCTGAGAGCGGGCCGCGGGCTGTGGCTCCGGAATACTGAAACCTGACGGCGATTCCCAGCAGGTGTTTACGTGCAGCGGGCCGACGAGACCCGAGTTGGTTAAAAGGCCTTTCCACCGCCGTCCCCCCTGCCCACGCCCCCCCCCCCGCACGCCTCCCGCCCCCATCCCCGCCAGCTTCCCGGACCCGGGTTATTTTTGTCCATTTTTAACTTGGAGAAAATCTTAGAAACA
>NW_006299390.1:1817857-1818934 GCF_000327345.1 Myotis davidii | reverse complement strand
ATCAGAAAATCATGTTTGTCTTTAGCACATGATAGCTTCTTATATTTTCTACTAGAGCAGCAGTTCTCAACCTGTGGGTTGCAACCCTTTCACAGGGGTCGCCTAAGACCATTGGAAAACATATTTTCGATGGTCTTAGGAACCAAGACACCGCTCCTCTATCCGTCTCCAGGCGGGTCCACCCATATGCAGATACGCTCACATATGAGTACCCGGCATATTAAAGGGTTGAGGCATTAGGAAAGTTGAGAACCACTGCACTACACCATTAACAAGAAATAATCTTTTCATAAAAAGTTCTCCTATGTAGTAATAAGTTGCTCAAACTAACAACAGTATTTCCTTAAAAAGCTTTAAAAGGATAGTAAAAATATACTGGCTACAAACATTTATCAATTTACTACTGTTCTGAAAATACTAAAAAAAAAAAACGTTAAGTACATCTTTTTTAAAAAAAAGACCAATAATATAAGCACAAAATACAAACAACTACCTCTTTGTGCAAGTAAAAATTTTAATTTAATTGTAATCCTTAATGATATTAAATCTACTAGATATGACTTTTTCCAAAACCTTTCTATTTTATTAGCTCTTAGTTAAATGTGATTTTTCGCCTGCAAGTTAAATTTTTATATATGCAATTAATAATTTTCTTTCTATTTAAATCCTGACCGAGGTTTACAGGACCCTAAAAGTCTTTGAAATAGGTATTTGTGTGCAATCAGCACGGTTTCAGTTTTCAGAAGACACCCCATGAAACTGGGGGAAAGGGAGGGAACAGGGTGTAAGTAGGAAATCAAATTGAGTTCGCACCAGAGAATCCGAGTCTCTGTGTTACTTAAAAAGACAAAAACAAACAAACAAACAAACAAAACACCACCCTGGGTAGGCGACTTCAAGCAGGAAATGGAAAGGCCTTCTCTTCACCAGGGCAGCACTCGCACAGGGTCAGAGGGAGGGATGTACACTCTGCTCGCCATACACACAGCCCGCCCGCACACGCGGGGCCGCCGCCCGCCGCCCACTGATGTCCGCCAGAACGCGGGCACGGAGTGCGCACTGGGCCTGGCGGCCGAG
>NW_006299390.1:1817535-1817792 GCF_000327345.1 Myotis davidii | reverse complement strand
CGAGAACTCCGGGAGAGGCCTGAGAGCGGGCCGCGGGCTGTGGCTCCGGAATACTGAAACCTGACGGCGATTCCCAGCAGGTGTTTACGTGCAGCGGGCCGACGAGACCCGAGTTGGTTAAAAGGCCTTTCCACCGCCGTCCCCCCTGCCCCCGCCCCCCCCCCCGCACGCCTCCCGCTACCATCCCCGCCAGCTTCCCGGACCCGGGTTATTTTTGTCCATTTTTAACTTGGAGCCAATCTTAGAAACAAGTGAGT
>NW_006299390.1:1805590-1816738 GCF_000327345.1 Myotis davidii | reverse complement strand
GCCATGCTGTGTGCGCCGCGCCCCCTTCCCCGAAGCCCAGGCCCCCACCCGCCGCGCTCCGTCTCCTCCGCGCATGCGCGCGCCCCCTCCCGCCCGCGTCTGCGCAGCGAGGGTCGCTACCCTGCGCGAAGTGCGCCGTTCGGGTTCGTTGGGCTCCCACCTTGCGGCACGACGACCGTCTTCCACCCGCTCCTCTTCAGAGTGCCCAACTTTTTTGATGGATTTATGAAATATTGTTAGAGTCGAAGCCGCGATTCAAGGCTGGTGTCAGAGGCCTTTTACGAAAATGGTGGAGAGTTACTGCAGAACAACGGATTTGGGGCGAACCATGATGTAGGTATCTCAGAAGCATGTTCACCAAAACATTCTTACCGAAATTAAGTTTATTGTCCGAGTTAGTATTGGAGTCTGGGTTGAAAATGTAGGAGAAAGGTAATACCTAATAGGAAAAGGCTTGGACGGACAGGCTCCTCCAGAGCCACCCACTCACCTCTCCTGTCCTGTCGTCATGTCCTCTTCTTGGGGTGCTCTTGATGTCCTCCAAAAGAAGGCTAATCGTATTCCCCTTTCAAGATTCAGCTTAGGTGACACTTGCCTCCTGGCACCCAGTTATCGGAGGCACCCAGTTATTGGAGGCCCGAGGTAGTGATCTTCTTGTCGGCTTCCCCAATACCTTGGACTTCTTTGAGGGCTGGAATGGTGGCCTAATGGCGTGTATGGATTGTAAGGTAGTTAACACCATGTAACACCTAAGTAAGGAAAAAAGGAATTCACAATAGGATCCCAATATCAACTTCCAAGTATTTGCCTATATACTGTACACAGATCTTCCAAGCACCTATGAATTGGCAGTTTCCTCGCCACTGTGGTTATTCTAGAAGGGTTTGACAACTTACTGAAGGTCTTTCTAAGACTAACGCTTTCTTTTTTCACACCTATTTACCACCTCATTTGCTTCCCAGAGAACACATTTCGATTTCCCGGTTAACAGAGACATCTTACTCTTTTGTCCTGGCTTGAGTTCTTCAGTCCCCAACACAGTGCCTTATGCTCAGTGGGCACCTAATGGATGGTTGCAGATTCCTCTTACTAAGTAAGTCAGTGATGCCCCTTGGCTAAATCAGTAGAAAGTGACCATGCATGGCACCCAGGGCACCTGAGACCACTATAAGCGCTACTCCAGGTCTTACGTCTTTCCTTTCTTTTCTACTTTGTTTCTGCACCTTTCCTCCTGGCACCCAGTTATCCGAGTCCCAAAATAGTGATCTCCTTACAGGCTTCCTTGCAATTCTTTGTATTCTCTTTAGTCCACTTTTCTAAACTTTTACTCCCATTCTGTTGAGGCTTTTTGGGTGGGCACCAAGGGGTAGGTTGTGGATAGTCGTCCTATTTGGCTTGGGCATCATATTCACAAAGATTCAAAGTAGACTCCAATGTTATTTCCAAAAGAGATATACATGGCAGCTGAGAACGATGTTGATGTTCTTTTTGCAACATTACTTATGAACTTTAAAAACCTAACCGTGAATCTATAACTTTAAAAAATCTAAAATATACTGTAATTTAGTAACCCAGTTTGGGCATTTCTCCATTTTTTTTCCCATTTTTTTGAAAGTCTAAGAAATTGGAATTAGCCAGGCTCTTACTCAACTTCTGAAATTAACTTTCTATTTCCTCTTCTGACTCTAGTTGCTTTTTCTCCTGCTTCTTGTTCATGCCAATTAGTGGAAGGCATGGTTGTTCTCTGAAATCCTTTAGTGCTAGAGTAAACACCTTGAACTTTAATAAGTTCTCTTCCTTGGCCATGTGTCAATATTTTTTAAAAGATAGAGACCACTTACAGTGAACAGAAGAGTATCAGGTCACTTGTCAGAACTCAATCATAGAATATGGCTGGGCAAAACAAAGCAGGAGGGAGTACAGCTGTTACCTGCAGTTGCATGTAGCCCAGCACTGCTGTCAGTCAGCTGAGCTCAGAGGAGCTCCTACTCTCCTGAAAAGGAGCTGGTAGTGGCTGGCAGAGCAGGAGAGATCTGATTAGGCAATCAGAAGGGTGTGGATTTTTATTTAAAACTAGTGACCCAGTGCATGGATTCATGCACATTGAAAGGAAATTAATTAGAAGGTGGCCAGCGGGCAGGACTGGGAGAGAAGAGCCAACCTCCCGCAGCCCCTCCCCAGCATCTGTGGAGTGAGGGGGGGCGGGGGGTCTCCCCAGCAGGTGGGATCCCCCGGGCTGGCCTGTGGGGATCCCGCAGAAACTGGCTCTCTAAGATCTCCTGAGGGGTCCCGGAGTGTGAGAGGGCATGCTGCAAAGTTGCTGTCGTACAAGGTGTGGAATGCAAGTGTGCAGTATACCAGATTCGGGGCCGACAGTGCCCCAGCAACAACATAACCCACAGCGAAGGTGGAATCGTGCAACCCTGTGAGGAATCAGGCTCCCTCCTCTCTGGTTTTGGAGTGTGTCACCCAAGAACCACCAATGCCAAGTCACTGCAGCTCAGCAGCTCCTGCATTGAGCGTCTGCCCCCTGGTGGCCAGTACACGTCATAGCAACTGGTCGGAAGGTAGGAGGGACACTTAGCATATTAGCCATTTATATATATAGACTCAAGGCCTGGTGCACGATTCATGTACCAGTGGGGTCCCTTGGCCTGGCCTGCGGGATCGGGCCGAAACTGGCTCACCGACATCCCTGAGGGCTCCTGGATTGTGAGAGGGTGCAGGCCAAGCTGAGGGACCCCATCAGTGCATGATCAGGGCCAGGGAGGGACACGGGAGGTTGGCCAGCCAGGGAAGGACTGCAGGAGGGCTCCAGGGTATGTCCGGCCCGTCTTGCTCATTCCCAGTTGGCCGGACCCCAACAGCAAGCCAACCTATTGGTCAGAGTGCCTGTCCCCTGATGGTCAGTGCACATCATAGAGACTGGTTGACTAGTTGACTGTCTGCCCCCTGGTGGCCAGTGCATGTCATAGCAAGCAGTTGAGCGGCCTTAGCATATCATTAGCATATTACACTTTGGTTGAATGGATGACTAGATGACCAGACACTTAGCATATTAGGCTTTTATTATATAGAATTGTATTGAATTTTTGGGGGTGACATTTGTTAATAAAAAGATATAGGCTTCAAGTGTACAATTCTATAATACGTCACTTGTACACCTGTACCTAAAGTTAAGTCTCCTTCCGTCACCATTTATCCCCCTTTAACCGTCTTCTACCTCACTCAACCCCCCTTTTCCTCTGGCAATCAACATACTATGGTCTGTGTCTTTGAGTTTTTGTTTTTGTTTTTTTCTTAATCTCATCACCCTTTTCACTCAGCCCCCCAATCTCCTCCCCTCTGATAGCTGTCAATCTGTTCTCTGTATCTATGAGTTTGGCTTGTTTCACTTAGCATAATACAGTGGAACTGGGTTTTCCAATTTAATTCATTTCAGAAGGTTGATGGAGAAGCGATTTGCTAGAAAACCCATTAGAAATAATGTAAATTGAATTAATTTGTTTCAAATCCCCGAAATGACTCCGGTTTAACCTTTCTTATATACAGTACATGTCTGATGTACTGTTTTAAACAAACACTTCTTAAATTAATCAAACCAACCCCTACTAGCCTTAAACAAATTACTTTCAGCATTCATTCCAGAGGTGTCTTTTAGGAAGTCAGTATGTGGCACTTTATCAAATGCTTTTTTTGCATCTATTAATATCAGCATGTGATTTTTATTTGGTTTATGTGGTATATCACATTTATTGATTTGCACACATTGTACCAACCTTGTATCCCAGGAATAAATCCCACTTATCATGATGTATGATCTTTTTAATGTATTGCTGGATCTGATTTGCTAATATTTTTTGAGGATTTTAGCATCTATGTTCACCAGGGATATTAGTCTATAATTTTCTTTCTTCATATTTGTAGTGTCTTTTTCTGGTTTTGGAGTTAGGATACTGCTGGCCTCATAAAATGAGCTTGGGAGTGTTTCTTCCTCTTGAATTTTTGGAATATTTGAGAAGGATAGGTTTCAATTCTTTGAATGTTTGGTAAAATTCACATGTGAGCCATTCAGTCCAGAAGTTTCGTTTGCTGGGAGTTGTTGTTTTTATTACTGCTTCAATTTCATTAGTTATAATCAGTCTATTCAGATTTTATGATTCCTCTTGATTCAGTTTTGGAAGATTGCACATTTTTAGGAATTTATGCATTTCATCCAAATTGACCAATTTGTTAGCATATAGTTGTTCATAATATTTTCTTATAATCCTTTGGATTTCTGTGGTGTCAGTTGTTACTTCTCCTCTTTCATATCTGATTTTATTTGGGTCCTCTCTCTTTTTTTCTTGATGGGTCTGGTTAAATGTTTGTCAATCTTGTTTACCTTTTCAAAAAACAAGCTCTTGGTTTCATTGATCTTTTGTGATGTTGTTGTTTTTAGACACCATTTCATTTATTTCTGCTCTGGTCTTTAATATTTCCTTTCTTCTACTCACTTTTGGCTTTGTCTGTTTTTCTTTTTCTGGTACCTTTAAGTGTAAAGTTAGATTGTTTATTTGAGATTTTTTGTTTCTTGTAATGCCATGAATTTCCCTCTTAGGACTGCTTTTGCTGTGTCCCATAGATTTGGGGTTGTTGTGTTCTCATTTCAATTTGTTTCACGGTATTTTTTTTCTTTTTCTTTGATCTCATTAATATAGGCTTCAAGTGTACAATTCTATAATACGTCACTTGTACACCTGTACCTTCCGTCACCATTTATCCCCCTTTAATCGTCTTCTACCTCACTCAACCCCACATGTTATTTAGCCTCCATGTCTTTGGGTATTTTACAATTTTTTGTGTGTGATTGATTTCTAGTTTTATACCATTGTCTTGATATGATTCAGTCTTAAATTCATTGAAACATGTTTCGTGTCCTAATGTGAGGTCTGTCCTAGAAAATGTCTCATTTGTACTTGCACAGAATATGTATTCTGCTGCTTTGGGGTAAATTGCTCTGAAAATATCAATTAAGTCTCTTTCATCTAGTGTTTCATAAAAGGCTGTTGTTTCCTTGTTGATTTTCTGTCTGGAGGATCTATCCATTGATCTCAATAGGGTGATAAAATCTCCTACTCTGACTATATTATTGTCAATTTCTCTCTTTATTTCCATAAATAATTGCTTTATATCTTTAGGTGTTTCTTCAAATGTATATAAGGGTTATAGCCTTTTGTTGGATTGCTCCCTTTATCATTATATAGTCTCCTTTGTCTCTTACTATAGCATTTGTTTTAAAGTCTGTTTTGTCAGATATAAGTATTTCTACCCCAGGTTTTTTCCCCTTTTCCTAGAATGAGTTATCTTTCTACATCTCTTTTCTTTTAGTCTGTGTGTATCTTTTGTTCTGAGGTTGGTCTCTTGTAGGTAGCATATATATGGGTCTTGTTTTTTTATTCTTTCAGGTATCCTATGTCTTTTGATTGGAACATTTAAGGTATTTACATTTAAAGTGGTTATTGAGCACGGCTGGTGTGGCTCAGTGGTTGAACATTGACCTATGCACCAGGAGGTCACAGTTTGATTCCCGGGCATGTCCCTAGTAAGAGGTGTGCAAGAGACATCCAATCAATGATTCTCTTTCATCATTGATGTTTCTGTCTCTCTCTCTCCCTCTCCCTTCCTCTCTGAAATCAATAAAAATATATTAAAAAAATAGTTATTGATAGGTATGTATCACCATTTTATTTTTTTAACTATGTTCCTCTGTGTTTCTTTCCTTCCTTCCTTCCTTCCTTCCTTCCTTCCTTCCTTCCCCTTAATATTTTTATGATTCCCTGATTGTCTTAAACTTTGCCATTTTATTTATGATGTGTCATGGTGTGGGCCTTTATGTTTCTTTCTTTCTTTCTTTCTTTCTTTCTTCTTAATGAAGACCCTTTAACATTTCTTATAAAACTGGTATGATGGTAAAGAACTCCTTTAGTTTTTCTTGTCTAGGAAGCTGTTTATTTCTTCTTCAATTTTAACTGTTAATCTTGTTGGGTAAAGTAGTCTTGACTATAGGTCCTTGTTTTTTATCACTTTGAATATTTCTTGTCATCACTTTTAATATTTCCTGCTAAGCCCTTCTGGCCTGAGATATTTTTGTTGAGAAATTAGCAGACAGTGTTTTGGTTGCTTCCTTGTAGGTAACTAACTGCCTTTTTCTTGCTGCTTTTAAGATGCTCTCTTTGTCTTTACTTTTTGCCAGTCTAATTATGATGTGTCTTGGTGTGGGCATCTATGTTGGATTCATCTTGTTTGGGACTCTCTGTGCTTCTTGGATTTATGTGTCTTTTCCCTTTAACAGATTAGGGAAGTTTTCAGCCATGATTTCTTCAAATAGGTTTTTGACCCCTTGCTCTCTCTCTTCTCCTTCTGGTACCCCTATAATGTAGATTTTATTAGGCTTCATGGTGTCCCAAAGACCCCTTAATCTATCCTCATTTTTAAAAAATTATTCTTGCTGTTCTGATTGGGTATTTTCTACTACCTTGTCTTCCTTATAACTGCACACCCCCTACTGGGATTGAAACCGCAACCAGGCATGTGCCCTTGACCAGAATTGAACCTGGGACTCTTCAGTACACAGGCCTGCGCTCTATCCACTAAGCCAAACCGGCTAGGGCTATAACTATTTTTTTGACCTCTGTATCTGGTAAATTGCTTGCCTCCATTTCATATAGCTCTTTTTCTGGAGATTTCTTCGTTCTTTCATTTGGACCAGGTTTCTTTGTCTCCCCATTTTGGCTGCCTCTTTGTATTTGTTTTTATGTATTAGGCAGATCTCCTCTGTTCCCCATTCTTGGTAGGGTGGTCTTATGTAATAGATGTCCTGTGGGACTCATTGGCACAGTCTCCTTGATCACCTGAGCTGGGTGCTCCAGGAATGTTCCTTTGTAAGTTATGTGAGCCTTCCTGTTTGTAATTGAGTCTTGGTTGCTATTGGCCCATTTGTGTGTGGGAAATACTCTCAAGCTGGTTGACTGTGAGGATTGACCTTTACCATAATGTAGGAGCTTCTGTGCAGGTGCTGGCCACTGAAACAGAAATTGCCTCAGCAGGGTCTGCACCCTTTGGATATGCCACTTGAAAAGTAAATTGGATCCTGCTCTGATGTCTGAAGCTGGCCACTAGGTGTGTATATTCTGGGGCCTCTTGGCAGGGACTCTGGTGCAGGTCAATGTCAGACACTGCCTGTGACTTGCCCTGGGCAACAAATTTATCCTCAGTTTGTGGCTGCTTCTGCTGGGCCCAGCATGGGTTTGAGACTCAGGGGGAACACTCCACAGCTGAAATATCCGTCCAGAATTTTATCCGCTGTCCATGGTTATGCGGCCGTCTTTTTTCACATCTCTCCCCTTACCAGTCTCGATGTGGCTTTTTCTGTAAATCTTTGATTATAAGACTTCTTTTCAGCTGGTCTTCAGTTGATTATTCAGGTTAATCTATATTTTAGTTGTAATTCCAGTTTGGTACTAGAAGGAGGTGAGTATACCTTAAACCTACTCCACTGCCATCTTGGATCCTGGGATGTGAATTTTTTTAAACCTAATAAGAATGTTTACAATAGCATCTCATTGAAGGCATAACTGTTCAAAATCTGGGAAGAATGTTCAGATGAGTATATCACATTGACTATAATACTAGTCATTTTCTTAATTTGTTCTTCAAATACTGCAGAAAGCCAGAAGCTCTGGGCACAACATGTTCCACTTTCTCCCAGGGCTGTTATGGAAAATAATACTTATAATGCAAAATTGCCCTGTTTGAGGTAGTATTATTGAGCCCTATCTAAGGTGTTTAATTATTACAAAGTTACCTACATAATTTGTAATTGATTTAGTTTCTCTTTTCTATTTATAAAACATGTGCCAGGTTATGATACTTGGCATTTAAGGATGTACAAGAGGTCAAAGGACCTGTGTGTAGGCCAATCATATAATTGACTAGCTATAATATTCTTTTTCATTTCTCAATAGTGTTCCAAGATTCTGTTCATTTTTTGGGGGAAGACGAGACTTTGTAATGCATTCTCAACCCATATTTGTCTTTTTTTTCCTAAAAAGATTGAGTTAAGAAACCTGAGTTTTGCCTTTAAATACAGTTCTTTTATTTTCACCCATGAATTCAACAATCATTTTTTAGAAAAGTCTAAAAATCACTCTAAATTTAGACTTCCAGAAAAATTGTGAAATACAAAGAATTCCTGTAAACACTTCACCCGTTTTCCCCTAATGCTAACATTTCTATAACCAAGATACATTTGTACAATTAACACTGTATATTATTGTTAACTAGACTACAGCATTTTTTTTAAAATATTTTTTTATTGATTTCAGAGAGGAAGGAAGAGGGAGAGAGAGAAACATCCATGATGAGAGAGAATCATGGAATCGGCTGCTTCCTGCAAGTCGCCTACTGGGGATTGAGCCTATAACCCAGGCATGTGCCCTTGACCAGAATTGAACCAGGGCCCTTTCAGTTCGCAGGCCGATGCTCTATCCACTGAGCCAAACCAGCTAGGGCGACTACAAAATTTTTAAACTTCATCAATTGTCCACTAATGTCTTTTTACTGCTTCAGGATTCAATCCAGGATACCACATTTAATCTAATGAGATCTTTTCTGAAGATCTGGTGTCTGTTCCCACAACCTTGGGACCCCACTACCTGTTGCCCTAAGCATAAGTTTGTGGAAGCCAGCAAGCCTCTAGTTGCTCTGCAGTTCTTTAGAGCTGTGATACAATTCAGTGGTTAACAGCAATATGTGTTGTCAGACTTCTGGATAAATCCTGCCTCTATTTGGTGATTTGCACCAAGGGGTTTAACCTTCCTAAGTTTCCATTTTATCATCCCCATCTTTAAGAGAGGAAATGAGAGTTGTGGTGAGGTTTAAATTTTATTATCTTCAGAGATCATATAGAAAAGTGTCTGATACAGAGTTAAACACTTAGTTAAAGTTACCTGTTATTATCAATGTTCCAGAAACAGTGGGTGGATCTGTCTTCAGATTGGATAGTCAAGCAACAAAGACTCAGTGCTACAGCAAAAAGTCATTTAAAGAAATCAAGTTTTTATTTATTATTAAAAGAGAATTAGAGTGACAATGAAGACCATTTCATTGATAAAAGGAAAGAAATATGAAACTTGGGAGTAGAATTCCAGAAAGCAAATAAAATGCAATATTTAATTACTGAAAGGCATATGGAGCAAAGTTCATGCTAATCCTTTCTGTATGGGTTTAATTTTAATATATCTGTGGCTGAAGTGAGCACAGTTCTCATCACTATTTTAAGCTTAGCTCACATTAGAGCAGCGAGTAAATAGGAAAAAATGTTCTAATTTTAGAGGTTAATTTTATAATAATCATCACAAGTATTGTAATTAGGTTTCCAAAGAAATAAGGCTTATTATATAATAACTAATAATAACATAACGTGTACAGTGTTTGGCATTTTTCAGAGACCTTTCATAGTCATTTTTCTTACGTGACACGTGAGTTAAGGGAGGGTGTATGAAACATGAACCACATTTTGCTGAGTGGGAAGCTCAGTGGGAAGGAAGCACATCATGAAAAGCCTCACAGAGGAAGTGACACAGCACTGACCCTTAAGTGATTTGAAGGGGGCTCCCCAGATGGACGGAAGGTTCCCAGCAGAGGTGCAGCAGAACGTAGGGTGATAGAGGAGAGGAGAGTTCTTTTGTGGGAACAAATATCTCAATATGTCTGATGCTTTGGGTGAGGGGAGCAGTGTAGAGGCAGGTGAGGCTTTATATGCCAGGCTAGGAGTTTGGACTTGATTCTCTGGCAGCGAGTTTCTTTGAGGCAAAAGAGTAACATGATCAGATTTTATTTCAGGAAAATCATTATGGCAGTAGTATAGAAAATGAACTTGAAAGATCTTTAGCAGGTCGGTTCAAGACAGCTGATATTTTCAAAACCTGTTAACTATGAAATCTCAGGTCCCAGATGTGGTGCCACTGAGCAAGAGGAGACAGCCAGTTTGGTGCTAGCAGCACAATACTGCCTGCAACAAAAGCACGAGATTTAGATACAGGAATCGTGGTTCCAGCCCAGGCTTTGTCAGATCTACAATTGTCCTGGAGCATTACCATTTCATTTCCCTTGGCTTACCTCCGTGTAATGAGAGTATTTGTGTGGCACCAACTTTACATATGTTAATTGACATCACTGGAGTACTTCAGACAACAAATCAGGACTTGGAATGAAGACAAATGTAAAGATTTACAAGCTAGTCCCAGAATCATATCCAGGGGTGGAAACTTTAGCAGATTGCCTAAGCTATGTAGAAGGGTGGATATGGGATTGTAGAATCCAATTTTGAGCCACTTCTATCAAGTAATTATTCCAATGACTTCCATGTTTTATTGTCTCCCTAGAAAGCAGAGTGCCGCCAAAGATTTAAACAGAGATTTCAAATTTAATATTATATTATACCTAGGTTCTCTCTTGAAGTCAGGTGGGAATAAAATAAGATATTCACAAGTTCTATAAGGTTGGTTTTGATACCGTTGTAATTAGCTAGTTATTAATAATAGGAAAGGAGCAAAGGGAAAGCCAGATATTATAGGCATGTCATTTGGGCAGCTTTACCTGGAAACTGCAATTCACACTCTTCCTCAGAGAACAATGGCCTATTCCTTGCAAAACATTGGGGGAAGGGATTCAACAAAGAGAAGATAGACACATGCGCAGTAAAGCTGGAAGGTCTACTCTAGGATACTTGCCTGTCAATCATACCTAGGGGCAGAAATGTTTGGCCAGATTGGGTGTGGCCACTGCAAGGGTGTAAACATTTGGGAATACAGAATCTCTAAACAGGAAGTCTCTCCCTTGACTCTTGCTCTTGTTGCTCAGGGCGTCCGTGTTCTCTTGCATTTGCCCGTGTGGCCCGGGGCCATGTGGACCCCCACATGCCATGGACTGATGGACTGCAGTGGGGAACACAAGCTAAGCTAGCCTGATGCTGTATAGGACCTGGCTCCAAATGGAAAGGAAACTCTGGGCACTGGCTCTGATTTTAGCTCTGCTGAAGCCCCAGCTACACTTCTATGAAATTCTTATTCCAGCAGTACCCCAAGAATCCCACTTTTACAAGCA
>NW_006299390.1:1797910-1805547 GCF_000327345.1 Myotis davidii | reverse complement strand
GGGGGGGGGGGGGGTGGAGAAGCCCCTCACCTCTCCTGTAGCAGTTTGTTTATTCTACTTGCAAGCACAAAGAATTGACTTCCTGCCAGGGAGAAAACGGTGTGGTAGATCTGGACAGTAACTAGCAGATGAAGTACTTTGTTTTTAACATGCTGGACAGGATCTCCCCAGGATCTGAACTTCCTGTATTTAACATAGGAAACCCAAAAAAATGCACAATAGCCTTTCCCTCTTGATTCCGGCCCTGTAAATTTTGTATCAGGAACACTGTGATTTTCTGAGTGACATTGTAGCATTTATTAAGAGAAAATAGATTACCAAAGATAACCACTTTTAATGTGGACCAGTCACATGCCCAGAAAGTGTATTCAGAAAGAGAGAGAGAGAGAGAGAGAGAGAGAGAGAGAGAAAATCTTCTAAGATGATACAAAGAGGGGAAATAAAGAAATGCTTGAGTAGGAGCTGGCCAGGAAAATTCTGATGCTGATGAAATGATGGCAATGAAATGTGTTTATAATTTTTCTAGGGAGCAAGAGAAAGTATTTTATACAGTAGTTTGGTTTCTAGAAAGTTAATTGTAAATGTAATTTTTTCAAATAGGATTTCACTTTAATATACTTTAGGAGTTGGCCATTCATTTAAACCTGTGGGTCGTGAACAATGAAAATACATCCTGCATATTAGATATTAACATTACGATTCATAACAGTAGCAAAATTACAGTTATGAAGTAGCAACAAAAATAATTTTATGATTGGGGGTCACCACAACATGAGGAGCTGTTTTAAAGGGTCGCAGCATTAGGAAGGTTGAGAACCACTGAAAGAATTCTTTTGGAGAACTTCTTTGTGATCATTCTTTATGTTTCATAGGTTTGTATTTTTTATACTCCCCACCCATCCCAATTTGTTTAATGCAACATCATTTGTAATTTTTTTTTACAAGCTACATAAATTGAAATTGATCTTTGCTTCCCGAAACAATTTATTTGACAGTTGTTGTTTTCCTTGAGGGAAATGCAAGGTTTGGGTTTTTTTTGTTAGTATTTAACCTCCTCTGCTTTCTTGTTTTTCTCTATTTTTTTTTTCATTTCCTAGAATGACCAAATGATGAGAAAGCTAGGAGTTTATTGAATTTGACTTGGATATCAGGATATAATCCTGAGAAAATGAGGAAAGCCCCAACCACTCCACCACAGAGCAGGGAACGGAATTTCTCCTAAACTTAAGGTTAGAATGTGGGAAGCCACTTGAGGTCCCTATTTGCTCAGTTGTTAAAGGGGGACTGTAAATACATACTCTAGAGGCCTGGTGCATGAAATTTGTGCACTTGGGGAGGGGAGAGGGGCTCCCTCAGCCTGGCCTATGCCCTCTCACAGTCCAGGAGCCCTCAGGGGATGTCAAACTGATGGCTTAGGACATCCCAAGCTGTCAGTCAGACATCCTTAGCGCTGTGCTCACCAGCCATGAGCCCGGCTCAGGGCTTCTGGCTGAGCAGCACTCTCCCTGTGGGAGTGCACTGACCACCAAGGGGCAGGTCCTGCGTTGAGCATCTGCCCCCTGGTGGTGAGTGCATATCATAGTGACCAGTTATTCCACCGTTTGGTCGATTTGCATGTTTGCCTTTTATTATATAGAATGAGAGCCTGCATGCACAGTCATAAGCATTCTTTTATGCATGTGATTACTAAAGCCATTAGGAGTAGGAAGTCAGGTAGATGACATGTTATTTTTATGTAGTTGATAGAATACTGAGGGATAATGTAAATTATATCTATGCCTGGTTCTCACACATCTATTAGTAAAAGAAGTAATAAGAGAAAAATGAACTACAGCAATCAAGTAAAACTATCTTCTTGAACCTTTTGTGTCTGCCCAGCATTCTTTTGGGGGAACATATCTGCCACCCTCATTTCAAAGTATTCCTGTTCAGGTGGTTTGGCCCAAGGATGGGTATGTGACCCAGGATCAGTCAATTAGAATATTTTATCTTCCTGGTCACAGTGATTGCAACATCAATGAGAGAGAAACATCGATCAGCTGCCTCTTGCACACTCCCCACTGGGTATGTGCCCGCAACCAAGGTACATGCCCTTGACCAGAATCAAACCTGGGACCCTGGAGCCTGCAGGCCGACACTCTATCCATTGAGCCAAACGGGTTAGGGTGGTCCTAACTTATACCCATTCTAAGAGATCCTTGTGTGAATGAAGCTGAGTAGAAGGATAGGTTTTTAGCAGTCTGTGAGAATGATGCCATCAGGGCTGTGACTCACCATAGAACCAGTTGTCTTTGTTAGGAGGGGCCAAGCTCTTCCAGGAAATTTGTCTTAGAAGGGGTCTGATGATAGTAAATAACCAAGCTGGGACTTCTTGAAGTTATTTGCCCTTGGGTAACTTCAAGCTTAGTGTATACCCACTCTCCCTGAAGCCTTCTTGTGCTCTCTGCTGCCTTGATGAAGCTGAATTACCAGGTTCACCTGGAAAAAGAGTGAAGAAGAAATAGGAAGACCAAGATAGCATCCAAGTCCAATATAATTGGCCTTGTTTTTCTCATGTATCAGATTTTAAGATGTTTGAAGGCAGGTCCTGTATCTCCCACTACGGGGATCTTCAGGCCTAGCAGAGCCCCAGAACTCAGTAAGCATTTAAATGAAGCATTGAGTGAGTGAATCTGATATGGCATATAGAGGTAGAGGCTCTGGAATATTCAGCCTGAGAAATTCATTGCTTTGGATTAAAGCACTGCCTCTTCAAGCATCCTTTTAAAAATGCAAATGCCCAGAGGAGACATAAGTTATTTTTGTCAACCAGCAATTCTTTTTTTGGAAGCTATCAGGACAAGGGTAACTATAAAAATTGGATTTTAGAGAACACCCTTAGTGTGATAGAAAAGGTACAAATTTGTGTAACTAATTTGGAAAAGTTTAGTATTATCTCCTAAAGTTGAACATTCGTATTACATATGACCCAACAATTTACTCCAAGAGGTGGACCCAGGGGAAATTCTTACACATATATGTGCAAGAATGTTCATAGCTTTAGTGATCACAAAGCACAAACCTGGAAACAACTCAAACGTGCATCAGCAGTAGAGTGGGTGGATGAATTGTGATATGTTCACACAACTAGATATTGTGGCAATATAACCAAATGAACGATACTAATTCACAACAATATAGGTAAATCCCAGGAATGAAACAACAAAACATAAGTGAAGAAAGTAAATGTATATAATGTATACATTATGACCATTTTTATAGAGGTGAAAACAACTAATATAAGAATATACTTTATAGAATGTATATGTAAATGCAATTAAACTGTGTATTTTTAAAAAGCAAAGGAATTCTGGATGATGGTTATATTGTGTAGGGAGAGGTGGAGAATGGGATGGAGATTATGTGGTTAGAAGAGGAAGGTTATGTCAAAGCTCTAGCTTTTGTTTTGGGTGGTAGGTTACAGGTACTTATCACATTATTAAGAATAATGAAATAAGTTACACACACACACACACACCAAAGCCTAGGTTCCCTAGGAAACAGCCTGAGGCTGGTGCTTCATTTGGAAAGTGCAGTCTCAGAGCAATCAAGGTGAAGAAAAAGTGAAGGTAGGCAGGAAAGGATGGGAAGCAATGGCAGGGGACATATTACATTGCTTCATGAAGAGCTCCTAAGACACATGAGTCATCAGTGTGTTTGTTCAGCTACATGTGAAGTCTTTAAGGAGAATATTCAGAGAGACTGTGCCTTGGGAAGGATGAGGGAAAGGAAAATTGTTGGATTGAGTCTCTTCAATGAGAAGTAACTTCCATTAGGCACCACTTCTGTGTTGCTTCTCTGGCCCCTTTTGGTGGCAGAAGCAGATCTCATACATAGCCTGTATTTAGCTAAGTCCAGGAGTGGTGGGAGAAGCCAGAATTTCAGGGCATGTGGCTTATTAGCCCAGCTGCCCAACACCAGCAAGGGGAAGGCCCTCCTGTGCAGGACTCTGGCCCCAGGTGGAGTAAGTTCTTGGACTGTGGAGGGAACTGAGCCAGAGCTGGTGGCTGAGGGTGCAGGCCAGACTGGCACCAACCAATTTAAGAAGTTTATAAGATGTGTCCTGTATAAGCAGGGGCTTGGAATCCAACCCAGGTTTCAATACCTGTGTGAATTTGGATAAATTCCTTTACTTCCCTTGAGTCTCATATGGAATATGGTAATAGTGGTAACAAACTCCAAAAGTTGTTAAAAGAGATAATGTATACATTGCAAACTGAAGAATCTTTGGCACCTAAGAAGTTCTCAAAAAATGGCATTTTCTTTTGTCCTACCTCATGCCATGAAGCATAGTTGAGACAGTACTGGGATGGGGGAGCAGGCCTGGCTTCATTCCCCTTCTCTTTTTTTTTTTTTTTAAATATATTTTATTGATTTTTTACAGAGAGGAAGGGAGAGAGATAGAGAATTAGAAACATCGATAGAGAGAAACATCGATCAGCTGCCTCCTGCACATCTCCACTGGGGATATGCCCGCAGCCAAGGTACATGCCCTTGGCCGGAATCGAACCTGGGACCTTTCAGTCCGCAGGCCGACGCTCTATCCACTGAGCCAAACCGGTTTTGGCCCCCTTCTCTTCATTTAACCCCATCCTCTTTCTGACCTTGGGCAGCCCAAGGGCACTGGCACCTGTGTTATAGGACGAAAGACAAAAGACAATTTTTACCCCTTTCCCAACGTCAATAGTCCTGTGCTCTCTGTTTGAAAAGCTATTAGGTTTAAAGAGGCATCCCAAACATAGATGGGTGTTTCAATCAGGCAAATAATTTGCCACCCACTCCAAATGATATTCCTCAATATTTGTCTAATATTTACTTTGGTTGAAGGCAGAGCTGGCCCTAGCAGGACAACGGCACATTTCACCAGTGTTGGGAGCTGAGGCTGGGGACCAGAGGTCATCAATGGCAGATTTCTAATTCATTTCAGGGATATGTTAGCCCCTCTATGACTTGCTATCCTGGCCACCTGTCTACTTGATCATCCCTTTATGTTTCTAGAGCCCTTCAAAGGGTGACTAGGTCAGCCAGACCTCTTGGTAGTTGATAAACATCACTTTAATTCAGGATCTCCTTTCTTTTTGGTTATTCAAGAATATCCATTTTCTGCCCTAGTCAGTTTGGCTCAGTGGATAAAGCATGGACCTGCGGACTGAAGGGTTCTTGGTTCGATTCCAGTCAAGGGCACATGCCTGGGTTATGGGCTCTATCCCCAGTAGAGGGTGTGCAGGAGGCAGTCAATCAGTGGTTCTCTCTCATCATTGATGTTTCTAGTTCTCTCTCCCTCTCCCTTTCTCTCTGAAATCAATAAAAATATATTTAAAAAAAGAATATCCATTTTCTGGTTTGCCTGCTTCATACAATTAAGTGTCACTGCCTTTCATAATACCTTCATAGGTTCTTGTGTTTCAGTACATGCCAGGGACTAAAATAAATGCATACTGCTGTTTTTTTAAACTAGCGCCTTCTTCTTCTTTTTTTTTAAAATTGATTTTAGAGAGAGAGGGAGGGAGAGAGAGAGAAACATTGATGAGAGAGAAACATCAACATCAATCAGCTGCCTCCTGCACGCCCACTGCTGGGGATCGAGCCCAAAACCCAGGCATGTGCCCTGACCTGGAATCGAACCAGTGACCCCTGTGCCACACTACAGGGCGATACTTCCATTTTGCTGGTAAAATGTAGTATTGTAAAAGTGCAGGTTTTAATTTTGTAGATTTAGATGACTTAAAATTTCCTTGTTCTTAATTTGGGTTCTAATTAGGAGGTAAAATGAAGTTATGTGGGGCTAGAAGACTCAAAGACTCTCTCCTTATCATTAATGCATATTTTACACATGCTCCCAGACCTCCTCCTCTGAGCCTTTTTGAGGATAGAGTACATTCCTAGTCTCTAGGTTGCCTCTCTTCCTTTGAGCTAACCCTGTGGCCCCCACAAACATGTAAAAAATTCTGATGGAGTGGCACTCCTGCACACTCTTGGCAAATTTCATTTGGCCTATCCCTTCTGGTTCATTTCCTATGTTCACAGATCCAGTTGGCCCCAATTTCTTACTAGTGGGGAGCAGGGAAGGGAGTAGAAAGTCATTTAAAGACTTCACACCACTGACTTTGAGTCTTATTGGAGAAATGATCAGTCTGTCCCTGTAAACACCTCTTGGGTCTCCAAGATCAAAGCCTGGAATTCTACTACCAGAACTTTCTTTTGGCATTTAAGATGTCCTAACTCACCTATGTCTTTAATGTGAATGGCGAGCAGGTTGGCTCAGCAGGGGCTCTGAGGACAACTGGGAGATGGAGGAGGAGAGGCTGTTATTAGGTATCTCAGGACCCAGGTAGATCTTGCGCTTTGATAGGAGCCACCTGATGGCAAGTCACATTTTGGCCTTGAATTCCTCCTCTTGCTGTCATAGCTGCTCCCAGCCTTTAACTTTCAAATTAAAAATGTTTATTTATGGTAGTAATGGAAAATAGTGTAGTTTGGAGAACCCATAAAAAATTAAAAAGAAGAGTGTCACTCAAAACAATGTTTAAAACAAAAGTTAAACATTAAAAAAAAATGAGATCCAAGTAAAGGCCCTTCAAAATAAGAAACATACGCTATTATATTTTCAACCCCCCCCCCCCCCCTCTGTGACATTAGGCCATCTTTTATGAAGGTCATCGTGATGAAAATAACTTTAATGTTAAGATATCTCCTGAGACCATGTGAGCTAATATGGTAAGTAAACAGTAGGCAGTTGCTGAATCAAAGGAAGGGGTCATGCAGGAACACAGTTAGCCCAGCATGGGTGCTCCCTTTTAATCAGAATCTCACTCTCTGTGGGCTCACCCTTTGACCTGAACTTTATTAAGCTGCTGGATTAAAGGCATGAGAATTGAATTTCTATTTCTAAGCTTAGAGAATATATTTATTCCTTTGATCAGTTGTCAGGACCAGTATCAGAAAATGTTGAAAATTGCATATGAATAATAATTCCTAATATTATATGTTTTTTGTAGTTTGCAAGGCACATTTATATGTATTATTGCATTTACTCCTTCTAATCACCCTGTGAAGTAGGCATTATTATTATCACAATTTAAAAATCATAGAGAATGAGAATGGCTCTAAACTTAGGCTTTCTTGTCCCAACTTCCACAATTCCCATTTATTCTGAGGAGATGCTAGTTGTACACTATGCTCCCCTCACTCTGATTTTATTAATAACTAGAGGCCCGGTGCACAAAAATTTGTGCACTCGGGGGGGCTGAGGGGGGTACCTCAGCCCAGCCTGTGCCCTCTCGCAGTCTGGCACCCCTCAGGGGATGACCACCTGCTGGCTTAGGCCGGCTCCCCGGGGGATTGGGCCTAAGGTGGCAATCAGACATCGCTCTGGCAGCCCAGCAGCCCTCGGGGGATGTCCACTTGCCAGAAGGGAGCAGGCCTAGGCTACAGTTGGACATCCTTAGCGCTGCTGAGACGGGAGAGGCTCCCGCCAAAACCACTGTGCTGGCAGCCATCAGCCTGGCTTGTGGCTAAGCTGCGCTCCCCCTGTGGGAGCGCACTGACCACCAGGGGGCAGCTCCTGCGTTGAGCATCTGCCCCCTGGTGGTCAGTGT
>NW_006299390.1:1785085-1797813 GCF_000327345.1 Myotis davidii | reverse complement strand
GGCTCGGCTCCAGCTCTGAGGCCTCGTCTGCTGAAAGCAGGTCTCTGGGCTTTGTTTGTGTTCTATAATTGAAATACTGTTTCAACTCCAGCTCTGAGGCCCGGCTGGCTGAAAGCAGGTTTCTGGGGTTTGTTTAGCTTCTATAATTGCAACATAGTTGCTTAAAGTGCAGCTGAGAGCTGGGCGGTGGCAGGCGGGGAACCTTGGCTTCCTCCGTCACTGGAACAAGCAAGCCTCCTGTTTGCTTCAGTCCACTCCATGATCTTGCTGTGTCCTTTGGTTTCTCTTTAAGATTTCTAGCTCCTTCTAAATGTCTGATTCAAAACAGCAGAAGCACACAGGGTGCTTTCAAGGGCAAAAACCAAAGTATAGGCTGTGGGCGGTTACAGGATGAACAATAGGTCCTTCAGAACTTATTCCAGTGAGAAACACAACTAACCCACGGAGCAAAGCAACAAGACATCTGTTAGGAAGGGCATGGAGCTTAGTGGGGAGCAAGGAGTAGAGTAAAACATGGGACTAATTAGCCCACACTGAGGCATTAAGTCCCTCACCAAAGGACTTACAGATCCTCTACACTGAATCATTCACATTTTATAGGAGGACTAGAGGCCCGGTGCACGAAATTCATGCACTTGGGTGCGGGGGGTCCTCAGCCCGGCCTGTGCCCTCTTGCAGTCCGGGAGCCTTTGGGGGATATCTGACTGTTGGCTTAGGCCCGCTCCCTGTGAGCCCAGCTCAGGGCTTCTGCCTGAGTGGCGCTCCCCCTGTAGGAGCTCACTGACCACCAAGGGGAAGCTCCTGCATTGAGCATTGATCATCTGCCCCCTGGTGGTCAGTGCACATCATAGTAACCGGTTGTTCCGCTGTTCGGTCAGTTTGCATATTAGCCTTTTATTATATAGGATGGGGTGCTTAACACGAAGGCATCCCTGCCTAATAATGACCTATGGCACAGCAGAGGGTGACATGTACCGGCTGGTATGAAGGCAGCACAGACTGAGGATTGTAAGGACCTCTGGTTGGTTACAAATGCTCCAATACTGTGTAGATTCTAAAAGATAAACTTTGAGATAAAGGCCATAGTACAGTTAAGAGCTACTTAGGGTTTTGCTTCAGTTAAAAACAATAAAAAGTCCCCAGCCACCTTTCCAAAATTAGCTCATTCCTATGCTGATTGATGCTGGCAGAGGGGTGGGGAAGTTGGTGAGAGAAGGTCTGGGAACAAAACAATTTATTCAACCCCATGAAAGGAAAGCCTTTCAAGATTTGGATGAGGTGGTGGGAGAATCCACACTTTCCTGGGGAAGCCTTTCCTATCATGGCTTATGGTTCTCATTCCTGGTTGCACATTAGAATCACCTGGGCACTTTTTAATCTATCTCTGCCTGAGACCCACCACTCAAGAATCTCAGGGTTTGGCCTGGGTACTATAATTTTATAAGCTTCGCAGGTGATTGTGAAGCACAGAAGTATTATTGCTCTAGAATTTCAGAATCAGAAACAAAAGACTAACACAAATGTCCAAATTAAACCTTCTACCATTGTGGTGAGCTTGGAAGGGAAACACATTGCAGACCTATTTTTAAGAGGGGAAGAGAAGCACAGAGAGGAGAAGCAATTTGCCTGGCTGGAAGGCTGGTGGGGGCAGGGTTAAGATAGGAGGCAGCTCCTTTATTTACTTTCACATCCCTTCTTCTGGTAGCATGTCACAGAATCGATAGTTCTGACAGCTTAGCTCTATATGTATCCAGGCATGAAATTTCTATTTCTTATCTGGGACAACCTTTCCAATTAGATCTATACTACTGTTTTAATGTGTTTTCTGGTATGGAAACCACATACTAAGGGACTTTCTTTTGTAATTCTTAGTCCTTTGCAAGCCCAAGCAGTGGGTCATGAGACTCCACATCTGTTTAGAAGAAGCAAGGGACCTTGGTGCATTCTGTACAGAGCATAACACATGTATGTACAGTGAAAACGCATCAGTGGGGATGGAATTGAGACCTAACTCAGTCTCAGCTTTCAATCCAGCTATAAACCCAGCATGTCTGCCACTGGATCTACAACAGTTAATTCTTTTAGAACACAGAGCTAAATCCCCAAGGAGGCCTGGCCTGGAGAAGCCACCTGAATTGCTGTCTGCTTAAAGGTACACTCATGTTTCTTGGATTAACTGGGTCAGTTAGGTTGTTTATTTTTACCATTTGATTTCAAGGCAGGGCTGGCATCAGTGTGCTGGCAATTTCCAGAGAACACAGGCTCTGAATGACTGGGACAGGTGTTCAGGAACCCCAGTGACTGTTATTTAATGTTGACCCTCCCCCAGCCTCACGATTTATGTATGAATTGGTTATGTGACTGAGTTCTATTTTTAACTGCAAATATGCTCTCTTCAACTGGAATTATGTTCTTTAGACACTGCATTATGCAAGCCGGCTCCAGAGTTTGCCAGGAGTGCTAAAGTAAACTGTGGGTAGTCATTGAAACCCCCACGGTGAGCAAATAGCATGCTTACTTGCTGCAAGATAGAGTTTCAGTTGTGTTAAATAACTGGTGCTACCTGATGAGAAACCCTGTCTGACTACTCATCAGCTTCTTTCATCTTGTGTCCTATCTAATCCCAGAATAAATCCTGTGGCCTTGGGGGAAGGGCATTAAAAAGGCTTCTGGTGATGAATATTAAACTTTAAACAAGTCATAATGAGGCAAAAGCAATGTAGTGCTCATTGTAATGTATCTTCTCAGGTTTTAAGCAGGAGAAGAGAAAAGATGGTTTGGAGGCTGTCTAGGTGAGAAGCTGTTTTGATGCAGGTGATCCTGCTTCATTCTCCTGAAGTGAATACATTAGACAAGACTACTGGTGGGACCGCAGGTGTTTTTTCTTAGGGCAGTCATAAGAAGTAGCTCTCAAGAATTACGTAGGATCATTTCACTCCCTCCTTCTGGAAGACTGGCATCTGGCTTATCCAAGATGACCCAGAGAAGGGGCAGAGCTAGCTGTCTCTGAAGGGAGGATGTTAGTGTCACTCAGGCCACTTCAGTGGCAAACAAAAGAAGATATTATTAGGAAGACTGACAACATCTCTGGAGGGGTTTAGGTAGCAGGAGCTAGGTTCCTGACAGTCTCATCAGGACATCACTGCTGGAATGAATGCTCTCAACTATTCTTATATTTTTAAGTGTCTGTACTAACCCATCAAAACCCAGGGGGTGAGTGTATTAGAGCTTTCCAGAGAAAAACAGAACCAATAGGATATGTATCTTATATCTATCTATCTATCTATCTATCTATCTACCTACTTACCTATCTAGAGAGACAGAGAGATTGATTTGTTTTAAGGAATTGGCTCACATGAATATGGAGCTGACAAGCCCAATCTGCAGGGTGGGCTGCAGGTTGGAGTTGGAGAGCCAGGGAGAGCATATGTTCCAGTTCAAGGGCTGCCAGGCAGGAAGGGCTGATGTTGCAGATGAAGTCCAAAGGCAGGCAGCTGCACAATTCTCCTACTCAGGGAGGGTCTTTTTGTTCTATTCTGTCCTACTCAGGAGGAAATCCACCCACATTTGTAGAACAACATGCTTTACTCCATTAATTAAAATATTAATCTCATCCAACAGAAAGAATAATGTTTGACCAAATATCTGGATACCCCATGTCCCCATGTCCCCATGTCCCAGTAAAGTTGACACATAAATTTGACCATCACAGGAGCTCTGGAGAGGGAGAGCACAACTAGCTGAGCTTGAGTTGTGTGACCATCTGTTTAGCCAGTAGACAGCGGGGTGTTTTGTTTGGCAATTCCAGAGACTTTGCACTGTGGGGCAGAACTTATTTCCCATAGGGAAAGTGGGGAGCTGTTACCAGGAGAAAGGGGAATGCGTACTGGGAAGCCACAAGACAACAACTGGCTCTGGTCTCAGGAGAGTCTTACTTCATCACTTGCTTCTGTGTGGGTTAATGTGACAGCTTTGATGGCCTCTTCCAGCTCCTCTTCTCTGTGTGAAAGGGAGGGCAGCCGGGATGGGGAAAGAAAGAATTTCTGTTCCTGTGCCCCTTTACCTCCATGAGTAGAAGGTAGACCATCAGCTTCAGCCCTTACTCTTAGAGCAGTGGTTCTCAACCTGTGGGTAGCGACCCCTTTGGGGGTCGAACGACCCTTTCACAGGGTTTGCCTAAGACCATCGGAAAACACATACATAATTACATATTGTTTTTGTGATTAATCACTATGCTTTAATTATGTTCAATTTGTAACAATGAAATTGGGGGTCACCACAACATGAGGAACTGTGTTAAAGGGTCGCAGCATTAGGAAGGTTGAGAACCACTGTCTTAGAGGTTTGTGCTAAGGATTCAGCACTCAAACTCTGGTTCCCTCTGGAAAGTCTCCCTACACTGTATAGGGTGTTTATATGATATCTCTGCTCCCAGAAGAGTTTGAATCTATTGTACTTAATGTATTTTCTTTCTTTTCCATTCTTTCCTACTAGAGGCATTATGTAGCTGTGGCTGTTGCTACCCTATGCAGTACCTTTGTGGAATTAAAAAGGCACCAGACCCGCAGGGAGATGCAACGGACAGATACTGCCACTCCAGGGCACGTCTGTCGTGACATCCTCTTCAGAGGTTTGTAAACCTGATTTCTCATTAGCACATTACAGAAGAATTAACTCACTGCAAATTTCATGGATCCATGATGGGGTAGATATGATCAGTAGTCTAAAATGAAAACAGAGAAGATAAAAATACATAAAAAATCTAATTTTTTTTTCACATGTCTCAGTGGATCATGTACACAATCTGAAGTAGGCACAACCCACTTTGTGGACCACTGATCTAGAACCTATAGTTCCACTTTACAGTACCGGTGCAGGCAAGGCTTATTGATTACAGCACTCCTCCTGAGCCTGGAGGCATCCTCATACTCCATTACAATACCATGGGCTCTAGGAGTAGGTGAGGGTGTGGGGGAGGGGGAGCATGGAATCTATGCCCTGAGGGCCTTATCCAGCCCACCACCTGTTTTTATAAAGTTTTATTGGGACACAACCTTGTTTATATATTGTCCATGGCTGCTTTTGTATTCCAGTGGCAGAAACCATATGGTCCAAAAGCCTAAAATACTTATTATCTGACCCTTCACAGAAATGGAAGAAGGCTGACCCCTTCTCTAGGCATTCAGTATTGGTCACTGTGTGTTGCTAATAAAATGGAAAACTTGTTTGCCATTCCCGCTTTAGAGTTAGACTGAAGTTTGGAGAATAGCTCATTGTGCTAATCAGGCCAAGGTTGGCCTTGCTTTCTTCTGTGGGTACTTGATCTTTGCTAGCTTTCCTAGAAACCTAATCCATTGGTCACAAAGACCTAGGGAGGTGAGTACAGATAAAACTGGTCACCTAAAGTCCGTGTCCTATACAGTATCATCAGCAGTGTCCATTCCACCCTCAGCCTGCTGCTCTTTGCCTCCAGGTGGAGTGTTTGTTCCTCATCACAGGTAACACCAATGGCCTTGGCTCCGCCACTAGAGGGCTCAACGACACTGCACATCTGCAAATGGTCATGGGAATCTGTGCCAGAAAGTTTTAATTTCTCAGGAGGATTTTTTTTTTAAGTCAGAGTTTGAGATGACAATTGGGAACTGAAATGGCTTGTTTTCATGAGTCCTGATAATTCCCAACTCTGACAACCCCCTTATCCCTTCCTCTTTGGGTTTGTCTGTTAGATGTAGGAAAGGAGAAAAGGAATAAGAGCTGATAGAGGAAGGGAAGACAAAGGAAGGCAGAATAAGAGGGATGATATACTAAAAATGTATATAGAGTAAGGTGATTGAATTCAACCCTAATTAAAGTCCACCCCTTTCAGGTGTGGGCAGTTCTTACAAGCTATGTAGTACCAGCCTGGATCCTTATAAAGGGGCTAGGAAATCTCCCAGAAGAGAAACTCCTCAGGGTAGTGGGGTCCTCATGGAGGTCTGTCCGGATTGGACCTCTGGGCCTGCCCTCCCTGCTCCCCCCACCCCCTCCACATACACATCTGCATTCAATTTAGGGAGGAGAGAGTGCCTGAGAAAGAGGAGTAAAACGGCAAAATCTGCTCCTTAAAAGCCGTGGTAACCTCGATACTAAGAATAGTGTTTGGGTCAAGTATAATGGACTAACACAGTGGTTCTCAACCTTGGCTACACACGAGAATCACCTGGGAATCTTTTTAAAATCCTGATTTCTGGGCCTCATCCTCCGGAAATTCTGTTTCTTTGTTATGGGGTGGAGCCACAACATTAGTAACAAAGAAACAGAATTTCCGGAGGATGAGGCCCAGAAATCAGATTTTAAAAAGATTCCCAGGTGATTCTCATGTGCAGCCAAGGTTGAGAACCACTGGACTGACACAAAGAAAAAGGTAGGTGTTCCCTTTTTTCTGGGTAGGCACCTGTGGCTTTAAAACTCGAGTTTAAAATTCTCAGACTCGAGTGCGTTGGGCATCGGAAGCAGCTGCTCCTCTGTGGCCTCAGGAGACACATTTCCACAGCTCAGCAGGAGCCAAGAACTGGGCAGAGGGTCTTCCTGGAGACAGCCAGAGCAGGAAAAGAGAAAGTGGTGGGTGCTCCATTTCCTGGTAGGATTTGCCTGTGCGTACATGTGAGTACATTGGTTGGGTAATATCCAACTCCAGTTAATTTCGGGCTGGTCAAGAGTGCTTTTGTTGGTATGTTTTGTTTATCCCTGCACTTCCTCTTTTGGGAATTGCATTTTTCAATTCCACAAGATTCTAGTAGGGCTGTTAATCATGTGGCTCTGGCTTTCCAGTCACATTGTTATGGGACACCAGAAACACCAGAAAACATTATGGACAGCCCCCTGAATCGCAGGGAGAGGGTGGTCTCCTCCCCAGTTCTTACCATGCTCCTGAGAAAGAATTCAAATGAGTGACAACAGGATTGTAGTGAAGCAAGCTAATTTACTAAGGAGGCAAAGCAAGCAAATTTATTAAAGAAGTAAGGCAGGTAAATCTATCAAAATCCACCTGGCACAAAGCACAGGGGGCACTCAGCGTTGCCCAGGGGGGTTCAAGAGGTGTGTTACCCTCCTTCCTATAAGGTTCAAGGTTCCTCTGCTGGATATGTTGGGCACAGACTAGATTTCAAGGTCCTCCCTTTTACTTTGTCATGGCTTTTCCTAGAATTTAAGAGAACATTTGGCAAGTCCCAAGACTGCTGACTTCTTTGTCCAGTGAGTGAGATAAAAGTTCCTCTTTTCCCTCTCCTGCCGTGGCGGTTCCAGGCTGATTTAAGCAATGTATCCTCTGGTTTCGGAGGAGAGGTAGTAATCATTTGCTCTCAAGTGTCTTTGGTTGGAAAATAAGGTCTTGCTGCAAGCTGGTTGCAAGCTGCCCAAACTGTTTAGCCTTGTTTAGTTTCCTTGCCTCAGTTTCCCTATTCCATTTGCCCAGGAACTTTTGTAGCTTCTACTATCCTGTCACAACATAGGTGGTCACTTGGAAGAGAGAGTCCTCCTGGGCTCCTTGGGCTCTCATGTCCTGTGGTGTGTGCCAAGAATGCAAGATCCCACGGTTCTATGATCTTAGCCATTTCTCAGGATTGTTTTTGCACCCGGACAAAGAGCAGGCTTGCTATAAAAGCAGCGGATTCCCCAAACTGGGGTTCATTGCTGTCATGCACACACCTTGCCTGTGTGGCATCCCTCTGGGTTATGCCACCTGGCTGCTCCCATGAGACTCTGGGGTGAGAAGGACCAGTGCAGAGATGCTGATGAAGTCTCTTGTTTCTGACCCACCCCTTGTCTTCTGGCAGCATGTGAAAAACAGCAATAGGCTAACTTATTAGCTTGAAAGTAGGGCAGTGGTTCTCAACCTTCTGGCCCTTTAATACAGTTCCTCATGTTGTGACCTAACCATAAAATTATTTTCGTTGCTACTTCATAACTGTAATGTTGCTACTGTTATGAATTGTAATGTAAATATCTGATATGCAGGATGGTCTTAGGCGACCCCTGTGAAAGGGTCGTTCAGCCGCCAAAGGGGTCTCGACCCACAGTTTGAGAACCGCTGAAATAGGGTAAAATCTAATCACCGAGGGTGGACATAGGGCTTCTCTGAAGTCCTTTTTAAGGATTGATGTGGATCTAGGAGAGAAAAAACTGCACTTCCCCAAGTTTACCAATTGTGTAGGCAGACAATAATCTGGCAGTTATAAATGTAGTGGTTTGATTCATACTTTATAAATGTAGTTGCTGTGCCTGTTGTGCATCTCCCTTACTGTTATGGCTTTGGTTGCTGTGAGTTGTAAGTATGAACACTGATTCAAACGCTAGCCTGCTTTATGCTCTCTCTTCCCCCACTCAGCCCCATCTTTACTTGTATGCAATGAAAACTACTCTCCTCCTGATTTTTTTCCTGTGGATGAGGGAAGTGAATGTGGGTCCAAGTGAATTTTCTTGGCTCTGAAAGCAAACTGACCAAAGCATGAAAGCGGATACCACAGTAAAACTACCATTTTTGTAGCCTGGGGCTGCAGAGCTTAGGGGCACTGCCATGACTGAACCTGTGACAGCTCCGTTCCAGCCTCTGCAAGGATAGTTGCAATGGGAGTGAACTCTCTGAGCCCATGGGATGCATTGCCTAGGTTTTGCCATTAGATGGACCTCTAACTAATATTTAGCAATCGGTGTAGGTTTGGGTGGTGGTTATTTTTTTTTAAATATTTTTTATTGATTTTTTACAGAGAGGAAGGGAGAGAGATAGAGAGTTAGAAACATCGATGAGAGAGATACATCGATCAGCTGCCTCCTGCACATCTCCCACTGGGGATGTGCCCGCAACCCAGGTACATGCCCTTGACCAGAATCGAACCCGGGACCCTTCAGTCCGCAGGCCGACGCTCTATCGACTGAGCCAAACCGGTTCCGGCTGGGTGGTGGTCATTTTTACATTAGAACTCAGATCCTCAGCTTTATATTTTAGTACTATGTGATGAGGTTCACTTGAGATGTCCAGACTCACAGGCGAGTATGGTGGAGACAGCTGTAAGACCCTGATTTTGTTGGTGGGCATGTCCTTCAGTAAATTGTTCACCCAGAGGTGGGATGAGTCCTGTTTACTTCAACTGCAAGAATGGCACCTTTTTAATATTTTTCACAAAGGTGCCACATGTCCTAATACTGGCCCAGTTTGGGGCCATGAGGAGAAGGGCTAGACCATCACAGAGGTCTGGTGCCCCTTTTCTGCACTCCCTCTCCCCCTTCAATCCCAAATCCAACACCAGCAATGACTTAACTGAGAGATTTATTGTTGGATGAGAGCAAATGAAAACCTCATCTTATTCCATTAGTTTTTATTACTCACAGCTGAATGAAATGTCTTATTAATGAGTGAAAAAATTTAAGGAAAAGCTCCAAGTGAGCAGAAACAGGAGAGAAACTTTCCTTCTAGGACAACGGTTCTCAACCTGTGGGTCGCGACCCCTTTGGGGGTCGAACGACCCTTTCACAGGGGTCGCCTAAGACCATCAGAAAACACATATATAATTACATATTGTTTTTGTGATTGATCACTATGCTTTAATTATGCTCAATTTGTAACAATGAAAATACATCCTGCATATCAGATATTTACATTACGATTCATAACAGTAGCAAAATTGCAGTTATGAAGTAGCAACGAAAATAATTTTATGGTTGGAGGTCACTACAACATGAGGAACTGTATTAAAGGGTCGCGGCATTAGGAAGGTGGAGAACCACTGTTCTAGGAGCATGGGATGATGCATCTGACCTGGACTGAGGTCCCGATCTGTTATTTCATGTGTGCCCCTGAGCCAGTTATTCTACCCGCAAGGCAACAATTAGAAAAGTATACTGAGCATAACGGTACAGTTTAATTTTTTTATATAAAGTAAACCCCTTACCAGGTTAAGGAATAAAACACTGCTAGCCTCTGAAGACCTCCTGCGTATCACTTCTCAACTGTAGTGCCCCTTTTCAAAGGTAATTACTGCGAGCACTTTATGGCGAGTCACTTTGTTATGGAAAGAGCTGAGGTCTGAGCAGGCCTCAGCATATTGCTTGCTGATTCCAAAGAAATAACCTGGAAGACTGGCTGTGAAAGGCATGAATTTATTAGGTCTTAGCCTTGGGGAGGCATGCTGGTGAAGTCTCCACAACACAGGCTCTGGCAAAACAGGATTATATAGAGTACAGAAACAAAGCAAACGGTGATAGATCGTGCAAGCAGGCTGGATGTACTCACACACAAAGCTGTGTGAGATGAACATGTCCACTGTTTACAATCTGGGCTCACATCCAGGAACAGGTTTTTTTTGTTTTGTTTTTTTACTGTTCCTTGACCAAGGAGCTGGCCCGGCACCCAGGGTCGCACAGTACCCTTCAGATGGCCTTCATTATATTCCCATAGGGTAGGAGGGGGAGCTGGAGCTTGGGAAGGGACCCATGTTCTTACATACCACACACACTTTTTACTTTTCTTTAAAATTTTACTACATAAGTATACATCCATGGACACTGTTACTTGATTTTATCTGTTTTTGAAATTTATGGAAATGGATCCATACAGTGTATTTCTTTTTTTTTTTTTTTGGCGGGGGAGGGGGATGGTTCTGGCTACTTTTACCAAACTAATGTTTCTGAGAGGCATTCATGTTGCACACAGCTGTAATTAATTCATTGTATTGTTGTATTCTTGTATGAGTAATCAGCATGTTTTTACAAATGCACTTAATTGTGGAATTTAATTATTATTAATTTGGGGATTTTAATTTGTGGAATACATCTGCTCTGGGCATGCTCATCCATGTCTCACTATACTCAAGTACAAACATTTAAGTAAGGTAGATACTTTGGATTAGAATTGCTGGGTCATGGGATATGTTCCTTCAGCTTTACTAGATGATGCTGAAGTGATTCTGTTGATTTGTGCTCCCACCAGCTATGTATGAGAGATCTCAGTGCTTCGCATCTTCACTGACACTTGGTAGTGCTAGTCTTTGCAAGGTTAGCTTTTCTCTTGGTGTGCATTGAAATATAATTGTGTGTGTGTGAGAGACGCAGAGAGAGGTTTTTATCTAATATGTATTATTAGATAAACTTAATTTTTATTAAATATTTCAAACATAAAAAGAATAATACAGAGAATACCACATCTACCAGTAAGTCAGTAATTGCTAACATTTGGCATCTTTGCTGTTTTATCTATATACTAGAGGCCTGATGCACGAAGATTCGTGCAAGAATGGGCCTTCCTTCCCCTGGCTGCCGGCACCACCTTCGCTCTGGCCGGAGCCGCCTTCCCGCCTTTCCATGCTGCCCAGAGGCCTGGAGCAGCTGGGGCGGTGCGGAATGCCTGCATCCCATCCCACCCTCTGCCACTCTGCGCCTGTGTATGCAAATTAACCCGCCATCTTTGTTGGGTTAATTTGCATACCCACTCCAGATTGGTTGGTGGGTGTCCCGAAGGTACTGTCAATTTGCATCTTTCTTATATGGACACCCATATATATATATGGATATACCTATGTATATCTCTTCCTTTATGCTTGAAAAAGAGGGCTATAAGGTTTGCTTGGGTTTTTTAGAGAATAAATCCTGAAATCTGTCAAATGTTTCATGTGGGATTGGACCAATAAAGACGATGCAGTGAGATGATATTTTGAGGTATGAATAACTGTCCCCACCTTTTTTCTAACTTTTATCATAAAATTCAACCAGATAAGAAAATTATGCAAAACAAAAGTATAGCTTAGTGAATTATTCCAAGATGAGTATCCTCCTTGTGTGAATATCCAAACACAGCTGGTTCCCGCCCCAAAAGTAACCACTATTCTTTTATAACAATTATTTCCTTGTGTTTCTTTCATTTCTTTCTAGTGGATCATTCAAGTGTGCAAGTATAGATCTTCTAGTGCCCTCCCTTGTGAAAATGATTTGATCTGTGCCTCAAGTCATTTTTAATCTATTGGTTTCCCTGCCCTCCTTTTCTTTCCCTTAACATTGATTGGTTGCAGAACCTGGACCCCTTGTCCTGTAGTCTGGATCTTGTGATTGCCTGTGCTGTCACCTCTGTGTTCCTCTGTATTCCCTGTAGTTTGGAAGCTGGATCCAGAGGCTGGATCATACTTGGGTTCAAAACCTTTGGTGAGATGCTAGGTGATGAGGCTTCTTTTATCTCATAATCTCAGACCCCATGTTAGCACACCGCCTTCGCTCTGGCCCGGAGCCACCTTTCTGCCTTTGCTCTGGCCCAGAGCCTCCTTTCCACCTTCTCACACTGCCCAGAGGCCTGGAGCAGCTGGGGCGGTGCGGAATGCCTGCATCCCATCCCAACCTCAGCCACTCTGCGCCTGTGTATGCAAATTAACCCGCCATCTTTGTTGGGTTAATTTGCATACCCACTCCAGATTGGTTGGTGGGTGTCCCGAAGGTACTGTCAATTTGCATCTTTCTCTTTTAGTGTAGATGTTTTGTGTGTATGAATTGTACGGAAACAGCAGTCATGATGCTGTACACTCTTAAAACACTTCGATGTGACTCTTCTAAGAGAATATTGTACTATTTAATCACAATAACCAAGAAAATTTAGTTCCCCCCCACCACACACACTTTGTTCTGTATTCTGGTATTATTTGAGGTTCATGGTTAATAAACCAAATTTACTTACTGTCACTCTAACTCTATGTGAATATATATATATATAT
>NW_006299390.1:1774515-1784856 GCF_000327345.1 Myotis davidii | reverse complement strand
TTCATTGTTAATCTATTGGTTTCCCTGCCCTCCTTTTCTTTCCCTTAACATTGATTGGTTGCAGAACCTGGACCCCTTGTCCTGTAGTCTGGATCTTGTGATTGCCTGTGCTGTCACCTCTGTGTTCCTCTGTATTCCCTGTAGTTTGGAAGCTGGATCCAGAGGCTGGATCATACTTGGGTTCAAAACCTTTGGTGAGATGCTAGGTGATGAGGCTTCTTTTATCTCATAATCTCAGACCCCATGTTAGCAGCTATTGATCTCAAGGTTTAGATCCACCAATTCATTAGGCTTTGAGAAATGGTGATATTCTGAAACCATCATTTCTTTTTCATTTCATTTATTAATTAGTTCACGTCTATAAGGAGATACTTTTCCATGGCAGTGGTTGTTTAGAGAAAGGTAATGCTAACATCTTAGCAACCCTGGGACTGAAACCCTCCTAAGCCTGACCCCTTAGCAGTTAGCTCTCACAGGACTTTGCAAAGCCCAAGCTGTCCCCAGAAATACTGGCCTGCTTGTTCTGGCACTGGACACTTATGGACCCAGAATCAAAGGACACTCAACCCCTGGCGACCCACTCTCCGTAGGGTGAGGTAGCTGTTTCTGTTCATATAGCAGATTAGATATTCTGAATAATTTTCCAGTTGAAAAACACCAACATTTAAAAATTATATCATCGAGCTTCCATAAAATAAATCTTCAGAGGTCAAAAGAAAAAAGAAAGGAAGAAAAAAGAGCAGAAATCTTGTGAGGTAATTGAATGACAAAGCTGGCTTCTGCACAGGGGGTTTCTGCTCAAGTGTGAAGACTCTAAACTTCCTCTTTGATAGTTGCAGGGGCTTAGCAGACAGGCAAGGGCTAGGGCATGCCCAAAGGGAAGTTTATGTTAGGTGACCCTTCTGCTGGGGTAAGCATGAGCAAGAAATAAACCTGATAGGTGCTGCAGAGCACAGCATGGAGACTGGACTGTTTTAACCTTGACGCCAGATGGAAGGGAATAAAAAAATCTCCCATGAGAACTCATAATAACAAGCTGGCTCTTTAGAGTTGTGGTCCAGATTTATGTAACGTGTGTGGTTAAAAAAACCTCAAACATATAATTAAATTTAGAATGGTTCTCAGTTGATAGTGTCTCCAGGGAAATGGCAGAAGCAAACATAACCCTTTTCTGGAGGAGTGCAACCTCAGCAACAGCTTCAGAGATTTTCTGCGGAGCCTTTCTTCTAAGTGAGTCATTCAGGCAAAATATTAAAAATGGTGGAGGTGGGGGGAGAGTGAGGCACATGACTGAGGGCCAGTTGAAAAAAAACAGATATCAGAAACATACCCTAGACTTTGGATATTGGAATTATCAGATGCAGACGATAAACCAGACATATTTAAAATGATAAAACTGACATATTTTTAAAAATATAGCTTGAAAATATAATTGAAAAAGAGATTGTAGGGAATGCCCAAGTAAATTTAAAAAATAAACAAATGGAATTTTTATTTTCAATTATTACTTTTTTATTGTTAGAAATTCTAAGGATGGTTTAAATATCAGATTTTAGTTGAACCTTAAGAAATTGTGAATCAGGAAATCCATTCAAAGAAATTATTTATAATGCGCATCAAGCAGACAAAAACTAGTGAGATACAAGATTTGATAAGTACAATTAGCAAGCATTGTATAAAGAACAGAGGTGAACAGTTGAAGAATACACATTATTTTTTTTAGAACACATAGAATTTAATAAAATTACCATATGCTAGATCACAAATCTAACTTTTACAGATTTCAAAGATTCAGTATCATACAGAACCTGGTCTCTGATAACAATACAAAAGTGAACAGTAAAAAATCTGTATCATTCAGCAATGAGTAATTCAAAATTTTTTTAGCAATGTTAGGCAAAAGAGAAATGGATACTGGGAATTAGGTGAATACAAAATTGTTGGAAGGAAGAGATAGAGAAGTGGTTTAGGTGGAGCTTTTAGAGAAGATTTCCAGAACAAATGCCCTGAATATAATTGTCTTGCCCTCTGCCATAGGCATTGGGAACCAGAGGCTGGGCAGCTGGTGCCCTGGCAGTCCATGGTGGCACTGGGACTTCTGAATGGAAGGCAGACCACCAGGCTGCAATTCAGGGGTTTGGGGCAGCCACTGCTGCTGTCTCCACACCCACAAAGCTGGGGACCAGACATAAGATCCCTGGGTTTAGTGCTACCACCCTCAAAACTAACTTTCAACACTGAAAAAGACAGGGATGAGACGCTAGAATGCTACTAAAGAAAACCATGTATTCCATGACTGTTTGTCAGGATAATGATGTTTACTTCTTTTTTATTTACACTCCACCCAGCTTTATTAAGATATAATTGACATATAACATTATGGAAGTGTCAGGTGTATGTGTTGATTTGATACATTTATATATTGCAAAATGATTTCCATGATAGCATTAGCTCACCTCCATCACCTCACACAATTACCTTTGTGTGTGTGTGTGTGTGTGTGTGTGTGGTGAGATCATTTAAAGATTTACTCTTAGCAACTTGAAAGTATATAATATAGTATTATTCACTATAATCACCATGCTGTACATTACATCCTCAGAATACCTTACAACTGAAAGTTTGTTCTCTTTGACCAACATCTCCCCATTTACACAAATTCCAGACGCTGGTAGCTGCCATCCGACTCTGTTTCTGTTAGTTCAGCTTTTTTTAGATTTCCACATACAAGTGAGATTAGGCTGTATTTGCCTTTCTTTGATTTATTTCATCTAGCATAATCCCCTCAAGGTCCATGTATTGTTGCAAGTGGCAAGATTTCCTTCTTTTTCATGGTTCAATAACATTCCAGTGTACACATACACCACGTCTTCTTGACCCATTCATCCAAAAATGGACACTTAGGTTATTTTTATATCTTTGCTATTGTGAATAATGCTGTAATGAACATGGGAGTGCAGATTTCTCTTCAAGATCCTGTTTTCTTTTAGATATATATCCAGAAGTAAAATTACTGGATCATGCAGTAGTTCTGTTTTAATTGACCATATATATGTGGGTTTATTTCTGTCTCTCTTTTGCTCCATTGACCTATGTGTCTGTTTTTATGCCAGGACCATCCTGTTTTGATGAATATCCTTATATAATAGGTAATATGCAAATGGTTGTCATGTCATGACGCATAACGACCGATCAGCAGGAGGGCAGGACAGCGAGCTACAAGCAGCAGAGAGCTACAGGAGGGCAGGGCAGCAAGCTATGAGAGCTACAGGAGGGTGGGGCAACAAGCTATTGTGAAATTCAAGAAGAGGAAATGGTGTACTTCATTTTATAGCCATTAATCTCAAATGGACACAAAAGTTGCACTTGTGTGGTACATAAAGATAAAAATAATCTTATATAATAAAGATGTAATATGCAAATGGTCGTTACACCATGAAGCATAACGACCGACCCTGTAACAACTGGATCACGGATCAACAGGAGGGTAGGGCAGCGAGCTATAAGCAGACATTGGAGAGCTACAGGAGGGCGGGGCAGCAAGCTATGAGAGGCGGAGAGCTACAGGAGGACAGGGCAGTAAGCTATGAGAGGCGGAGAGCTACAGGAGGACAGGGCAGTGAGGTACGAGTTGCGGAGAGCTACAGGAGGACAGGGCAGTGAGGTACGAGTTGCAGAGAGCTACAGGAGAGTGGGGAAGCCAGCTGAGGCAAGCGGCAGCGAGCTACTTGCACATGGATTTGTGTGCAGGACCACTAGTAACTTTGTAATATACCTTGAAATCAGGAGATGTGGTACCTCCAGCTTTGTCTTCTTTCTCAAAAATTGCTTTGACTATTCAGGGTCTTTTGTGGTTCTATGTACATTTGAGGATTATTTTTCTATTTTTATGTAAAAATACCATTGGAATTTTGATAGGGATTGCACTAATGTATTGATAACTATGGGTAGTATGGACATTTTAACAATATTCTTCTAACTTATGAGCATGGAATATATTTTTTATTGAATTTATTGGAGTGATTTTGGCTAATAAAATCATATAGTTTTCAGGTGTACATTCTATATACATCATCTACATATAGTATTGTGTGTTCATCACCCCAAGTCAAGTCCCCTTCCATCATGATTTATCCCCCTATACCCTCTTCTACCTCCACCCACTCCCCTTTCGTGTGGTAATCACCATACTGTTGTCTCTGTCTATGCATTGTTGGTTTTTTGGTTTTGATTTTTCTGCTTTATCCCTTCAACTTTCTTACCCCGCCCCGCGACTCTCCTCTGCTTTGACAGTTGTCACTGAGCGACGGGAATTTTTCAACTCCTTTATAATCTTACGGGATCACTGTTGTATATGCAGTCTGTCCTTGACTGAAATGTTATGACTGGTTGCTAGTGTTTTTGTATTTATGTTCATTAGGGATATATGCCTGTACTTTTCTTTTTTTGTAATGTTCTTTTCTGGTTTTGGTATCAGGATAATGCTGGCCTCATAATGTGAGTTTGGAAGTGTTCCCTCCTCTTTCTTTTCTTATTTTAAAAGCATTTGAAAAAGATTGCTCTTGATATTTTCTTTAAGTGTTTGCTAGAATTCACCAAACCATCTGACCTTGGACTTTTCTTTGTTGGGAGGTTTTTGATCACTGATTCAATCTCCTTACTAATAGTTGGTCTGTTCAGATTTTTCTACCTGATTCCATCTTGGTAGGTTGTTTCTAGGAACTTATCCATTTCTTTTTCCACTGCCCAATTTTTTTGGTGTATAATTGTTCACAGTAGTATCTTATGATCCTTTGTATTTGTATGGTATCAGTTTAATGTCTTCCCTTTTATTTATAACTAGAGGCCTAGGTGCACAAAAATTTGTGCATTTGGGGGAGGGGCCCTCAGCCTGGCCTATGCCCTCTTGCATTCCGGGACCCCTCGGATAGGGCCCTAGTTGGCAGTCAGACATCCTTCTGGCAGCCCGGCAGCCCTCGGGGGATGTTCACTTGCCAGCAGGGAGCAGGCCTAAGCTGCAGTCGGACATCCTTAGAGCTGGCTGTTTGCAGCTGGTCACACTCCCTTCAGTGTGGGGTCCTCACTGGGGTGCCTGGCCAGTCTGGGTGAGGGGCTGAGGGCCGTTTTCAGGCGACGGAAGCTCCCAACCTCTCCTTTTTTTATTTTTTATTCTGGGGTTTATTTACCTTCTATAATTGAAACTTTGTAACTTTGAGAGGAGCTTAGGGCCGACCAGGGCGGGCGGGAGGAAAGCCTCCTGCTCACTCCAGCTCCGTGGCCACAGCTGGCTGAAAGCAGGTATCTGGGTTTATTTACCTTCGATAATTGAAACTGTTGCTTTGAGTGGAGCTTAGAGCCGCTGTGGCAGGCAGGAAGTTGGCTTCCTTCATCACTGGGGCAGTCAAGCCTCCTGCTTGCTCCAGCTCCTTGGCTGCCAGCCACCATCTTGGTTGGGTTAATTTGCATACAGTCGCACTGATTGGCTGGTGGGCATGGCTTAAGACATAGCAAAGGTACAGTCAGTTTGCATGTTTGTCTTTTATTAGTGTACATTGTCTTTATTGGAGTCCTCTTTCTATTTTTCTTCTTTAGTTTAGCTAAAAGATGGTCTATTTAGTTTGTCTTTTTTAAAAAGCCAGCTTTTAGTTTCATTGAGTCTTTGTTTTCATTTAGTTTTTGTTTCATTTATTTCTGCTCTGATCTTCATTTCCTTCCTTCTACTAACTTTGGGCTTTGTTTTTCTTTTTTTAGTTTCCTGAGGTATCAAGATAGGCCACTTATTTGAGATGTTACTTAATGTAGGTATTTATCATTATAAACTTCCTTTCTAGACAACTTTTGCTGTATCCCATAAGTTTTGGTATGTTGTATTCCCATTTTCAGTTGTCTCATGTTTTTTGATTTATCTTTGATTTCTTCTTTGACCCATTGGCTCTTTAGGAGCATGTTGTTTAATCATCACATATTTGTGAATTTTCCAGTTTTCTTTTTACAATTGATTTCTAGTTTTATGTCTTTGAAGTAGAAAAGATGCTCAATATAGTCTCAATATCTTAAATGTATTAGGACTTAGATGCGGCCTAATATATTATCTATTCTGGAGAATGTTCCATGTACACTTGAGAAGGATGTGTATTCTGCTACTTTTGGATGGAATATTCTGTAAATATCTGTTAAGTCCTTTTGGTTTAATGTGTCATTTAAGTCTAATATAGTAAACCCTCGATTTTGCAGACCTCGATTTAATAGACTTCAGATTCAATGGACAAAATTTCTGTTCTGTGTGTCATATGTGAAAATTAACACCCTGTTCACCTTAAAATGCTTTTAACCAAGATTTGCTTATGATTAAATTAACAGGTTATTTTTTTGTTATTAATTCACTGTTATTTTAAACAGCTTTTAGCAAATAGGCCATGTGTTGGGAAAAACACTAGTAGTGTTGCTGACATAGATATTATATATCTACAACTATAGTCTACATATTTAAATCCAAGAGTCACCAAGCGTAAACAATGTTTTGCAAATGATTTGCACATGATCATACTGCATCTCTTGCAGTAATTGGTTCTATTGTCACATGCATGACTTTCTGCAGCGCTTTAAAAACAAAAACTGATTTCAGAGAGAGGAAAGGAAAGGGGGAGAGCGAGATAGAAACATCAATGATGAGAAGCATTGATTGGCTGCCTCCTGCACTCCCCCTACTGGGGATCGAGCCCACAACCCAGGGCATATGTCCTGATGGGGACTTGAACCATGACCTCCTGTTTCGAAGGTCAACACTCAACCACTGGACCGCACCGGAGGTGCAACATTTTCTCCCTTCACTACAAGATTCAGTTCAGGAATGTACAGTCACTGTAGGTGAATCAAGTCAGTTCTTTGCTCAGGTTGAGAGGGGCAGCCCAGGTTCACTGGACCTAGTGAACCTCTACTTTCTGTAATTATAATAATGAATTTCTAGTGATTCATTACCATGGTTGTGCATATTCTCCATGGTCCTTGATGTTTTCAACCCGACATTTAACATTTCTAATAACACTATTGTTCTCTGATTCCTACATCCATGCTTGTTAAGTGTTTCTTACCTTATCTATTGTCTGTGCTGGTTTGGATTAAAATATTTAAATTTTCCAGCTCTGTCTTCATCAGTTCTTTGGAATAATGTTCCCACCTCTGCCCTTGGCTTATACAAATTGGACCCAAATAGGAATCAGGTCATTGCTATCCCCGCTCTAGACTTTCTTGGCTCTGCAATAAATTCCTGGTCCTTTGGTGTCCTCTAGTGGCCTTCTGATTTACTGCTTCAATTGTATGAGGTGGATTAACCATCTGTTTGCTGGAGTAGCTGTTGATATCATCAGTTTTAAAGGGTATGGTTAATGACTGCATTTCATCTCTGACTGGATTCAGCCTCCTTTATAATACTCAATTATGTGTTTAAAGAATGCACAGTTATTTAAAGTAATGAGGAGTTGACAAATAAGTCAGTCAACAAACATTTACTGAACACTTACCAAATTCTCCATACTATTCTAGGTACTAGGACCCAGCTGGGAGAAAATGTCTTCCACTGTATTTAAAAAACAGTTCTGCTATTATCAACATTAAAAACAAAACAAAACATAGAAATATAACTTGTATGACTTACATGAAGAGGAGTTCACATTGCTCTTTCTTTAAAAAAAAATTTTTTTTTTTAGTTTATTTTAGGGAGGAAGGGAAAAGGGAGAGAGGGATAGAAACATCAATGAGAGAGAATCATTGATTGGTTACCTCTTGGATGCCCCCCACTAGGGGGAGAGCCTGACCAGGAATTGAACCGACAAACTTTTGGTGCATGAGACAACACCTAACCAACTGAGCCTCACTGGCCAGGGCTCTATGCCACTTTTTATAATGCTGGCATGGTTAATAGGATCAGAGAAGTCATATATAATGGAATAAACAATACATGATATATGGTGAACCAAATTTTCCAGAACAAACGTAAAATGAACAAGTTCAAGTTTCTACAGCGAAAGGTAAAACAAGTGTCAGAGTTGTCTTTAGGTTAAGGGTTATGTAGCAATAAATCATTGCAGCTGAAGTAGAATTTCACATGAGCACTTACTGCTGAAGTAGAATTTCACATGAATACTTATTGCAAACTAAGAACCCAATTTTCTGATTTGGCTTGAAAGGGCTTTCACTCCAACTTGGCTGATTTTTATATTTTTGGTATCTTCAAGACTAGCTCAGGGCGTGGTGTTTTCAAAGCATATGTGATAATAGTATTTTTATTTACCTAAAGATCCTTAATAATGTTTGGAATGTGTAGCCTCTGATTTCGTCTTAGCCAAGATTGAATCAAGTTTCTGAAGTTTATAATGGACAAAATTTTATCCTTTTAGGAGCTTATATTCTTGTAGGAGAGAGATCAGATGAGCATATATATAAACACATAAGCCCAGGGGAGCTGTGCCTGGGTGAAAGTCTGTCATCGGCCTCCACCAACTCAGTCAGCGCTGGTGAAACCCCATAGATTTTCTCTGTCTCCACCATTAGTTCCTTCCATGTCCAAGGAGAATATTGAAAATACTACTTGATTTAACACCTGATGCAGTACAGGCAACAGCTGTTATTTCTTACAGGTACCTGTTGACCCTGGCTGGCTTCTCCTGACCCCGGGTCCTGGGAGGGTTGGGAATATGGGGACCAGTGCTGCTGGGTAATCACTTCCTCATGCCATGCCTGAGGACATGCGCCTCCTCCTAGGAACACAGCACTTAGAACACTAGCAGGTCACAAATTTTCAGTGAGTTTCTCTCTGCCCACTTGGGAGAGGGAGGAGGAGGAGCCCTCCCAGGACCTGCTGGGCACCCACACTGCTATTCCTTCTCTCAGGGCCCCTCCCAAGAAGGTTGACATCATGGGGAAGATCCAGGTTTTGTGAGGTCTGAAGCATATATATTTATGGGGTGTGTGTGTGTGTGTGTGTGTGTGTGTGTGCGCGCGCATGTGCTCTTTAAAGAAAAGAACACAAAATTTGGAATAAAAATTAGATGTGAAAGTGAATATTTCTAGAATTAGAAAGAAGTCATTAAAATTAAATTTTAGTCTAACCAGTACCAGAAATGTCACAAAAATCCAGCAAAATAACAAAACACATTAACTACCCAATATTCATCTATAATACTTTTTTTAACTTTTATTTGTGGCTGCATACTCTTTGAGCACATCTTCACCTGTAAAAGATTTTATAATATTTTGTAAGAGATGACAGAAGGGTAGTTGTATGGATTAGGTGTTGGCGTCCTTCCTTCCCCACCAATTCAAATTTTGAAGCCTAATCTCCAATGTGATGTACTTGGTATTTGGAGATGGGGCCCTTGGTGGTTAGGTCATGTGGGATTAGTGCCCTTATAAAGAGGCCCCAGGGAGTTGTCTTGCCTTTCTACCATATAAGAAAGTGAGAAAATGGGGCGTCTATGAACTAGGAAGGGCTCTCACCAGACACTGAATCAAGGTGCTTTGATCTTAGTCTTCCCAGCCCACAGAACTGTGATAAATTAATGTTTCTTGTTTAAGCCACTCAGTCTGTGTCATAGTAGTTTGACTGGGCTAAGGCAGAGAAATAAATCTTTCCTTTTATCTTTAAAGTCTAAGATTTTAAAAAAGTTACTTTCAGCTTCCTAATACAATATTGGTAGTGTCACTTAGAAGTTTAGAATACACTTGTAAAAGTTGGTAAACTTTAACAAAAATTTCTTCATGATGAGCTATGAAAGTTGGAAGAACTTGTCATAGTCTAGCTTCTGGTTCTGTACATTTTAAGCTTAGTTTCTTCTTAACTACCCACTTACTTCCAGAGCTGGGTATGATAAGGCATGCTCATCTGGTAAAACCAAAACAAAACAAAAAAACACAAAAAACCAACCAAACAAACAAAAACAAACCAACCCTCCAAACCCCCCAAAAAGCTATCTCTGTTTGGGCCCCTGGGTCATGACCCTGGCTAAGTATTCACAGTGGATGGTAGGAATATTTCTGGAAGACATTCTTGCACCAGGACAGCTAACTATAGTTTAGCCTTATGTAGAAGTAACTGTATACCACATAAATGCATCCCACTGAACTCAAACCAACTTCTCTTTAGTCAGATCCCCCCAAATCCTGTGTCCACTCCAAAGTAACTGGCAGGAGGACAAATAGGAAATAGGGGAAGTCCGAGTGGAAAGAGATAGTGGCCTTATCAATTACAGTTGAAACATCTTACACACTTTACAAAAACATGACGTAAACCCATTACTAAGGCCCTTCCCAGGACCTGGCAGGGTCCATGCAGGTGAGGGGCCT
>NW_006299390.1:1761761-1774492 GCF_000327345.1 Myotis davidii | reverse complement strand
GCCCCCTGCGGCCGGCCCCTCCCACTCCTCAGGAAGTGTGCGGTTTCCACTCCTTGGGTAGATGGTTCCCATTTCATCTCCTTCAGAGTCTTCTGCTGCCAAACTACTCAGGATCTCATGTGATTAGTGGACACACAATTGATGCTGAATCTCAGAAAGCAAGGTTCAGGGTAAGTTACAGTGGACTTTTCCTGGGCTGGATGCTCCACCAGAGTTTGTTCATCCCATGGTTAAGGACGGTCTAATTTTATTTTATTTTTTATTGTCTAAAGTTTTACATATGTCTTCTTTTCCCCTGGATTTACCCATCCCCCACCCCCACCATTCCCACCCTTGAGGGCAAGCTCCCTATCCCCCTCCGCCGCCCCAATGTTTGTGTCCATTGGTTATGCTAATATGCATGCATACAAGTCCTTTGGTTGAACTCTAACTCCCCCACCTCCCCAGCCATTTGTCTCTGGATCTATTTTTGTTCATCAGTTTATGTTGATCATTGTATCCCACATATGAGTGAGATCATGTGACATTTATCTTTCTCGGACTGCCTTATTTTGCTTAGCATAATGCTCTCCAGTTCTATCCATGCTGTTGCAAATGGTAAAAGTTCCTTTATTTTTTATTTTTATTTTTTATAGCGGCGTAGTATTCTACTGTGTAGATGTACAACAGTTTTCTAATCCACTTACCTGCTGATGGGCACTTAGGTTGTTTCCAAATCTTATCTATTGTAAATTGTGCTGCTATGAACATAGGAGTGCATATATCCTTTCTGACTGGTGTTTCTGGTTACTTGGGATATAGTCCTAGAAGTGGGATTACTAGGTCAAATGGGAGTTCCATTTTTTTGAAGCCTAATCTCCAATGTGATGTACTTGGTATTTGGAGATGGGGCCCTTGGTGGTTAGGTCATGTGGGATTAGTGCCCTTATAAAGAGGCCCCAGGGAGTTGTCTTGCCTTTCTACCATATAAGAAAGTGAGAAGATGGGGCGTCTATGAACTAGGAAGGGCTCTCACCAGACACTGAATCAAGGTGCTTTGATCTTAGTCTTCCCAGCCCACAGAACTGTGATAAATTAATTTTTCCTGTTTAAGCCACTCAGTCTGTGTCATAGTAGTTTGACTGGGCTAAGGCAGAGAAATAAATCTTTCCTTTTATCTTTAAAGTCTAAGATTTTAAAAAAGTTACTTTCAGCTTCCTAATACAATATTGGTAGTGTCACTTAGAAGTTTAGAATACACTTGTAAAAGTTGGTAAATCCTTTAACAAATTTCTTCATGATGAGCTATGAAAGTTGGAAGAACTTGTCATAGTCTAGCTTCTGGTTCTGTACATTTTAAGCTTAGTTTCTTCTTAACTACCCACTTACTTCCAGAGCTGGGTATGATAAGGCATGCTCATCTGGTAAAACCAAAACAAAACAAAAAAACACAAAAAACCAACCAAACAAACAAAAACAAACCAACCCTCCAAACCCCCCAAAAAGCTATCTCTGTTTGGGCCCCTGGGTCATGACCCTGGCTAAGTATTCACAGTGGATGGTAGGAATATTTCTGGAAGACATTCTTGCACCAGGACAGCTAACTATAGTTTAGCCTTATGTAGAAGTAACTGTATACCACATAAATGCATCCCACTGAACTCAAACCAACTTCTCTTTAGTCAGATCCCCCCAAATCCTGTGTCCACTCCAAAGTAACTGGCAGGAGGACAAATAGGAAATAGGGGAAGTCCGAGTGGAAAGAGATAGTGGCCTTATCAATTACAGTTGAAACATCTTACACACTTTACAAAAACATGACGTAAACCCATTACTAAGGCCCTTCCCAGGACCTGGCAGGGTCCATGCAGGTGAGGGGCCTGAAGCTTAAGATTCATGGTGGATATTCTGCTTTCCTTCCCTATCTCTAACCTGGAAAGCTTTTCATCCTCTTTGGTATGGGAAGAACTCCTCTCTTACTGTCTCGTTTAAATCATTTCACATCTGCTCCTCAGCTCTGGCACTGAGCTTTCCCCCACCTCTCTACTAACACCAGCAAACTCGGAACCCCAGCAGCTCTTTGAGGCCCATTTCACTGGGGCTCCCCACCGCATTTTATACTGTTGGGCATTTTCCCTCCTGGAAAAGATTCCTTTGGTTGCCATGATATAACCCTTGCCCCTCACCATGCGAGGTTTGTTTTTCTCTTCCTAAATGACAGCATTCTTCCAGGTTCCATTCTTTCCCAACTTCTCAGTCTATTCACAGCCCCGTACTGACGGCCTCCACTCCCATGGTGGCGGCCTGTACCCAGGTGCTCTGGCTACCAAACTCAGGTCTTCAGCCTGGACCTCTGTATCCATCCCTCTTTGGCTGTCTTTCATTAGACTGTTGCATGCATACAAGTCCTTTGGTTGAACTCTAACTCCCCCACCTCCCCAGCCATTTGTCTCTGGATCTATTTTTGTTCATCAGTTTATGTTGATCATTGTATCCCACATATGAGTGAGATCATGTGACATTTATCTTTCTCGGACTGCCTTATTTTGCTTAGCATAATGCTCTCCAGTTCTATCCATGCTGTTGCAAATGGTAAAAGTTCCTTTATTTTTTATTTTTATTTTTTATAGCGGCGTAGTATTCTACTGTGTAGATGTACCACAGTTTTCTAATCCACTTACCTGCTGATGGGCACTTAGGCTGTAGACTGTAGACTTTTTGAGGCAGGGACCATATTCATGTTTGCATCCTCAGTACCTAGCAGGTGCGTAATGTATGAATGAATGAATGAATTATTGAGTGCTTGCTAGTGAGACTCAAGTTACATATTATTGTTAGAATGTTCAACTATGTATGAAGTACTATTCACAGAGTGGGAAACACAGCAGTTCCTGCCAGGGTGAATTTCAGTCATCTGTTTATTCATCAAAGAAGGGAAGCCCTAAACATGAGAAGAAATCAAAACAAAAAACCAACAGATCAAGTTCATTTTAACTGGAGATCAAAATAAACACTGCAGCATTTTCACTAGAAACCCATTGAAACCACCTTCTACAATCTTCCATTTGGGGTGACTCTGAAAAATTTACATTAGCAGTTTGGTGAATAAAGGAAAATAAATATAGAATATTTTTGAATATTTCTTTCTGTTCATTCAGTTATAGTTAATGACAACTTCAGATTTTCTTGGATTGACATATATAAAATTGGAGGGCACTTCTTTGTTATGCAACTAATTAAATAACCCATTCAATCTGTTTTGAATATATTTTCCTCTTGAAGTCTGACTAGATGTGTAGGTTCTGCCTAAACACAAATTGGTTGCACACAGAGGAAGAAGATTCAACTTAAGAAATCATTGTCCCCAAATGGCACGGAAATGTAATTTGTTTGAATTCTTTCACCTTTCTCCCCTCTCCCCAAAACAGTTGTTTACTACAATAAAAAAAATTAGTGCAATGTCATTTAGGTAATAAAATTCTCTTGGGTTATATAAATCAATTAAATTCTACTCTATTGCTAATATTTTAAGCTCTGTAAGTATTCCAGTTCCAGTTATTCTTTAAACAAGATGTCAGGCGATGCCTACATCTCCCACTTTTTAAAGTGAAACTGTAGAAATCCTTCAGTAACTGGGAAATCTGAAATTCTTTGAGGAAGGTAGCATGCACAGGTTGACTTTCGTCAAAGCTAGGAGAAATTTTAGAAGCAAAAAAGGTTGTTGGGTGGAGAACCAGCAACGCCCAAGGAGTGGGAGTTGCAGAAACCACAGGAATGAGCAAGGGCCTGAAGTAGCTGTGAGAGGAATGAGTTTGTTTAGACTTTGGAGCACTGCTTCTCAGGGTTTGGACCCCAGCCACAAGTAGCATCACCTGGGAACTTGTTGAAATGCAGATTCTACATCCTTACCCCAGACCAATACTATCAGAAACTCTAGGGGTGGGGCCCAGCCATCTGTGTTTTTTCTTTCTTTCTTTCTTTTTTTTTAAAGCCATGTATATTTTTTTGAATTGATTTCAGAGAGGAAGGAAGAGGGAGAGAGAGAGAAACATAAATGATGAGAGAGAATCATTGGTTGGCTGCCTCCTGCAAGCCCTCTACTGGGGATCGAGCCCACAACCTGAGCATGTGCCCTTGATCAGAATCGAACCTGGGACCTTTCAGTTCACAGGCCGATGCTCTATCCACCGAGCAAAACTGGCTAGGGCATCTGTGTTTTAACAAGTGCCCCACTCCAGATAATTTGGAAGCCCATTCAAGTTTGACAACACCTAATTTACAGGGAAGTGGAATACCGCTGTGCATGGGAAAATATTATATTAAAAACACAATTACTGATTTTTTTCTTTAAAAATAGTATAATTTAATCATACAGATTCTATGTTTTCCAAAGCAAATAAATTTTTTCTGACTTTTTTTTCTCATGGTTGAGTGTTTGGGAGACAAGTAACATTGTCTACCATGATTGGGTGCTAAATAGAATACATTTTAAGGATGGGTGTAGAAGGAAAAATTCTTAGGTCTCAATATTCTCTACAGTATAGTTTTTTAACCAGAGAAACAAGATAGGTTACCTTTCTGCTAAAATTATGCAAGTGATTGTCAAATTTTCACATCATTTGTATATTGATATTATTTTCATTTAATTGGCATTGCAAACAAAAAACCCAAATTGTGGATAGTAATTTTCTTTTATTATTTGCCATTAACTGAGCTAAATTTATCTTTATTTTAAACCCCCCCCGCAACTTTTCCATCTGCGGAGTGTTAATAGCATGTTAAACTAATTGCCGTCCTCATGGTCTAATTCTTTTCTCTGTCATTTTTGGCTGTAAAATTCTCAGTTTGGGATGCTTTCACACTGACACAGGCACTTCATGGTGACCGGTTATCTGTTCGGTCGTGACGGCACCTGGCTCTTTATATATTAGGATAGTCCTTATATGATTATTAAAGTGTTTATGGTTTTCATTATTATTTTCTGTTTTTAGGACCAACTGTTGATTAGTTTATATCAACCTGCTGGGTCTGGTGATTGTTTTGACTTCTGCAATCATACCCCACAGGCGTGTAACAAGTGTTGAGCTTGTCTGCTGCAGGAGCTCTGATCCCAGGTGTCTTCCCTGCTGCAACATTCCTCTCTAGCTTTGCCTTTCTCTGGCCACCCTCCAGTTGGAAGTGATAGAATGTCATAGGCAAGGGCCAGGGCTTTAGATTGAGAGATTAGGGTTTGAGTTCTGGCTTGGCCATTTACAAGCTGTGCTGCCTTGGCCTCCCTGAACTGTAGTTTTTTATGATGTAAAATAGGGCTTTTAGTACCTTCCTCATAGTATAACTATTAAATGACACAGAACTTATAGCTTACTCTGAAAAATATCTTTTTGGGTTGGGTGGGAGTGGGGGTGGAGATATCCACAACATACTGTTGACTCATATTGATCTTAAATGGACAAAACCCCCTCCCACTTCCTTTTTACAGGAACTGATGATAAACCACATCTCTCCTATTCTGCACTTGTCCTGTGGAAATTTTGTAACTAAACACTTGTCTTCACATGGATGCCTGTGGCATTCTGCTTTGTTGTTTATGGACACATCCATTTTATCTGCCCAGTTTTTTTAAAATCTCTTCCTTTGTCCAGCAAATCAATTGAATGTGCACTAGGGGATGAAGAATCTGCCCATTGGATGAGCAGTCCATTCATCGTGTCACTCAAGACATTAAAAGAGTCCAGTCTAGATGCCTTTTGGCTGACATTAGCTGATTAATCAACCTGAACTCTTTGTTTATTCAGCCGGCTGTGGATACTCCTAATTGTTCTAGTTGTCAGCCTTCCAATGTTGACTAGACTCTTCCCACAACAAGTCTCTTTTCCGTTGTGACCAGGAAAATGCTCTGTGCTCTTAAACTGATGGCTCTTTGTACAAGTCTATAGCATTATCATCACTCTGTCCCTCCCTTTATCATCATCTGAGTACTCTCCAAGGTGAAATTATCTTCTTATCTCTAGCTCTTTACATGACTCAAGGAGATGGTATTTTTATTTAGCAACTATTAATCTCCCTTCATTCCTACACCCTCTCCCCCATACACACCTTCATGGGAAGAATATACAGGCTCTTCTTCCCCTCCCCCATCTTCATGGGAAGAGTATACAGTATTTTCTTATCCCACTGATATGGGTTGAACATACGACTTGCTTTGGACAATGGAATGTGAGTGAATGAGACACAATTTTTTTTAAAACACCTTTCAATACATTAAATAATTTAGGTTATTTAAAAAAGTGTATCGCAGTTTGACAGGAACCTCCTTTTTCTTATATTCTGTTGGTTTGCTTCTGTGAAATGAGCAGCTGGTTATATCCAGATTTATTTTTTTATTGTTGACATATTACAGATGTCCCTCATTTCCCCCACTCTTTGCCCACCTCCACCCAGCCCCCAGCCCCCATCCCCTGGCCTTTGCCACATTGTTGTCTGTGTTTCATGGGCATATATGTTCTTTGGCTAATCTCGTCATTTTTTATCCAGACCCTCCCTCCCACCTCCCCTCTGACATCCATCAGACTGTTCCATGTATCCATGCCTCTGGTACTACTTTTTGCTAGTTTATTTTGCTCATTAGATCCCACATATACCGGTAAGTGAGATCATGTGGTATTTGTCTTTCTCTGACTGGCTTATTTGGCTTAGCAAAATACTCTCCAGGTCCATCCTTGCTGTTGCAAAGGGTAAGAGTTCTTTCTTTTTAACAACCACATAGTATTCCATTGTGTAAATGTAACGCAGCTTTTTAAAAATATCCTCACCCAAGGATATGTTTTTATTGATTTGAGAGAGAGAGAGAGAGAGAGAGAGAGAGAGACAGACAGACATCAGTGTGAGAGAGAAACATTGATCGGTTGCCTCCATTATGTGCCCCAACTGAGGATCTGAGCTAAGATGTATGGTTTCTTTTGAGAAACTTCTGAGAGCACAATGGGGGTTCCTTTGTAGGTTACAATCTGTTTTTTAAAAATTGTAGCTGCTTCTAGGATTCTCTCTTTATCTTTGATTTTTAACATTTTCATTATAATGTATCATATAGAAGGTCTTTTTGCATTGAAATAATAGGGTGATCTATTAGCTTAGTGAACTTGGATGTCCAAGTGTCTTCTCAGGTTTGGGACGTTCTCAGCTCTTATTTCTTTAAATAGCCCCAACCCCTTCTCCTTCTCTTCTCCTGAAACACCAGTTATTCTAATATTTGTATATTTGGTGGAGTCCTTTAAGTCATGTAGGCTTTGGGGTTCTTTTTAATTTTTTTTCCTTGTTCTCTTTTGATTGGGTTATTTCAAAGTTCCATCAAGTAGTTTACTTATTCTGTCTTCCACTTGATCTGCTGTGCTGTAAATTTTGTTTTTTCTACTTTATTTTATTATTTTCTTTTTATTCATTGAATTCATCAGCTCCAGAGTTTCTATTTGGTTCTCTTTATTATCCCCATCACTTTGTTAAATTTCTCATTTTGTTCATGTATTGTTTTTCTCATTTTGTTGAATTGTCTTTCTGTTTTCTTATAAGGCAACTTGTTTCTCAAAACAACTATTTTCAATTCTTTTTCAACCAGGTCAAAGAATTCTGTACCTTAGAGTTTATTGGAAGATTATTGTCATCTTGATTCTCCGTGTAGTTTTGTGTTGCTGCTTTTGCATTTGAAATAGCAAATACCTCCTCAAATCTTTACTAATTAGCTTCAGGTGCGATATATGTTCTTCAGTCCTGTTTTATTTGTTGTTTTCTACCCTGCATGGATACATCTGCTCCACACTTCTTGCTCCCTCTTGCAACCGAATTCTTGAACTTGTATATCTTTTCTTGTTCTTACAACTCAATCAGGGTGGCTGCTGGAAATCTTTTGTTTTCTATAAGGTGGTGCTACAGCTCAACTTTGTGGCTTTTCCCTTACCCATAGATTCTGGTCTGTTTTCGTGATAGCACTGTGTTCATTGGACTCGTTCTTGCTGCCGTATTTGGGAGCATGCACAAGGAGCCAACTGCAGAGGTGAGGGTAGGTGGGTGGGTTTAGCGCTTGTGGTGTTGGGGGTGCCTGTGGGCCAATGAGCAGGTCCTTGAGTGAGATTCTCCCTGATGAAGTCCTGAATACAGTCATCGGGAACCGCATCCCTTTAGTATTCCTATCTGCCTCTTTCCTGAACTTCTCTCTCCCCCTAGTCATGGAAGTCCCAGTATTCTAGGTATGGCTGTAGAGAATTTTTTGCATTATAATTGTTATTGTTGCTTTTATATAACAATATCTAATCCCTTAAATTCCAATAGTGACATAGCTTTTATTCATGCTTCTTAATTGCTGTATAAAATCCTATTTCGTGAGCCAGATGTATCAACATTCATTCAATGATACCCTATTAATAACTTCTCCTTTGTTACTAGTTTTTTGTCACCATAAATAATGCTGCAGTTACCATTCTTGAACATATACTGTTATGTACTGGTATATTTATCTCTAGGGCATGGCATCAAGTCCCAGAAATGGATCAGGTAGATTGAATAAAGAGTGTAACATGTTGGCCCTTGCTGGTTTGGCTGAGTGGATAGAGTGTTGGACTGAAAGGTCCCAGATTTGATTCTGGTCAAGGGCATGAACCTCGGTGGCAGGTTCCACCCCGGACTTGGTCAGAGCCATTCCAGAGGCAACCAGTTGATGTGTCTCTCTCACACTGATGTTTCTTTCTCTCTCTCTGTCTCTTCCCCTCCCTTCCATTCTCTCTCTTTAAGAGAAAAAAAAAAAAGAGTGGTAAATTTTGTTAGCTTTGTTTTTTCTTTTCCAAGTTCTGTGACAAATTACATTTTTTTTACCGTCAAGATTTAAATAAATAATTTTCCCCACAACCTAGCCAGCAATAAGTAAGTGACTTTTAGATTTCTGCCAATCTCAGAGAAATAAAGTAATAATCTACATTTTCCACTCACTAGTAAACTCGCCCAGCTTCCCTGTGTTGGCTATTTGGATTTTCTCTTCATATTTTTGCTCATTACTCTATTGTGGTATTCCTATCCTTGTCAGTATGTAAGAGATTTTACATATGGCAGGTAAACCCTAGATGGAAATTTTTTTTCTTAATATAGGACTTGTCCATTTATCTCTTGCCACACCAAAATGTTGTGATGGTTATGAGAATGCCTTCTTTTCTCCATCCTCACTCTTTTTATCACACTCTCCTTTCCCTATCCTCTTTCCCCACACCTTTCTCTCTGTGTGTGCCTGTTTTTCTTCCTCTCTGCTGCCTTTCTATATTCTTCTTGGTGTGAGTCTTCTTTTTCTTTCTTTTTCTCTCTTACCCCTCTCACCACTCTCACTTGACTCCTTATTCCCTGCTTTCTAGCTCCATGCAAATACTAATTTCTAGTACAGAGAGCACTATATATATATTTTTTTTACTTTGTTACTTGCAAAGCCAACTAAACCCAAGAGGTGAGCAGGGCAGCACAATAAGGGGTTAAAGTAATGTGTTTTCAAAATTGGCTGAATTTGAGATCCCTTGATGAGGAGTTTTTTTATATATGTTATCCAGCCCACCCTCAGAGATTCCAGTTCGGCAGAGGGGTGTGATATACCAATGGATAATGGATAGCTAGTATTTTAAAATCTCTCCAAGGGATTCCAGTACACCTGCATGAGTGCTGGATCAGAGAGGCTAGACAACCCCCTCCCTCCCCCCCCCCCCCCGCCCCCCGTGCTGGCAGGGTGCTTGGGTGATTGGACAAGCTGGCTGTTACAGTCTCAGATAATTACTTTCAACAACTACCTGTCTCAGCAAAGACTGCATGAGGGGCTCACATGGAGTAGAAGCAATAGTAAAGTAGGTCTGCAGGACTTTATACTCCATCTCAAGTGGCAAAGGAGAGAAAGGTGAGGTTCAACTCAACCTAAGTGTGACTGCAGTGCAGCAAATGGACACAGAGGGGCGGTGTCGCCCCACGTGGCTTAGACGCTCCTGACCCAGATTCCAGGAAGGCTCTGCCTTGGTGAAGCGTTGGCTCACCACTCTACTTCTCACTCTTAGCCCCTGTCCTATACAGCCTGGCTCTCAGATGATTAAAGTTCGTATGTCATTTATTGAACATGAATTATCAAACACTGTCCTGGGTTATTTCATTTAATCTTTATAGCAATCTGAAGTAGATCTATTATTTCCATTCTACCAAAGAGTAATGGAGGTAATTTCCTAGTGGATAGCAGAGCCAGTTTACTCAAGCCTGCCTGACTCCAATGCAAGCGTTCTTTATATTCAACAACTGCTACTTTACTCGATAACATTTCATTGATGCTGAACATATTAATAAATGCGAATTTACCAATTAATTTATTCATGCAGACAATTCTTTCTTTCTTTCTTCCTTCTTAAACACAGGCATCAGTAAGAATAACTGAGTTAGCTAAGAAGTCTTAAAGCCCATGGTGTGTGTGTTTTTGGGGTGGGGGGTTCAATTTGTAGATTTTTATTTGTAAATTCTTTTTCCACACAATATGCAACCTCATCTACAGTCTGATTATACAAGTGCTAAGGGCAGAAAGATCTAGCATAAATACATTAAATAAAGAGGCAAAGCTGTGAAATTAAGTTGTATGCAGCAGGTCTGTGAGGATGGGGGAAATAAAACAGAGTAAGACTAAGGAATTGGAAGGTTTGAGCTAAAGTTCTTTCAGTCATCTTTCTCTTTAGCTCCATGTTTAAGGATTCACATGAACTCAATGTAACTTTGTCAATAGGTGCTTCTCTGTACAGCTTCCTTGTCTGTAAGCCAATCTCCCATTATTGTCAGCAGCTCTCTCAGGTCATCTTCCCAAATGGTGCCAGTTGCTTCTTCATCAAAGCAAGCAAAAGCATTTCTGATGACCTCTTCCTGGCCTGTGCCATTTAACTTCTCATAAGCATCGTGAGGAACGTGGTGGGATTTATGGGCCTCTGGAGCTGCATTCATCATGGCATCGAGCTGAGCACCAGCTGGATTCTTCCCTGGAGAAGCAAGCTATCGTGCAAATTTTCCTTGTCAGTGAACCTATGTCTGTTCTGACCTCTTTAAACTCCTGAACCTGAGGCTGGTCTAACATGGCGAGCACAGTGGATGTTGCATGCTGCGGGTGCTTCTGAGTGGTCTTGGTTTTGCCTGTTTGTTTGACATGGTAGCTGTTTAATTCACCGCCAGACCCTACAGCCTGGGCTGCCCTGCACAAAACAACCCTGCTTGCATTTTAGCAAGTGACTGAAGGAACAAAGAACGAATGTCTGATGGTGAAATTGTAGCCATGGGATTGCCTGCTACTTACAGCTATGCCTGGTGTCAGTTACACTGAAAGTCTACAGACATAATGCAGGATTTTATTTGGCTAACAAGATGTTATTAAAAAAATATAAATCTCAGTAGTTCTAGATGGGACGTTAGCCCTGCAGTTCATCCCAGTCCCCAGCATTCCCTTTTCTTTCCATCTTTATTCTGTACTCATCCATGTTATCTGCCTGGTCTCCCTGGGGATGGAGGCACTGGGCTGATGGGTCCTGGTAATGCTATTGGGAGATGAGACCTGCCTCTGGGCCATGAACCTCACCCTCCTCCAAATCCCTTCCCTCTCTCTCCTTCCCTCCAGGTGTTGTCATCGTCATCACACTGGCTGCTCTTTATTGCTGGCAGCTCTTAACACCTGCGGTGGGTATATCTGTGGGTCTACTCTGCTGCTCCTACCACCCAGCCCAGCCTTGGGAATGCCAGAGCTAAATTTAACTGCACTGCTTCATCAGATGCTTGGGTATTTTCAGCACCAGTAGCATGGGCTGGCCTAGCTGGAAGTTGCTGAGGGCTGCTGCCAAGTCACACCCAGTGTTTTGGATTGAAATTAGCCTCCAGCTTGTTCAAGGGCTTGATCCCTCCCCCTTCCTTCGTAATTGGAGTTCAGGAGACGAAAAAGGCAAGGAGTGGCTGAGAGGAAGACAAGAGAAGGCATACCCTGGGGACCCTTTGAATTTGCTTGGTTATTTCTTCCTTCTCTTAGCCAGTTCCCTTTACAGCACATGAGTGCTGGAAGGTCCTGAGCTGGAGACCTTACTCTCCAGCTAAGTACGATGAGGGTGACCCACTTGGCCAGGACTACCTCCTGACTGGTAGCTGAGAGGAGGGTATGGTCTGCATTGCACAATGCCGGGCTGCCTGCTGGCCTGTTCTCTCCTGGCCTGCTAGGACTCATTGTTCAGGGAGTGACCGGCCTTGTTCGGAGTGCCAGCATTCTTCATGTGTCATCCAGTGCCCTTTCCTAACCTGAGCATTGGTCAACAGCACTTTGTGCCCGAAAGCTTGGCCCTCAGCCCTCGGAAAGTCCCTAGCTGGTGGGACTGTGGGTTGGTAGTCCCTCTGGCCAAGAGAGCAGTGTATGTGCAGAATCACAGGGTTCCAGTGACGGTTACAAATAGAAGAGAGACCTCCAGACCACAGCTCTCACGCTAGACAGGGCTTGGGATCCTCTGTTTGGAACTGCTCTTTTTTTTTTTGAGTTTTCTTTTAATATATTTTTTATTGATTAAGATATTACAAATGTGTCCTTGTCCCCACGTTACCCCCTCATCCCCAAAATCCGGGATAAAAAACTTTGGCACATCTACACAATGGAATACTACGCTGCTGTAAAAAGGAAGGAACTCCTACCATTTGCAACAGCATGGATGGAGCTGGAGAGCATTATGCTAAGTGAAATA